>NC_090822.1:56551046-56901262 GCF_000390325.3 Nicotiana tomentosiformis
AGATGTTATCCATATAAATCAAAAGGTCCTGTAAGAAATCCATCAGGTATAGTCCCTTGTTAAGAATTTAGGGAAGTAAGTGGGAAGTATTATCCTAGGGTTATAACTCAATTCAAGGAAATAATTATAGAGCTCAATTCCACAAGAGGTCAAAAATAAGAGAATTGTGATCAAGAGGCTTCACAAATAATGCATCCCGTTCAAAGAGTAGGTGCATGCAATATTTTATGATTCAAAGTTTTGGGTAAGACCACATTTATGTAGTCCCCTTCAATATGGATGTACATATACAACAAGGAAAATAATGTAGTGTTCACAATGAGGTAGCAAGGGTGACTTACTTTGTGATTTTATATTGACAGGGCAGTACCTTAATTGAGGCCCCTCGACTCGCGACATACCCGCGAATGACATCTCCTTCACTTCACGCAATAGAGATGAGGTCCGTTAAGCTGACTCATCCACACTTACCTGACTTTTACCCTTTTTTGCATATATCATAAGCATTCTCCTTATTCTTCCTCCAAGCCTTCATGGAGGGAGTAACAATCTATGTACTGTTTACTGCGTGGGCCTTTGGAATTCCCCAAGCCTACCACCCCTAACACGCTCCTAAGCATACTCACAACACGACAAAAAATATTTCTGCCCGTATATCGGGCAAACCGAGCTAGGTGTACCCAACCTAGGGAATTTGTTCTTCTTGTTCCCCCTCTTTCCACAACCATAACATATTTCTAGAGTAATCCAACACGTCCCCAAGTGGCGCTTCTTACAAATCAAACATTCTGGCTTATTGGTACGAACAACCCTCTTTCGTTTCGTAGGTGCCCTAACCACATGATTTGGTGGCGTGGTGACATTAATAGGAACAGGGACACTTCCCCTAGCATCTAGTTCTTTCAATCCCTCCTCACTGCCTCGAACTCGTGGATTACTCATCTGGAAAATGAGACATGACGAGAAGATTAGTTTCCTATCTTGAGCTCTATCACACGATCTGGAGTACCAAAGAAGGGTGACATGCCTAAATGCCCATGTAGCCTCCTAATTATTGAAGTGGTCGACAACACACCAATAATAAGGACTCTACCAGACACGGCTTCAAGACATCCTAGGATACTTTAAAAACCTTAGGCTCTGATACTAAGTTTGTCACACCCCGACCTCGAGGAGCGCGATCGGCGCTCAACCAAGATAACCCGGTCAAGCAAGCCTGCTAGATACTTTCTACCTGACCTTGCCCATGAATAGAGTGGAGATGTACTCCATTAATTAAACATTAAAAGAATTTCATAAACAACACTCATTTCATTATCATTAGCAGCTTCATTTATAATTCCCAAAATATTACAAATTTATAGATATAATAAAAATCATGTTTGCCAAATACCAACACTTCTAGTTCAATTCCCAACATCAAACACCACCTACAACCAGTCGACGGAGCCTCTAAGTACAACAGAAGAGTAGTATGGAAGTGCCGGCAACAAGGCCCCGGCTATACCTCAAAACACAATGTACAACATCAAATGACATTAGGCTCGGAATAGAGTAAGGCTCACCAAAACATACTGAATAGGGAGTAACTGCTAACGAGGACCAAGGCTGCCCGCTGATGAACCACTTGCATCTATTAAAGATCCAGCGCCCTCGGCAAAAGGGACGTTAGTATATATGGAATAGTACTAGTATGTAAATCTAAATGTTCTCTTTCATAATGGAATGCCAATGTAAGAAAGCGACAACCATAAGGGTAATATTGTTTTTGGTTATATCCAAGTGCCAAGTTAAAACATATTAATTTTTAAAATACGGAGATAATACTGTAAAAATGATAATCAAAATATAAGGATAATATTGTTTTTGGTTGGGAAATCATTAGTACCGATATACCACCGTAAAACTAGCACGGAGTCCGATCACGGCCCAATCGGCCAAGCCGTCTTACTAGAGACATCCAATCACAATACCACCGTACTTTTAGCACGGATGTCTGATCTCTGCCCGATCGGCTAAGCCGTCTCACTAGAGACATCCAATCACAGTCATAAAAATCTCTTCACAAAGTGGCGATGCCGCCTGACCCCAATGTGTGCGGGTGGAGGTTTAATAACAATCACCACCATGTGTGCAGCATGGCGTCCGATCTCGACTCGATCGGCTAGGTCATCTCACCACAATGCCGTGTGGATTGACATCACCCTTTGCTAGCAATCATCTAATCCCAATTAAGGGGAATATTCTAATCACATCAATCTCACCCCAATTAAGGGGAATAATCACAATGCACTCCTACACCGGCACGAGTAGTTTCGGGGTTAGGTTATTTCAACTTACCCTTCCTCGGTGACTAGCGATACTCCCACAATTTTTTTTTTGATTTTTCATACAAGGGAAACATAAATACAACTACATTTATCTCAAACCCGTTCACATCATATAGAGCTTCATTGGTACTTTAAACCACTTCCACATCATTATTTCACTAGCTCTCCATACATATGATTCTTCATTCATGGCACGATGGCCGTATTTCGTATTCCACACTTTCATACCTTTCCTTTCATGGATCATCATCATAAATACCAACACATAGCATATTCCATAAATCACAACTTTAGGTTCATTAGTAATGAAGACTCTAAACACAGTAGATTTCTTTCCAAGAAGTGGAGTAAAATGATTGGCAATGAAAGCGTAAGTTAAAATCATAAACGAGCAACACACCATTTATTCTTGAAATACTTTTCCCCAAAAGGGCAATACATAATTTCAACTCATGAATATGTAAGAGCTCAAAATACATTGGAAATACTTACAAAGCATAGGATTAGTTAAAACAGCCACATTTGGGCATGACTTGAGTACATAAGCTTTTATGCAAATCTATTTTGGAAGTAATTTTGGAAAAGTTGAATCAAGGCTCATTTAATAACCTTTCTCACATTATCTCATTTCATTGGCACTACTAAGTATAACTTTCATTCTTGGAACGGTTGCCACACTTTATATCTCCAACTCACGTCTTTCACTTCCAAGCATCTTTATAGATTATCAATAATATGAGAATTCGAAATCAAGGCCTTAAGTATATATATAAGCAATAGGAGTTTTAGACATTTGGAGTATTCTTTCCAAGTTAAGAATAATGGACTTTCATTTGAAACACGACTCAAAGCCATAACATTTTAATACACATATCATTCTTGAACACATTCCCGAAGGATAACATAATGTGGTAGGCAAATTCGGAACACTTTTTGAATACATAATTCTCGACACTTTGCTTACTCAGGACAATCAAATTTATTGGGAACAGCTCGGAACATAGGAATAAGGAACTTGAACCAACCATACTTGATACTTACGGGAACATAATTGAATTCAATTCTGAGAAAGTAGTTTAGCCAATATATCTTGTTTGAGCTTTCCTTAAGGTACTACAATGCCCCAACACCTCTAGCAATATCAATCTATAGGAAGATAGCGAAATAGGATAATAATTAGAAGGATTCTCATGACATAAGTCTCTTGGAAATTTTGTCAAACACCTATTATGCAAAATCATCTACAAAGCTCTACAATGATAATATGTTCCTCCCTCAACTAAGTTCAACAAGAAACTACCAAAAATAGTTCAACAACCTCCCTAGCACCCTTATGGGTACACACTCATGCACAAAGAGCAACTTCCACACCTAAGAATCATAATTCTCATGACCTACTTTTAGTCCAAATCCCGAAATTTAAGGCTAGGGAGTAGAACCTTACCTATTAGATGAAGATCTTGTAGATTTATCCCATGAATCTCCAAAGCTTGAGCAAGAATTTGAAGCATGAATATGTTGGTGCCCTCCCTTCTCTCTCTAGAATAACTCTCTCCTCTCTAAAAAAAAAATCAAATTTTACCTTGTAAAATGACCCCCAAGGCCTTATATCAAAATAAGGTCGGATAAGAAGATTTCCAAAAATGACCCCCGAAGTCAATTATGAGGTGCAATTATGTGGTAGCATAATCGTTATGTAGGCAGTAGAATTGTTATGTGGGCAACATAATCGATTATGTGGCTAGAAGAATCGTTATATGGGCAGCAGAATTTTTATACACCCAGCAGAATAGTTATGCGGCCCACAGAATCATTCTGCGGCCACCAGAATTGTATTTTCAAAATTGTTCTATTTCTGTTCCACTATGCGATGCTTATGCGGTCCGCTGAATAGTTCTTATGCGATGCTTATGCGGTCCACTATGCGATGCTTATGCGGTTGCAAAATTGACCGTAGAATCGCCTTCTTCTGCCAAATATTCCCATCAATACTTCAGTGCATTCTTCAACCCAAAACGTCTGTACTGTGGCTTGTTTTCTACAATCCTGAAACCCATTAGCCTACCTCAGCACCACAAAATCTTAAAATCCTTGGCGAAATTTTACGGGGCTTTACAAGGACGACCCCTGGCCACCTACCCTCCGCCTCTGGCCGGGCGGGCAGGCGGTGTGGTAGCTGGTGCGGTAAGCATGAGCCGATAGTCCTGTTGCTCGGCCTTGCCCCGATGTCTGGGACAAAACCTCTTCACGTGGCCAAGATCACTAGACTTGGAGAGGGGCAACTTTTGAAGAGGATAATCACATTAGGCAATTGGGTAAATAATTTTCACTAGATTTTGATATTATAGCTTGATTTCTCATGGAGTTTTACACCAAATCATGGAATTTGGAAGATGTTTTTTTTTTTGGGGGGGGGGGGGGGGGCGTTTACTATTTTTTTAAATAAAAGTTTTGGGATTTGAGAGTTGATATAGACTTAGTTTTGAAATTTAATAACATATTTGAACTCATGGAGTTACGGGTAGTCGGAATCTACCCCTTGACTTGGGTTATGACTGTGTGGGCCCCGGGTTATCTTTTGTCGACTTTTTAGGAATTGGGTAAAGATTGGGTCTTTATTGTTTGAATTGATTCCTTTAGCATTATTTGATGTTAATAATTTTTTTTCCCTATATTTGATCCGGGTAGAGGTGGTTTTTAAAGGAAAGACTATATTAGAAAATTGATTTGATGTAAGTATCTTACCTAATCTTGTGTGAGGTAATAACCCTTAGGGATGGACTTATTTGTCTGATTGAAATGCATATGTTGCAACATACATGCGCGGTGACGAGCATATATGCGGGTGTTATGTCTGAAAAATGACTAGATTAGACTCTAGGCTTCTACTGTGCCTTGATTTGATTGTGTGCTCTTTATGATACATGTATAATTCATTGTATGCGACATGAGCTTATCCTTTCATACTAGAGATCATGTTTTGGGATTATAGTTTCCTAATTAGCTAGGATGGGCATTTGCGGAATTGTTGCAAAACATTGATTTAGTTGTAGTCGTACTTATATGTTGAACACTTATTTGCATTTTATTATTGTCATGTACTTGTGCCTTTTATTGGTGAGTTATGAAGATATGCCTCTTGATGATTATTTGTTATCTTGCACTATTGTGATTATGTCACATGTGGAATTATTGGGCGGATTGATTTGGTGTTGGCACGAGGTTTCTGTCGTGCGAGTGTGATTGATATTGTTATTGTGTCGGGATACGGAGCGATAAAGGTGATTATTGTTATTGCGGAGCGATAAGGGTGGATATTGTTATTATGGAATGATGATAATGGATATTGTTATTACGGAGCAATAACAGTGGATATTATTATTACATATCAATAAGGGTGGGTATTGTTACTGTGACAAATGTGAAGTACGAGGTGACATATGCCTCTGTTTCTATTTGATGGTTTGTCAGAAATGGATTTCTTTACTTTGAGTTGTTATCACGTACTTTAACGAAATTGTTGGTATTGTACTTTGTTATATATATATATATATATATATATATATATTTGTTGCAGTTTTTATTATATATTGCACGTGTTCTTTGACTAGTGAGTATCACATGAACCTCGTCACTACTTCACTGAAGTTAGTCTTGATACATTACGGGTACTGATTGTGGTGTACTCATACTATACTTATGCATAATTTTGTGCAGATTCATGTGCTGGAGTTAGCGGACCTCGTGAGTGAGCTTGTGTCGGATCGAGAGTATTCAAGTTAGAGCCACATGGACGCTGCAGACCCTTGGAGTCCCCCTTCTCTTAAATATATATTGTTGTATTTACTTTCAAATTGTATTATACTTATTGAGACTCGCTATGTATTCTGTTTAGAGCTCATGACTCGGTATTATCTGGTTTTGAGAAGTTGACTTATGTATCCATACTTTCGCTTTATTGAGACTTTATTTCGTAGTTTTTGTTAACTCAGAGTTATTATATCACATTTCGGTGTTTTGTATCATTTTGTGATTGAGTTATCTAGTCTTAGAGGTAAGGTGTCATCATAAACTTTGGTGGGACTTTTGGGTTGTGACATCAAATCCTCAATCGGCATAGTTAAAGCAAGAAGCAAAAGGCAACATATTAGTAGCACGGAAACACTCGTCATGCATACTCACTCTTCCTCACAAGCACGCAAACACCCTTTGTGCTATATCTCTCAACCTTATAGCACGGAAGTATCAGTCGTGCAATATTTCTCATCCTCGCAGCACAGAAGCACCTGTGTGCAATATCTCTCAACCTCATAGCACAGAAGCACATATCTCCCATAACATTCATCCTCACCAAGAACACATAAAATCAGTACCAAACAAGGTAATGAGCAACAACAACATCAACAAGAGTGATTAAATATAACATATCACAAAAGAGATATCCATCATTTTTGCACCAATAGACAAACAAACATTTCAAAAATTTCCAATGCCCAATATTTCAACAATTCCAACATAACTGCCAACATTAATAACATCAAACAATTTCACGATCTATTTGAAGAAAGTAAAACATAATAGGTAAAAGAAATGTGACATAAATAAATCTAGTAAATCTAGTTCTACCCGCATGCTTAACCCATAGCAAACTCATATACATTTGTCACCTTGCATATACTGTCAGGCCCCAAACTCGGGGAGCGCGACTGGCGCTCAACCGAGTGAACCCGGCCGAGCAAGCCTATTAGATTTTCTTCTACCCAAAAACATCCATGAATAAAGAGGAGATGCACTCCATTAATCAAACACTGAAAATATTTTATTAAATACTCTCACTTCATTCCATTAGCAACTTCATTCATAATTTCCAAAGTATTACAAGTTTTTAGATATAATGGAAAACTTGTTTATCAAATAGACACATTTCTAATTCAATTCCCAATATCATACACTACCCACAACTTGTCTACGGGGCCTCTAAATATGACAGAAGAATAGTGTGGAAGTGCCGGCAATAAGGCCCCAGTTATACCTCAAGACACAAAGTGTAACATCAAGTGACATCGAGCCCGGAATAGAGTAGGGCTCACCAAAACCTGTTGAATAGGGAGTAACTGCTAACGAGGACCAAAGTTGCCCACTGCTGAATCACCTGCATCCATTGAAGATGCAGCGCCCCCGGCAAAAGGGACGTTAGTACATATGGAATAGTACTAGTATGTAAAGCTAACTGTCCTCTTTCAAAATAGAATGCCAATGTAAGAAAAGGAAAACCGTGGAAACAACAATAAAAAATCAATGATATTCAAATGCCAAGTTAAAACATAATAATTTCTAAAATATGAAGATAACATTGTGAAGTGATAATAAAAATCTGATGATAATATGTTTTTTTTTGTTGGGAGATCTTTAGCACCGATATACCACTGTTCGCAATACCACTGTTCACAATACACATGTTCACAATACCAATGTTCAAAATACCAATGTTCACAATACCAATATTCATAATACCAATGTTCACAATACCAATACCACCGTACTTTTAGAACGGAGTCCGATCACGACCCAATCGGCTAGGCCATCTCATTAGAGACATCAACCACAATCACTATCAATACCAATACCACCGTAATTTTAGCACGGAGTCTGATCATGACCCGACCGGCTAGGTTATCTCATTAGAGACATCAACCACAATTACAATCAATACCAATACCACCGTAAATTTAGCACGGAGTCCGATACACGACCCTATCGGCTAGGCTATCTCATTAGAGACATCAACAACAATTTCAATCACAATCTCTGTGCAAATATACCACCGTGAATCTAGTACGGAGTCCGATCACGACCCAATTGGTTAGGCTGTCTTATTTTGATGACATCAACCAAAATCACAATTTTAATTTCAATTTCTAGCACAATCACCACCATGTGTGCGGCATGGTGCCCGATCACGACCTGATCGGCTAGGCTATCTTATTCGAGACATCAACCCTTTTATATCAATCAATCTTATCCCAATTAAGAGGAATAATTTTATCACATCAATCTCATCCCAAATAAGAGGAATAATTCACAAAAACAACATAGGTGCAAATGTATTTACCTCATCATCTTCCACATTGTATAAATCTCCACTAGTATTTTCAACCAATAACAACAACAATATTTCCTTGGCTTTTTTGGCCATTCACAAAGTCATTTATTCAAGGCACGGTGGCCATATTTCTTATTCCACACTTTCATTTCTTCCCTCTCATGTATCATCATCATAAATATCAACATGCATATAATATTTCGAAAATCACAACTTTAAGTTTGTTAGAAATGAACAATCTAAGAACAATAGATTTCTTTCCGAGAAATGGAGTAAAATAATTGACAATTGATGCGCAAGTTAAAATCATCAACAAATAACACACCATTTATTCTTGACACATTTCCCCCCAAAAAGGGCAATACACAATGTCCGCTCATGAATATGTAAGAACGCAAAACATATTGAAAATACTCACAAATCATAGCGTCTGTTAAAACAGCCACATATAGGCATGACTTGAGTCTATAAGCTTTTTGGTAATTCTATTTTTGAAGTCAATTTGGAATAGTTGAATCGAGGCTCATTTGATAACCTTTCTCACATCATTTCATTTCATTGGCATCATTGGCCACAAGTATAACTTTCACTCTTGGCACGTTGGCCACACTTTATATCCCCAATTCACTTATTTCACTTCCAATCATCTTTATAGATTCCACAATAAGATATTTCCAATCAAGCCTTTAGGTACACATATGAGCAATTAAGAGTCTTAAGCATATTGTGATTTTCTCACATAAGTTGGCATCATAACCTTCATTTGAAATACAACTCAAAGACATAGCATTTAAATACACAAATCATTCTTGAACACATTCCCAAAAGATAACATAATGTGATAGGAATAGTCAGAACACGTTTTGAATACATAATTCTCGACACTTTGCTTATTCGGGACAATCGAATTTATTGGGAACAACTCGGAATATAGAATAAGGAACTTGAGACAACCATACTTGAAACTTATGAAACAGCATTGAATTAAATTCTAAGAGAGTAGTTTAGCCAACATACATTGCTTTGAGCTTTCCTTAAATTACTACAACGATCCAGAAAATCTAGCAATCCCAATCTATTTTGAGATATAACAAAATTGAACCATAATTAGGAAGCTATTTAAGGTCTCAGCTCATTTGAGCATTTTATCAAACACTAGGTTAAACTACAAGGTTCATCTACAAGATTTTCTTCACTCCACAATGCAATCTTTACTTATTTGAGCTCAACAATCTTCCCACAAACCTTATTAGTACAAGCATGTATAAATAATACTCTTACACCCAAGAATCATACTCCCAATCACCCATCATTTACCCCAAGCTCGAAGATCTTGTGAGATTTTCTTGTTGGATTTCAAAGCTTGGGCAAGATCTTGATGAACAAAATACTTCATCTACTTTCTCTCTCTAGAACACTCTCACTTCTCTCTAAAAAACCTCAGATAATTGCCCCAAAATAAGCCCCAAAGCCTATTTATCAAAATGGGGTCGAGTTATGAAAATAGAAAAATTAAACCTCCGAAATCAGGTCTGCGGTCGCAGAATGGACCGCAGAATGGCTATGCGGGTCGCACAATGCACCGCAAAATTGGTGCCAAAAACTGGGCTGTAGTGGTCCATTCTGTGACCAGTTTTGCGGTCGCAGAAGCAGTTTCGCGATCGCATAATGATTCTGCGGTCGCACATCTGACCGCAGAATCACATTTTTCTAGCCTTTGGTAATTTAGTCATAACTTCTTGTAGGATTATCCAAATAACAAACGATTTGAAGCGTTGGAAACTAGACTCAAAGGGCTTTAATTTTATAGGTAGATCACCTCCTAAGTAGATATAGTTTGGTAGAATCATGCATTTGAAGTAGAATCCTATGCGATCTCACTTGAAACTTTATCCCATCATAAAATTTTCAACTTGACTTAGCCTTGGGGCTCTTCTTAGACCATAAATCATTCTTAAAGCACCTCATACATATATTATCTTTTTCATTTGATATCATTAGTATAATAGCCCTTGTTTGCACACAAAATAATATAATTAGCGCACATCAACATTCTTAATAGCGCTTAAGTTCTTCAAAATTTTCCGGGGTGTTACATTTTCCCCCACTTAAGAACATCCGTCCGCGAATGTTTTACAAGTCACTTATAATAATATAATTATCATCCTTTTACCTCCAGCCATTATACATAGGCGCTTATGACTACATGGGTCTTATACTTCCTTTCCAAAATCTCAACTTACTTATGGCCCTTAAAATTTGGCTATCTTTACAAATTCTTAAAAATTTCGACAGAGTTTCCCCTGTAACTAGGCCTATCCACCTGTCAGATAATCACCAAAATCAACCTATCAACACATCCACAACTTGACAAAGCATCACCATGTATATCAACATCACAAATCTCATCATTACAGGCATTATATTATCAAGAGTGATATCTGGACATGAGCTGTACATATTTAAATTATAACACATAGAAAGTACCTTTCAAATCACAATCATTTGACTATACACTCAAGTGAGAACATTTTATTTCCTTAACACTTTTGTCCCTCAAGGTCGCCTCCTCGACTTACCGACTTCGCCATAACACATTAACGGAGGCAATCTCAATCCCCGGACTTTTCGAACAAGGATAGCAAATAGTTGCTCTCATAATCCAATTATCCATTAACTTCACCTTCTTAGACATAGACAAATGAAACACCGGTTACACGGAGAACAATAATAGGGAAACATCATACTCATAGTTTGGCCTATTTTCTTCGAGATTTCATAAGGCCTAATGTGACTACATGTACTTTACCTTCCTTAACAATTCACACAATATATTCATAGAGAAATCTTTAGAATAACCCGTTCACTTTCTTCCACTCTGACTCCCTACGCCGAACACCCAAACTAAACCTTTGGTGACCTCCAACAATTACTTTAAGATGTGCTAGCATGAATATTAACATAAAACATCCTATCCAATATGTTTGTTCACTGGATGACGCTTCTTCTTTGATATGCTTGAACCTTCAACCCCCATAGATTTAATACAAGAAGGAACAACGGGGTCCGATGTTTGGCTGGAATTATTCAAGAATCCATCAATGGGCTAAGCAGAGTATTTCATGAGGTTATATATCCTAAAATACATGAAGCTTACTACTGATAACGCTGACAAGATTAATCATAGTGATGACATCATTGATTCAACTAATGAGGCATAGAGTTAACTAGTATATCGGCAATAGAAATCCTTAAAGAGGAATAGTCAAGTACGTGACACCAGTTACCTACTTGAGTGTAGGGAAAAATTGTTTAATTTGAAATAAGAATATTCTGGCACCCTGAATGTGATATAGGTTTCAAAATATATGAAGTTGCATTATGCTCTTAACAGCAACTAGCACATGGAATCTATGCCACAAGCCTACGCGGATGAAAAAGAAGTTGAACACTTGTGATATTATTATCATTCTAACAGATTAACCCATTTTCGATAGTTGATCCTATATGAGAGAGCTAGAGATGCGACAAACTTGTCTTTCAAATCAATATACTCATGATATGTGCCCAAAATCTAGAAGCATCTAATTTCAACCTTTCACGAGTGAAACCACAAAGCGGGGACATCTAAATATTTGGGATGAAATCATGTATTGGTTAGAGAAAATGATATTTTTGTATGAGATAGGCATGTTTCTGCGATAATAACTCTCAAGATACAATACCAGGCCACTTCATGGAAGACTACAATACTAGGTACAAAGTGAGCTACTTATTGTGAGATGATCTAGATGAACATGAAAGTCATACTGATATGGGTAAACAACAAGATCTTCCTGTGACGAATTTGTGATAAATCTCAAATTTCTCAGAAACTTTATGCGGACAAGTGGCCCCTTTCAATTGACATGTACGCACATGATAGGTGCTTATATATGCTGTCATATTACTAGACAGTGGAAAGGATTCATGATAATATACACAAAGGAACAAAGTGATTGTTTAAACCATAGAAGCGACATACACCAGAGAGAAAAAGAGTGGCTCAAGAAGGACCTCAACACTAGGCTGTTTTACATTAGATTTGATACCACATAGGTAAATATTATGGTAGTGCGTGCAAAGGCACAAGTGAGCAGATGTTATCCATTTGAATCAAAATGTTCTGTAAGAAATTCATCAGGTATGGTCTCTTGTTGAGAATTTAGGAAATCAAGTGAGAAGTATTACTCCTAGAGTTATAACTCAATTCAAGGACATAATTATAGAGCTCAATTCCATAATAGCCTGTAAATAAGAGAATTTGTGATAGAGTGGATTCATGAATAATGCGTCTCGTTCAAGGAGTAGGTATATGCAACATTTTGTGATTCAACATTTTGGTTAAGACCATATTGATGTACTAAGGAGTGACTTACTTGATGACTTTAGATTGACAGGGTAGTACCATAATTGATGCCCCTCTACTCCACATCCAAAACATACATTAGTACCATAGTGACATAACCCCGAATGACATCTCATACACGTCACATAACGAGGATGGGG
Organism: Nicotiana tomentosiformis; assembly: GCF_000390325.3. Lineage (NCBI taxonomy): Eukaryota > Viridiplantae > Streptophyta > Magnoliopsida > Solanales > Solanaceae > Nicotiana > Nicotiana tomentosiformis. The sequence goes on from NC_090822.1 coordinate 56,564,028, forward strand.
TCCGCTAAACTAACTCGCCCCACGTACCTGATATTTACCCTTTTTGCGTACATCATAAGCATTCCCCTTAGTCTTCCTCCAAGACTTCATGATGGGAGTAACAATCTCTGCAACAGCTCGTTGTATGGACTTTTGGAATTGCCCAAATCTACCACCCCTAACACGCTTCTGAGCATACTCACAACAAGACGCAAATTATTTTTGCCCGCATATCGGGCAGACCTGGATGGGTGTTTCCAACCTAAGGTCATTTGTTCTTCTTGTGCCCCCTCTTTACACAACCATAACATGTTTCAAGAGTCATCTAACATAAACCCGAGTGGCTATTATTTCATATCAAACATTCCGGCTTATTGGTACAAACAACCCTCTTTCGTTTCTTACGTTCTCTCACCACATGATCTAGTGGTGTGGTGACATTAATAGGAACAGGGACATTTTCCCTAACAACTAGTCCTTTAATTTCCTTCTCGCTTCCTCGAACCCGTGGGTTACTCATATGAAAAATGAGACATGACAAGGAAATTAGCTTCCTATCTTGAATTCTAGTAGCCTCCTCATTATAGATGTGGTCGACAACACACCGATAAGAAGGACTCTACTAGATACAGCTCCGAGACATCCTAGGACACTTTAAAACCTTAGGCTCTGATACCAAGTTTGTCACGCCCCAAACTCGGGGAGCGCGACCGGCGCTCAACCGAGTGACCCAGCTAAGTAAGCCTATTAGATTTCCTTCTACCCAAACTCATCCATGAATGAAGAGGAGATGCACTCCATTAATCAAACACTGAAAATATTTTATTAACAACTCCCATTTCATTACATTAGCAGTTTCATTCATAATTTCCAAAGTATTACAAGTTTATAGATATAATGAAAAACATGTTTCCCAAATAGCAACATTTCTAGTTTAATTTCCAACATCATACACCACCCACAACCTGTTTACGGAACCCCTAGATATGATAGAAGAATAGTATGAAAGTGCCGATAATAAGGCCCCGGCTATACCTCAATACACAAAGTGTAACATCAAGTGACATCGGGCCCGGAATAGAGTAGGGCTCACCAAAACCTGCTGAATAGGGAGTAACTGCTAATGAGGACCAAAGTTGCCCGCTGCTGAATCACCAGCATCCATTGAAGATGCGGCGCCCCCGGCAAAAGGGACGTTAGTACAAATGAAATAGTACTAGTATGCAAAGCTAACTGTTCTCTTTCAAAATAGAATGCATATGTAAGAACGGGAAAACCGTGGAAACAACAATCAATAATCAATGATATTCAAATGCCAAGTTAAAACATAATAATTTCTAAAATATGAAGATAACATTGTGAAGTGATAATCAAATATGATGATAATATTATTTGTTTTGTTGGGAGATCTTTAGCACTGATATACCACTGTTCGCAATACCACTGTTCACAATACCAATACCATTGTACTTTTAGCACGGAGTCCGATCACGACCCGATCGGCTAGGCCATCTCATTAGAGACATCAACCACAATCACTATCAATACCAATACCACTGTAATCTTAGCACGGAGTCCGATCACGACCTGACCGGCTAGGCTATCTCATTAGAGACATCAACCACAATTACTATCAATACCAATACCACTGTAATTTTTGCACGGAGTCCGATCACGACCCGATCGGCTAGGCTATCTCATTTGAGACATCAACCACAATTTCAATTATAATCTCTGTGCAAAATATACCATCGTGAATCTAGCACGGAGTCCGATCACGACCCGATCGGTTAGGCTGTCTTATTTTGATGACATCAACCAAAATCACAATTTCAATTTTAATTTCCAGCACAATCACCACCATGTGAGTGGCATGGTGTCCGATCACGACCCAATCGGCCGGGCTATCTTATTCGAGACATCAGCCCTTTTATATCAATCAATCTTATCCCAATTAAGAGGAATAATTTTATCACATCAATCTCATCCCAAATAAGAGGAATAATTCACAAAAGTAACATAGGTACAAATGTATTTACCTCATCATCTTTCACATTGTATAAATCTCCACAAGTATTTTCAACCAATAACAACAACAATATTTTCTTGGCTCTTTTGGCCATTGAAAAGGTCCTTTATTTAAGGCACGGTGGCCATATTTGTTATTCCATACTTTCATTTCTTCCCTCTCATGTATCATCATCATAAATATCAACATACATATAATATTCCGAAAATCACAACTTTAAGTTCATTAGAAATGAAATATTTAAGCACAATAGATTTCTTTCCGAGAAATGGAGTAAAATAATTGGCAATTGATGCGCAAGTTAAAATCATCAATAAATAACACACCATTTATTCTTGACATATTTTCCCCCAAAAAGGGCAATACACAATTTTCACTCACGAATATGTAAGAACGCAAAACACATTGAAAATACTCACAAATCATAGCGTCTGTTAAAACAGCCACATATAGGCATGACTTGAGTTTATAAGGTTTTAGCCAATTCTATTTTCGTCAATTCGGAATAGTTGAATCGAGGCTGATTTCATAACCTTTCTCACATCATTTCATTTCATTGGCATCATTGGCCACAAGTATAACTTTCACTCTTGGCATATTGGCCACACTTTATATCTCCAATTCACTTATTTCACTTCTAACCATCTTTATAGATTATCCACAATAAGACATTTTCAATCAAACCTTTAGGTACACATATGAGCAATTAAGAGTCTTAACCATATTTGGGATTTTCTCACATAATTTGGCATCATAACTTTCATTTGAAACACAACTCATAGACATAGCATTTTGATACACATATCATTCTTGAACACGTTCTCAAAAGATAACATAATGTGATAGGAACATTCGGAACACATTTTGAATACATAATTCTCGACACTTTGCTTATTCGTGATAATCGAATTTATTGGGAACAACTCGGAACATAGAATAAGCAACTTGAGACAACCATACTTGAAACTTATGAAAACATCATTGAATTCAATTCTAATAGAGTAGTTTAGCCAACATACCTTGCTTTGAGCTTTCCTTAAATTACTACAACGTTCCAGAAATTCTAGCAATCCCAATCTATTTTGAGACATAACAAAATTGAACCATAATTAGGAAGATATTCATGGTCTCAGCTCATTTGAGCATTTTATCAAACACTAGGTGTGCAAATCTAACTACAACGTTCTTCTACAAGATTTTCTTCACTGCACAACCCAATCTTTACTTATTTGAGCTCAACAATCTTCCCACACACCTTATTAGTACAAGCATGTATAAATAATACTCTTACACCCAAGAATCATACTTCCAACCACTCATCTTTTACCCGAAACTCGAAATTGAAGACGAGGGGTTTAAATTTTCCCTCTTAGATGAAGATCTTGTGAGATTTTCTTGTTGGATTTCAAAGCTTGGGCAAGATCTTGATGAACAAAACACTTCATCTACTTTCTCTCTCTAGAACACTCTCACTTCTCTTTAAGAAACCTCAGATTATTGCCCCAAAATTAGCCCCAAAGCCTATTTATCAAAATGGGGTCGAGTTATGAAAATAGAAAAATTAACCCTCCGAAAACAGGCCTGCGGTCACATTATGGACCGTAGAATGGCTATGCGGGTCGCACAATGCACCGCAAAATCGGTGCCAAAAACTGGGCTGTACTTGTCCATTATGCGACCAGTTTTGCAGTCGCAGAAGCAGTTTTGCGATCGCATAATGATTCTGCGGTTGCACATCTGACCGCAGAATCACATTTTTTCAGCCTTTGGTAATTTGTTCATAACTTCTTGTAGAAGTGTCCAAATGACGAACGGTTTAATGTATTGGAAACAAGACTCAAAGGGGTTTAATATGATAGGTAGATCACCTCCTAAGTAGTTATATGGTAGCAGCATGCCTTTGAACTAGGATCTTATGTGAACTCACTTGAAACTTTATCCCATCATAAACTATTCAACTTGACTTAGCCTTGGAACTCTTCTTAGACCATAAACCATTGTTAATGCACCTCATACATATATTATTATGATCAATTGATATAATTCTTATAATAGCCCTTGTCTGCACACAAAATAATATAATTAGCGCACATCAACTTTCTTAATAGCGCTTAAGTACTTAGAAATTTTTCGGGGTGTTACATATACGCCATCCCCAACACATATAGCAACATAATAAATAGACCCAATTACATCTTAATTCCTACAAATCAAGGTTACTAATAGCCTGTTTGGCCAAACTGGAAAAATCAGCTTATTTTGAGAAGTGTTTTTTTCAAAAGTGCTTTTCGAAAAAGTACTTTTGGCGAAAAGCAGTTTGTGTTTGGCTAATCAAATTGAAAAGCACTTTTAAAAATTAATTTGTATTTGGCCAAGCCAAAGTGGTTTTAAGTGTTAAATTACAAATAAGGACATGAAAAGATTTACTTAATAGTTAATATTATATAAGTAGATAAATAATTACAAATTTTTATTATTAAAGATAATAATTAAGTTTTTTATTTTATTTAAGTAAAATATAAAAATAAAATTGAAAGGTACTTTATTCTTTCAGGATAATTTAAATATATCAAAAAAGCATTCAATAAATATGATAGTTCATCCCAAAAGTCATTTTATATTACTTAATAGTTTAAACTAAGTAAGGTTATTTTCGTATATATAATATTTTGCAAAGGGTATTTTTGATAGGAAGAAAAGTCAAAACTGCTTCTGCTTCTGCTTCTAGAGAGAAGCAACTTCTTTCTCCTTCTTCAAAACAGCTTCTGCTTCTAGCCAAAAGCCTTTTTTTCCCAAAAAACATCTTGGCCAAACATCTCAAATTGAGGAAAAAAGCACTTTTTGAAAACAACAAAAAGCACTTTTGCATGGTGAGAAGCTTGGCCAAATAAGCTATAAGACACTTTCCTCTTTTCGGAACAATTCAACCTTCCAAAATAACTTTTCCTTTAGGACACGCCTCAAAACCACTCGATCTAACTAATTAATACTCAAAAAAGTCAAAACAAGATTTAGAAACTACCCTTGTGTAAAAAAGGTCCAATCTTTGATATATTTAGAAAAGTCAACCCGAGTCCACTTGGTCGAATTCCAAAATATTACCCATTCTTCCCCAAGTCCAAATATGTGATTTGTTTCGAGATTCGACTTCAATTCAAGGTCTAAATCTCTAAAATATAAAATCCAAAATTTCTACCCAAAAACCTTATTTCTACTCTACAAAATCTTAGATTTAAGGATGAAAATCTATGAAAAAATGGAAATTGATCAAAAGCATGTTAAAGTTACTAAGAATTGATGTTCGAAAGAAAGTTCTCTTCAAAAATCGTCTCCCACAAAGCCTAGGCATAAAAATGGAATAAAATGAAAATAAATCATGAAATCCCTTATTTTTATCCAGATGCAGATACTGAAATTATGAACTCTCTTATTCACAATTGCGGCATTCCCACAAATGGGGTCTGGCGAGGATAATGTGTACGCAGACCTTACCCCTACTCCAGAGAAGTAGAGAGGCTGTTTCTGATAGACCATCGGCACAATAAGATAAAAACGTGATAATGTAGCAGTAACAGCAACGAAATCCAGAAATCTAACACCAGCAACGTAATAACCTGAAAAGGAAGAGAAAAGTAATAACACTAAGCAGCTACAATGGCATAGTACTACAGACGCGATGAATAATATGGACACAACAAGATCCACTAAAATCTGAAGACAAAACACTTCCAAACTAGCTTCCTACAACCTAACCTACAACCCTAATGAAGTACTAAGGACATAACTGGAGCCACTAGCAACCTAAAACAAAACAATTTTAGACTAGCCTCCTATCTCCTAACCTACAACCCTAATGCTCGACCTCCAGAACTTCCTATCAAGGGCCATGTCCTCAGAAATCTGTAGTCGTACCATGTCCTGCTTGATCACCTCTCCCTAATATTTCTTAGGTCGTCCTCTACCCCTCCCCATACGTGTCGCGGTCAGCCATTCACACCTCCTAACCGGAGCATCCAGGCTTCTCCTCTACATGTGCCCAAACCATCTAAGCCTAGATTCTCGCATCTTGTCTTCCATGGGAGCCACGCCCACCTTCACCCGGATATCTTCATTCCTAATCTTATCTAGCTGAGTGTGCCCGCACATCCAACTCAGCATCCTCATTTATGCAACATTCATCTTCTGGATATGGGAGTTTTTAACTAGCCAACACTCTACACCATACAACATGGTCGGCCTAACCACCGCTCTATAGAACTTACCTTTAAGTTCTCGAGGCACCTATACGGTGTGTGACATCCTCATCAATCTCCCCATCCCCCTGGATAACCGACCCCAGGTACTTGAAGCTCCCTTTCTTGGGGATGACTTGAGAGGTAAGCCTCACGTCCATGTCCGTTTCTCCTGACACGCTGCTGAACTTGCACTCCATGTATTTTTTCTTAGCCCTGCTCAGCTTGAAGACTCAAGGGTCTGTCTCCAAACCTCCAACCTCTCGTTAACACTGCCTTGTGTCTCATGAATCAGAACTATATCATCAGCGAATAACATACACCATTGCACCTCCCCCTGAATTCGGTTTATCAGTGTGTCCATCGCCGAGCAAATAAGAACGTGCTGAGGGCAGATCCTTGGTGTAACCCCATAACAGCCAAAAAATGCTCCGAGTCACCCCCATTTTCCTAACCCGAGTCTTAGCTCCATCGTATATGTCCTTAATCACTATAATATAAGCCACCGGAACTCCTTTCACCTCCATGCATTTCTAAAGAACTTCCCTAGGGATTTTGTCGTATGCTTTTTCCAAGTCAATAAACACCATATGCAAATCCTTCTTCCTATCCCTGTACAGTTCAACCAACCTCCGAATAAGATGGATAGCTTCCGTGGTAAAATGACCATGCATGGACCCAAACTGATTATTTGATACTAGCCTTCTCGCCCTCACTTCCACTACCCTCTCCCACACTTTCATGGTATGACTCAGTAACTTGATGCCCCTATAGTTGTTACAATTCTGGATATCGCCTTTGTTCCTGTATAGAGGAATCATCGTACTCCACCTCCAGTCCTCTGGCATCTCCTTGGTCTAGAAAATAACATCAAACAACCGAGCTAACCACTCCAATCCTACTCTACCTACATACCTCCAAAATTCTATCGGAATTTCGTCTAGCTCGGTCACTCTGCCCCAGCTCATCTTATGCATAGCCCCCACGACCCCCTCGACCTTAATGCACCCACAATAGCTAAAATCATGGTGACTCTCGGAGTGTTCCAATTCACCTAGCACAATGTCTTTGTCCCCTTCGTCATTCAGCAGCTTATAAAGTACGTCTACCATCTCTGCTTAATCTGAGTGTCTTCCATCAACACTCTGCCTTCCTCGTCCATGATGCACCTCACTTGGTCTAAATCATGAGCCGTCCTCTCTCTCGCCTTGGCTAGCCGGAACAGCTTCTTTTCCCCGCCTTTGTCCCCCAGCTCTTCCTACAGGCAACCAAACGATGCATTCTTAGCTTCTGTGACCACTACCTTAACCACCCTCCTAGATTCCTTATAACTATCTATGTTCCACCGCCTCTCCTCATCGTATGTACTCTCCACTAACATCTGGTATGCCGCTTTCTTTTTTTCCACCTTTCCTTGGACCTTGACGTTCCACCACCAGTCGCCCCTGTGACTGCCCGAGTAACCCTTCAAGACCCCTAACACCTCTCTCACCGCTTCCCTTATACAGTTCGCAATCATAGTCCACATACCGCTTGCAATACCACTACTCCTCAAGGTCCCCAAAGCCAACAACCTCGCCTCCAGCACATGAGATTTATCCTTTGTCAAGGCACCCCACCTAATGCTCGGGCGACTCCGAACCACCTTATTCTTCCTCTTTATCATGATGTCGACGTCCATCACTAAGAGTAAATGTTGAGTCGCGAGTGTCTCACTTGGGATAACCTTACAATCTGAGTCTTAGCCACCGTACTCTGAAAAGTAGCCAAATGCTCCTTCCTCTTGGGAAAACTAGAGTTCGCAATCACCAACTCAAAAGCTATAGTGAAATTTAAACTGGATAAAAGCTTTGGGGCAGAAGTGATCGAAGCCAAGTGTGACTCCCTCCTTGTGGTGAACCAAGTTAATGGGAAGTTTGAAGTCAGAGAGGAATGAATGCAAAGATACCTGGATAAACTCCAGGTAACATTACATCGGTTTAAGGAGTGGACTTTACAACACGTACCTCGGGACCAAAACAGTGAGGCTCGCTAACTTGGGATCATCGGTAGAAAATGATGAGTTCAGTTCGAAAGCGGTCATACAACTCATGAGATCGATAATGGAAGAAGGTCATACCGAGATAAACTCAACAAGCCTAACTTGGGACTGGATAAATAAGTATATATAGTATCTAAAGATCGGAAAATTACCTTCAGATCCCAAGGAACTTTGCGCACGATGGTAGCCCGGTTCAGCATGTCTGAGGACGGTACCCTATTCCGGAGAATGTTCAATGGTCCACTCACAATATGTCTAGGACCAGGAGATATCGAGTATATTCTGAGAGAAATCCACGAAAGCACCTACGAAAATAATTCGGGCACCGAGTCGTTAGTTCAAAAATAGTCAGAGTCGGCTACTACTGGATCGACATGGAAAAGGACGCGAAGGAATTCGTACGAAAATGTGACGAATGTCAAAGGCATGCTCCGATGATTCACCAGCCTGGGGAGCTGCTACATTCGGTCTTGTCACCCTCATTGTTCATGAAATTGGGGATGTACATCGTCGGCCCCCTTCTATGGGCACCCGGTAAGGCTCAATTTATATTGTTTATGACTGACTATTTTTCTAAATGGGTGGAAGCCCAGGCATTTGAGAAAGTCAGGGAGAAGGAAGTCATCGATTTCATCTGGGACCATATAATATGCCGGTTCAGAATGCTGGCCGAGATCATGTGTGACAATGGAAAACATTTCATCGGCAGCAAAGTAAGCAAGTTTTTCGAAGACCATAAGTTCAAAAGGATCCTCTCAACACCTTATCACCCTAGTGGGAACGGGAAAGAGGAGTCTACGAACAAAACCATACTCCAAAACCTCAGGAAGAGAATGATCGACGCCAAAGGAAAGTGGATAGAAATCTTGCCCGAAGTCCTCTGGGCGTACCGTATGACCTCAAAGTCCAGTACCGGGGCCACCCCGTTCTCGCTGGTTTACGGCGCCGAAGCTCTAATACCGGTCAAAGTAGGAGAGCCAAGTCTCAGGTTCCGATATGCAACCGAAGAGGCAAACAACAAGGCCATGAATATGAGCCTGGAACTGTTAGATGAAAGGCGCAAAGTCGCTCAAGTCCGGTTGGCTGCCCAAAAATAACGGATCGAGAGGTATTACAATCGAAGAACCAACCTTCTACACTTCAATGTCGGGGACTTGGTATTAAGGAAGGTTACACTAAACACCCGGAACCCGAACGAAGGGAAGCTGTGGCCGAACTGGGAAGGTCTGTATCAAATTATCGAGATCATCGAAAAAGGGTCCTACAAACTTGGAGCAATTAATGGCGAGCAACTACCGAACAACTGGATTATAACTCACTTGAAACGATATTACTGCTAAGGTACGACCCCATTCATTTCTTTTATTTATATTTTGAACTACCACTTGTAGGTAACCGACAAGGAATGATACAATTTTTAGGCCTGAAAGCACGCGTTGCACTCTTTTTCCCTTGAACCGATTTTGTCCCAAATGGGTTTTCCGGCAAGGTTTTTAACGAGGCAACAGTGGATCATGATAACTTAGAATCAAAGACCGGTCATGAACCGGTATCAAAGATCACATCAACAGTATCTAAGGCTTCTCTATGATCGGCCTCGAATACTAGGGGCATCACTCTCGGATATTGATGTTAGCAAGGGAAGAGACTTTGCGCTCGAATAGTCTAGGCTCGGTCGATAGGATCCACTGTAAGGGCACAAACGGTCATATGAACCATGCCCACATAGACCGCCCGAGCCCTGACACATAGCTTGTACACACTTGTAACCTTGTATATTGCTCGCAGAAATAAAAGAAAGTTTTTACCTTGCGGATAAATATTCTGTCCCTTAAAAAAAATTCTTTTTTCTTACATTTTGTCCCCTAAAGACATCGATCCCAAGGGCCGCCTCACTCGGGGATTGTCGTCCAAAATAGGACCGAACGACCCGGGATAACAAAGCTCGGTGGCACTAAGCCTATTAGGCACTGCCCGAACTTTAAAGGCTACGTCCATCCTCATTCGAGAATGTTATCTTAGGGTAAGCCCATTGGACAACACCCGAACAAAAAAAGCTACGGTCGTCCTAGAATGGCTCGGGACATCCTAGAACCGTAATCATAACATAGGGCCTTTAAGATTTCTAAACTGGTTCAAAAAGGCTACCCTCGGCAAATTGTAATCCAAAATATTCTAAGTACTTTGGGGATAGCTTTCGGTCATACCTATCCCCCCACGAGTTTTAAAGCGAAATAAAATCGAAAATAAGACCTATTCGAACCTCCGAACAAGACATAGTTGTAACGTGTTAAGGCATTAGATATCTTTGCAATCGTAAAAGGAAACAAATCTTGGAATTTGTTAAAGGGAAAAATCCTTATATATATAGATATATATATATATATATATATATATATATATATATATATATATATATATATATATATATATATATATCAAAATATTTACAAGGGCCAAATGGCCTCGATACTAATTTTTACAAAGGCCAAACGGTCTCAACAAAAAAGGAAGATAACACAAAAAAGAAGAAAAGCAAAAACATTTGCGAGGTATCTAAGTGGCCTAGTCCTCACCGGATCCCGCCTCATCACTGGGACCATCGGGGTCTTCTCCACCCTCGGATCCATCGAAACCCTCGGAATCTTCTTCTTCTTCATCCTCGGGGTCAGCCGACTTCTTGGCCTCGGCCTCGAGCCTCTTAGCATTTTTGATCTCGGCCGACAAATCAAAGCCCAAAGCATGAACCACCTCGAGGGCCTCCCTTCGGGACTGCCGCTTCTCATACTCAACAATGTCTTTCAAGCGGTCCTGGGCTGCCTCGGCATCAGCTCTATACTGGTCCACCATCTTATCTGTATCGGCCTTGGTTATTTCAGCTACCAACTTGGCCACTTTAAGCTCTTTTGCGAGGACCTCTCGATCGGCAGCAACCGAGCTCAGTTGAGATTGGAGCTCCTCGACTTTTTGAGACTGTGCCTTAGCTTTCTCTCTCATCATTCAAAGTTGAGCCTCCACCGAGGCTAATTGTGCCTGGGCAGTTTCCTTTTTCGAGGCCAAGTGGTCCATTTTGCTTTTCCATTCTTTGGCCTCGACCTTTATCATGTCCATCTCTGCCTGAAGCTGGTCGATCCGATCAATCTTCTGTTGGACTTGCGGGTTCGGACCGTTAGTCACCGTGTCTAACTCATCGTCACTTACTTCAAAGATTTTTGCCTGCTCAACCAGGACAGCATGTTCTTTCCGGACCGCATCCAATTCAGCTCGGAGGCTCTTGGCCTCTCCTTCACGTTGCTCATTGAGAAGTTTATACGTGTCTCTCTTTTCGGCAAGCTCTTTGACTTTGGCCTCGAGTTGGCTTAGCTCGTCCCAGTACCAAAGGAAGGTTTCATGTTGAAGCACGGAGGCCTGCAAATATATGAAAGAAATATTAGGATCCTCGAGGAACTGAAATTAAAAAATGGAAAATTTGATAACACCTTACCCGGTTTAGCGCCTGTTTTGCTTCGTTGAACAGGCTGGGGGCATCCACCTCGTCTATCTTGGCCTGGTCCTCTTCGGTTACTAGGCACCGGAGGTAACTAGCTACCCCTACCAGGGCATAAAGAACCCGGGCATCCTCCGGGATAGTAATAATGATCGAACGCTTATGGCTAGGATCTACGCTTAGGGCCGAAAATTGGTTGACCAACCTCGGGCTTGAATGCGCCCCGCCAGCCTTCGAGGATGAGCTTTTCCTTGGTACTTCTATTGACCAAACCGGTTAAGTCCTCCAGGGCAGAAGAATCAACATCATCAAAGAAGTGACGAAGGGGATCCTCCACTCCTTGGGCCCCCTCGTTCGATCTCTCCTTCATCTTTCGGGATTCGTCGATCATTGAGTCTGTGAATGAAGGCGACCCTGTAATATCTATGACACAGAGCAGGGCGGAGCCGGCATCTCGAGGGTAGCGTCGGCCTCACAAACTTGAGGGGGGTCAACCTCCACTATTTCCTCTTCAGCCACCGCCCGTTCTTCAGGGACTGATGGCTCTCGGGCCACTAAAATATAATCCTCCTCAGGTTCATCCCTGAGCCGGAGAAGTGAGTTCGAGTCAAGCACTTGGGAGCTGGAGGTTTCTTTTGACTTGCGAACCAACCTCCTTCTCGGTTTCTTTTTTTTCGAGCTCGGAGAGCTCGAAGCCCTCCTCCTTTTTCTCTCTCCGACCTGCACCAGAGTAGGAGACTCGGAAGGCAAGTCCTTGCCACCAACAAGAGGCTGAAGCTCGACATCCTTAGGCAAGCCTGCAAAAGGGATTAAAAGATATAAGGACTTGATAATAAAAGGAGAGGCCTAACCCAACATGATCGAGAAAGAGATCTTACCATGGGAATAGGACACCCCAACGACCCTTCGAGAGTTCACTCCATGAACGCTCGAAGTAGGGCATCTATGAAATGATACCTTCAACCCATTCCTTGAGTTGGGGGACAACATTCGGGACCTGAGCGACGGCTGCATCACCACAAATACCAATAAGAAAAAGAGAAGTAAAACATAAAATCAACAATCGAAGGGAAGTTTATCATAAGGAGGAGTTGGAGGAGCAAAAGCACAAGTATTTCATCATGCCTTCCTGACTCAAAACCCGAGTTTGGATTGAATTTATGTTTTCCTATCTTTTTATCATATTTGAGATGAATTCCTTCCTCAACCGGAGTGTGTGTGTGTGTGTGTGTGTGTGTGTGTGTGTATATATATATATATATATATATATATAAAATGGACCTCACCAGATAGGTCGTCATAATTCAAATCGGGGAAAAACTCACAAATACATAGGCTTCTTGTCAATATTTACGCACGATTTCATAATAGTACTTTATAGAAATGTCAAGGCGTACGACCCGATCCCATCTTACTGTGTGCACTTCCGAGGGTCAAATGGCACAAACCATAGATGCATCTATTATAATGCCAAGGCGAACGGCCCGCTCCCATGAGAGTGTGGTACTGCCGAGACGAACGGCCCGCTCCCATTAGAATAAGAAGCTTTAACGGGTCCTTGACCCCACTCACAAAAGAATGTGTGAATTATGAACTTTAAGGGAAACCTTTCAAGGAAAACACATAGCACGGGAGAAATCCATAATATGAGCATAATTATTCCGCGGCTAATCATAGAACTCATCAAATCTCTACAATAGCAAGTCTATCTCTCTACGCAAGTCTAGTCTCAAGTTGTAACGTAAAATAAAGGGATTTAATAGGAAAGGAACAACTCAAATAGTACAGTTATAGTATGGTGTGAACCTAAGCCCACCCGTATATATCATAAATCTAGCTACGTATGGACTCTCGTCATCTCGTGCGTAGCCCCCGCAATAATTAGCACATAACAAATACATCACCTAGGGGTAGTTTCCCCCTCACAGAGTTACACAGGATACTTACCTTGCTCTGAAGTTCTATAACCGGCTCCAAAGCCTATCTAACACCTCAAAGGAACTAGTTAGCTTTTAATTTTTTTTTGGTTAGGAGTAGGAACCTTGTGCTATGATTTGAATGGAAGGCAATATCTCTTAACTTTATTAAGCCTTGAGAATAGTGAGTGCTTTAGTTGTGACACTTAGGCTCAGTTTTTGACTCTTGTATAGGTACCTTAAATTGTATGATCTTAACTTTGCTTAACTGCTTTGACTAGAGTGTCTTGATGAGTCCGATCCTGAGTGAGTGATGTGCCACGTGTAGGTGAGGTTTTGTGTTATTCTGTGCATTGCATTTTATGTCTAGAACTTGTCATGTGTGTTTGCAAAGCGAAATAGTAATTTATTCAGTCTTGGAAGTGATATAGGCATTTCTTTGTTGAGCCAATTATATGCTATTACCCACCTACTTGTTATGTATCTTAGTTAACCCCTTTGAGCCTGTAATCATGTTTCTTTGGCAACCACACTACAAGCCTTACCCATTTGAATTGACCATCTATTTGAACCTTTTTACCTCTCGTGAGCACTTGAATTTGTTATGAACTTTGTAAAAGTTGAAGTATGGGGTGTTGATTTGGCTTTTGAGTGGAACTATTGAACTAAAGAGTAAGGTGTAATGTGTTAAAAAAGTAAGAGCCACTTGAATTAAATAAGAAAAAAGAAAAATAGTTGTATTGTTGTGAAAAATATTCCTTGATAGTGGTAACTCTTGATGTATTTGTGCTTAAAGAAGTAGGAGTTGATGTATATTGATGTAAACATGGAGTTATTGTTTGAAATAAGTGTGGGGTTTTGAACGGTTAAATGTATGTATCAAAGTTCTTAGTGAGGTGTAGTCACTCTTATATCTAAATGTATCACACCAGTCCCGCAGCCTACATTATAACCAATTAAAGTCCTACTTGATCCTTGATGGAATGAGTTCAATTAGTAGAGTAGCACACTACGGGCAAGCCTATAGTACGTCTTTTGTGGCATATGAATGTTGTTTCTGAGAGTGAGTGAATTCTTTCTATCTGGAGTTCCTGATTGTTCTTAGATTTTATTGTGTGTGGAACTACTCTCTATTGTTGTGTGAGGGCACTTGATTCATGAAAGAAAGAAAATGCCGTTGACCTCTATGTTAGAGTAAGTGAGCGAGTTGTGAATAATGCGTGGTACTTGTGAGTCAAATCTTGAGGCGAGAATGTTATATTATTGTGCTTAATCTATTTTTTATTATTCTAGGTATGATGAGTTCGGAGAGTTATTTAAAGAGGTCGTGTCTATATAAAGTGTAGTTTGATTGCTCGAGGACGAGTAATGGTGTAAGTGTGGGGTGTTGATAGTAGGTTATAATCTTGTGTTTTAGTCGCTTATTGCACTCTAATTTACTGCACTTTAATTAAGTTTTAGCTTTAAATGTTAGTGTTTTGTACTTATTGTGTGTTATATGCCTTTTAGGATTGATTCCGAGTGATGTAGATGTTATGGACCTAATTCGAGCTATTTGAAGATTTGAAGTCTAAGTAAAAGCCTAAAGGATTAAGTAGGGATCGCGTCCGGTTGTTGAGAATGTAAGTCTCTGTTAAAATTTCCTAATGATTGAAGATTTTAAAGTGCGCCAATGGCATTTGGGAATAACGTGTTCGAGTATTAAAGGAGAACCATGGGATAGAACCACATTATTTTGAAATGAAAAATATATGTTTAAGGTGTGTTGAAACATACTAAAGAGTTTTGTGAATGACAAGAATTAGTGTGGAACAAGTAGGATACATTAAGTAGAAAGGATGTCTCAATTTACACAAGATCCTATTTCAAACGCATGCTTCTACCAAACTATAACGACTTAGGATATGATCTACCTATCAAATTAAAGCCCTTTGAGTCTAGTTTCTAACACTTCAAACCGTTCGTCATTTGGACACTCCTACAAGAAGTTATGTTCTAATTCCTCAAGGCTGGAAGAGTGTGACCGTGATATAACCCTCGCGAAGCCAGGTCTGTAGCATTCTAGACCGTGCTATATCCCTCGCAAATCCTGGTCTGTAGCTCGCTATAAAGCTCGCGAAACCTGGTCTGTAGCTCGCTACAGAGCTCGCGAAGCCTGGTCTGTAGCTTGCTAAAGACTGTGCCTAGCCTAGTCTGTAGCCCGGTCCGGATTTTTGAGGGGTCTATTTTTCTTATTTCATAACCCGACCCTAGTTCCTATAAAATTATTTCAGGGTCATTTTGGATGGATAATCTGATATTTTTAGAGAGGGGAAAGTGCCCTAGAGTGAGACGAGGAATTCCTAATACCTTGTTCATCAAATCTTGCTCAAGCCTTGAAATCCAACAAGATATCCCTCAAGTTTTTCATCTAAGAGGTAAGGTTCCATACCCTAGTTTTCAATTTCGAATTTGTGTAGAAGATGGTTGATTAGGAGTATGATTCTTGGGTGTAAGTGTAGTATTTATATATGCATGTACCAATAAGGTTTGTGGGAAGATTGTTAATCTCAAATAAGTAAAGATTGGTTGTGAAATGAAGGAAATATTGTAGAAGAACCTTGTAGTCAAATTTGCACACCTAGTGTTTGATAAAATGCTCCAATGAGTTGAAACCACGAATATCTTCCTAATTATGGTTCAATTTTGTTATGTCTCAAAATAGATTTGGATTGCTAGGATTTTCGGAACATCGTAGTAATTTAAGAAAAGCTCAAAGCGAGGTATGTTGGCTAAACTACTCTCTTAGAATTGAATTCCATGATGTTCCCGTAAGTTTCAAGTATGGTTGTCTCAAATTCCTTATTCTACGCTCCGAGATGTTCCCAATAAATTTGATTATCCTGAATAAGCAAAGTGTCGAGAATTATGTATTCAAAACGTGTTACGAACGTTCCTATCACATTATGTTATCCTTTGGGAATGTGTTCAAGAATGATATGTGTATTAAAATGCAATGTCTTTGAGTCATCTTTCAAATGAATGCTATGATGCCAAATTCTGTGAGAAAATCTCAATATGCTTAAGACACTTAATTGCTCATATGTGTACCTAAAGTCTTGATTGAAAATGTCTTATTGTTGATAATCTATAAAGATGGTTGGAAGTGAAATAAGTGAATTGGGGATATAAAGTGTGGCCAACGTGCCAAGATTGAAAGTTATACTTGTGGACAATGGTGCCAATGAAATAAGATGATGTGATAAAGATTATGAAAGAAGTTTTGATTCAATTTTTCCAAAATTGACTTCGAAAATAAAATTGCCTAAAAGCTTATGAACTCAAGTCATTCCCATATGTGGTTGTTTTAACAAATGCAATGCTTTGTGAGTATTTTCAATGTGTTTTGCGTTCATACATATTCGTGAGTGGAAATTGTGTATTTCCCTTTTTGGGAAAAAGTAATTCAAGAATAAATGGTGTGTTACTTGTTGATGATTTTAACTTGCGCATCAATTGCCAATTATTTTACTCTATTTCTCGGAAAGAAATCTATTGTGCTTAAATTGTTCATTTCTAATGAACTTAAAGTTGTGCTTTCCAGAATATTATATATGTTGATATTTATGATGATGATGATACATAAAAGGGAAGAAATGAAAATGTGAAATATCAAATACGGCCACCGTGCCATGAATAAAGAATCTTGTGAATAGCCAAAAGAGCCAAGGGAATATTGTTGTTGTTATTGGTTGAAAATACTAGTGGAGATTCATACAATGTGAAAGATGATGAGGTAAATAAATTTGTACCTATTTTACCTTTGTGTGAAAAAACAATAATAATATTTTTGGGAGTATCGATAGTCACCGAGGAAGGGTAGGTTGAAATAACCTAACCCCGAAACTACACGTGTAGGTGTAGGAATGGATTGTAATTATTCCCCTTATTTGGGATGAGATTGATGTGATAAAATTATTCTCATTCATTAGGATGAGGTGATTGATAGAAAAGGATGATATCGATCCACACGACATTGTGGTGAGACGGCCTACCCGATCGGGTCGTGATCAGACACCATGTCGTACACATGTGGTGATTGTACTGGAAATTGTAATTGAAATTGTGATTGTGGTTGATATCTCTAATGAAATGACCTAGCCGATCGGGTCGTGATCGGACTCAGTGCTAAAAGTACGGTGGTATTGGTATAGAGAGTGATTGTGGTTGATGTCTCTAATGAGGTGGCCTAGCCGATCGGGTCGTGATCGGACTCCGTGCTAAAAGTACGGTGGTATTGGTATTATGAATATTGGTATTGTGAACATTGGTATTGTGAACAGTGGTATTATGAACAGTGGTATATCGGTGCTAAAGATCTCCTAACCAAAAATAATATTATCATCATATTTTGATTATCACTTCAAAGTGTTATCTTCATATTTTGGGAATTATTATGTTTTAACTTGGCATTTGAATATCATTGGTTATTGATTGTTGTTTCCATGGTTTTCCCTTTCTTACATTGGCATTCTAATTTGAAAGAGGACAGTTAGCTTTACATACTAGTACTATTCCATATGTATTAACGTCCTTTTTGCCGGGGGCGCTGCATGTTTAATGGATGCAGGTGGTTCATCAGCGGGCAGCTTTGGTCCTTGTTAGCAGTCACTCTCTATTCAGAAGATTTTGGTGAGCCCTACTCTATTCCGGGTCTGATGTCATTTGAGTTGTACATTGTGTTTTAAGGTATAGCCGGGGCCTTGTTGCCGGCACTTCCTTACTACTCTTCTGTTGTACTTAAAGGCTCCGTAGACAAGTTGTGGATGGTATTCAATGTTGGTAATTGAACTAGAAATATTGGTATTTAAAAAACATGTTTTCATTATATCTATAAACTTGTAATATTTTGGAAATATGTATGAAGCTGCTAATAGAAATGAAATGGGAGTTGTTAATGAAATATTTTCAATGGTTGATTAATGGAGTACATCTCCTCTTTATTCATGGATGAGTATGGGTAGAATTAAATCCAATAAGCTTGCTCGACGGGTTCACTCGGTTGAGCACCGGTCGCGCTCCCCGAGTATAGGGCATGGCAAACTTGGTATCAGAGCCTAAGATTTTAAAGTGTCCTAGGATGTCTCAGAGCCGTGTCTAGTAGAGTCCTTCTTATCAGTGTGTTGTCGACCACATCTATAAT
This sequence comes from Nicotiana tomentosiformis, assembly GCF_000390325.3. Classification (NCBI taxonomy): domain Eukaryota; kingdom Viridiplantae; phylum Streptophyta; class Magnoliopsida; order Solanales; family Solanaceae; genus Nicotiana; species Nicotiana tomentosiformis. The sequence continues at coordinate 56,582,894 of NC_090822.1, forward strand.
GAGGAGGCTACTTGGACATTTAGGAATTTCACACTTCTTTGATACTCCATATCGTGCGATAGAGCTCTAGATAGGAAGCTAATTTCCTCGCCATATCTCATTTTCCATATGAGTAACCCGCAGGTTCGAGGCAGCGAGGAGGGAATGAAAGAACCAGTTTCTAGGTGAAATGACACATGTTCCTATTAATGTCACCACGCCACCAGATCATGTGGTAAGAGAACCTAAGAAACGAAAAAGCGTTGTGTGTACTAATGAGCCGGATTATTTGATTTGTAAGAAGCGCCACTTGGGGATGTGTTTGATGACTCTTGAAATGTATGTTATGGATGTGAAGTCGAGGGGCATCAATTAATTTATTTCCATGTCAATCTAAAATCACAAAGTAAGTCACTAATTGCTACCTTATTTTGAACACCGCATTATTTTCCTTGTTGTATATGTACATCCATATTGAAGGGGCCTACATAAATATGGTCTTAACCAAAACGTCGAATCACAAAACATGGCATGTACTTACTTTATGAACGAGACGCATTATTCGTGAAGCCACTCTATCACAAATTCTCTTACTTACAACCTCTTGTGGAATTGAGCTCTATAAGTATTTCCATGAATTGAGTTATAACTGTGGGCTAATACTTCCCACTTGCTTTCCTAAATTCTCAACAAGGGACTATACCTGATGAAATTTTTTTCAAAACGTTTTGATTCAAATGGATAACATCTGCTCACTTAGCCTATGCACGCACCACCATAATATTTACCTATGTGGTGTCAAATCTAATGTAAAGCAGCCTAGTGTTGAGATCATTCTTGATCCACTCTTTCCCTTTTCGGTGTATGTGGCTCCTATGGTTGGAACAATCACTTTACTCCTTTGTGAATATTATCATGAATCCTTTTCACTGTCTAGTAACATGAGAGCATATCTCAGCACCTATCATATTTGTACCTGTCAATTGTAAGGGGTCACTTGTCCGCATAAAGGTTTCTGGGGAACTTGAGATTTTCACAAAAATTGTCACAGGAAGATCTTTTTGCTTGCCCATCTCAGTATAATTTTCAGGTCCACCTAGGTCATGCCTCACTAAGTAACTCACTTTGTTCCTAGTATTGTAGTACCGATGAAGTTGCATGGTAGTGCAACTGGAGAGTTATTATGGTAGAAACATGTCTAGCTTATAGCAAAATGTTCATTCTCTCTAACCAATACATGATTTCACCCCAATGTTAAGATGTCCTAGCTACATGGTTTCACTTATGTGTGATTGAAAGTTAAGCAGACTTACTGCGACTTTTTCCTCCCTACTTCAGGTGGATGTTTCAAATTCTGCCACATATGATGAGTATATTGATTTGAAAGACAAGTTTGTTGCATCTCTAGTCCTCTCATATAGGTTCAACTATTATAAATGGTTAAGCTGCCAGAATGATAATAAAATCGCAAGTGTTCATCTTCTTTTTCAACCTCATCGGTTTGTGGCATAGATTCCTTATGTTAAATAATGTTAAGAGCATAATACAACAACATATATTTTGAAACCCATATCATCTTCAAGGTGCCAGAATATTCTCATTTCGAGTTAAACTGATTTTTCCTACATTCCAAGAGGCGACTGGTGTCACGTACTTGGCTATTTCTCTTTGAGGCCTACTATTGCCAAACAAGGCACATATGGAATGAAAAAATTGTTGTTGTCATTTTCATGACTCATAGTCTTCCAGGAATAACTGATCCTAATGTATTTATCCTCCCGATCATGCCTCTCATATATCACATGTCTAAAATGACTGACTTCTTTTATATCTTAAGATCATATACGTGGTTCCTACATTATCAATGTGTACTAGGCAATTGTATGCCTCATTTGTCGAATCAATGATGTCACCACAATGATTTACCATGTCAGCACTATTGGTAGTAACCTTCATGTCTCTTAGGATATAACCTCCTGAAATGACCTGCTCAGCACATCGATGGAATCTTGAAAAATTCCAGCCCAATCTCGGACCTCGTTGTTCCTATTTATAGTAACCTATGTGGGTTGAAGATTCAAACATGTCAAAGAAGCATCATCATCCCATGATCATATATATTGGATAGGAAGTTTTATCTTCATATTCAAGCTAGGACATCTTATAGTAATTGTCGGAGGTCGCTAAAGGTTTAGTTTGGGTGTTCGACGTAGGGATTTAGAGTTGAAGAAAGTGAACAGGTTATTCTCAAGATTTTCCCTATGAATATGTTGGGTGAATTGTTAAGAAAGGTTAAGTATGTATAGTCACATTAGGCCTTATGAAATCTTGAAGGAAATAGTCCAAACTATGAGTATGATGTTTCTCTATTATTGTCCTCCGTGTACCCGGTGTTTCATGTGTCTATGTCTATGAAGGTAATTATAAATCCTTTGTCTATCGTTTCGGTGAAAGCTAGTGAATCTGAAGTTAATGGATAAATGGATTATGAGGGGTATCTATTTTCCATCCTTGTTAGATAAGTTCGAGAGTTGAGATTGCCTCTGTTAATGTGTTAGGACGAAGTCTATAAGTCGAGGAGGCCATCTTGAGGTCCAAAAGTGTTAAGGAAATAAAATGTTCTCATTTGAGTGTATATTCAAATGATTGTGAATCGAAAGGCACTTTATATATATTATGATTTAAATATGTGAAGCTCATGTCCAGATATCACTCTTGTTAATATGATGCCTGTAATGTTGAGATTAATGTAGTTGATATATATTGTGATGCTTTGTGGAGTTGTGGATATGTTGTTAGGACTAGTTTTGGTGATTCTATGACAGGTGGATAGGACCGAATATAGAGGAAACTCTATCGAAATTTCTGAAAATATAGGGGTTAGTCAAATTTGGGTGTTTGAGATGTGCGAAAAAGAAGAGATGTGTTATGTTAAATGTTTGGGGATGGAATCTACTACTCATTCGAGGACGAATGATCCTAAGTGAGGGAGAATGTAAGGCCCCGTTAAAAGTTTCCTAATGATTGAAGATTTTAAACTGCGCCAACGGTATTTGGGAATAACGTGTTCGAGTATTAAAGGTGACCCATGGGATAGAACCACATTATTTTGAAATGAAAAATATATGATTAAGGTGTGTTGAAACATACTAAGGAGTTTTGTGATTGGAAAGAATTCGTGTGGAACAAGTTGGATACATTAAGTAGAAAGGATGTCTCAATTCGTACAAGATACTACTTCAAACGCATATTGCTACCAAACTATAATGACTTAGGAGGTGATCTACCCTTTGAGTCTAGTTTCTAACTCTTCAAACTGTTCATCATTTCGACACTCCTATAAGAAGTTATGTTCAACTTCCCAAAGGCTGGAAGAATGTGACCGTGCTATAACACTCGTGAAGCCAGGTCTGTAGCGCGCTAGACCATGCTATATCCCCCGCGAATCCTGGTCAGTAGATCACTACAGAGCTCGCGAAGCCTGGTCTGTAGCTCGCTATAGACCGTGCCTAGCCTGGTCTGTAGCCCGGTCCGGATTTTTGAGGGTCCGTTTTTCTAATTTCATAACCCGACCCTAATTTGTGTAGAAGATGGTTGATTAGGAGTACGATTCTTGGGTGTAAGTGTATTATTTATACATGCATGTACCAATAAGGTTTGTGGGAAGATTGTTGAGCTTAAATAAGTAAAGATTGGTTGTGAAATGAAGGAAATCTTGTAGAAGAACCTTGTAGTCAAATTTGCACACCTAGTGTTTGATAAAATGCTCAAATGAGTTGAAAACACGAATATCTTCCTAATTATGGTTCGATTTTGTTATGTCTCAAAATAGATTGGGATTGCTAGGATTTTCGGAACGTCGTAGTAATTTAAGGAAAGCTCAAAGCGAGGTATGTTGTCTAAACTACTCTCTTAGAATTGAATTCTATGATGTTTCCGTAAGTTTCAAGTATGGTTGTCTCAAGTTTCTTATTCTACGATCCGAGATGTTCCCAATAAATTTGATTGTCCCGAATAAGCAAAGTGTCGAGAATTATGTATTCAAAACGTATTACGAACGTTCCTATCACATTATGTTATCCTTTGGGAATGTGTTCAAGAATGATATGTGTATTAAAATGCAATGTCTTTGAGTCATGTTTCAAATGAAGGCTATGATGCCAAATTGTGTGAGAAAATCTCAATATGCTTAAGACTCTTAATTGCTCATATGTGTACCTAAAGTCTTGATTGGAAATGTCTTATTGCTGATAATATATAAAGATGGTTGGAAGTGAAATAAGTAAATTGGGGATATAAAGTGTGGCCAACGTGCCAAGAGTGAAAGTTATACTTGTGGCCAATGGTGCCAATGAAATAAGATGATGTGAGAAAGATTATGAAACGAGCTTTTATTCAACTGTTCCAAAATTGACTTCGAAAATAGAATTGCCTAAAAGCTTATAAACTCAAGTCATGCCCATATGTGGATGTTTTAACAAATGCTATGCTTTGTGAGTATTTTCAATGTGTTTTGCGTTCTTACATATTCGTGAGTGGAAATTGTATATTTCCCTTTTTGGGGAAAAGTATTTCAAGAATAAATGGTGTGTTACTTGTTGATGATTTTAACTTGCGCATCAATTGCCAATTATTTTACTCTATTTCTCGGAAAGAAATCTATTGTGCTTAAATTATTCATTTCTAATGAACTTAAAGTTGTGATTTTCGGAATATTATATATATTGATATTTATGATGATGACACATGAAAGGGAAGAAATGAAAGTGTGGAATATCAAATATGGTCACCGTGTCTTGAATAAAGAATTTTGTGAATGGCCAAAAGAGCCAAGGGAATATTGTTGTTGTTATTTGTTGAAAATACTAGTGGAGATTAATACAATGTGAAAGATGATGAGGCGGTGTAGGAATGGATTGTGATTATTCCCCTTATTTAGGATGAGATTGATGTGGTAACATTATTCCCATTAATTGGGATGAGGTGATTGATAGAAAAGGATGATGTCGATCCACACGACATTGTGGTGAGACGGCCTAGCCGATCGGGTTGTGATCGGACACCATGTCGTACACATGTGGTGATTGTGTTGGAAATTGTAATTGAAATTGTGATTGTGGTTGATATCTCTAATGAGATGGCCTAGCCTATCGGGTCGTGATCGGACTCCGTGCTAAAGGTACGGTGGTATTGGTATTGAGAGTGATTATGGTTGATGTCTCTAATGAGATGGCCTAGCCGATCGGGTCGTGATCGGACTCCGTGCTAAAAGTACGGTGGTATTGGTATTGTGAATATTGGTATTGCGAACATTGGTATTGTGAACAGTGGTATTGTGAACATTGGTAGGTGCTAAAGATCTCCTAACCAAAAATAATATTATCATCATGTTTTGATTATCACTTCAAAGTGTTATCTTCATATTTTGGGAATTATTATGTTTTAACTTGGCATTTGAATATCATTGGTTGTTGATTGTTGTTTCCATGGTTTTCCCTTTCTTACATTGGCATTCTAATTTGAAAGAGGACAATTAGCTTTTCATACTATTCTATATGTATTAACGTCCCTTTTGCCGGGGGCGCTGCATCTTTAATGGATGCAGGTGGTTCATCAGCAGGCAGCTTTGGTCCTCGTTAGCAGTCACTCTCTATTCAGCAGATTTTGGTGAGACCTACTCTATTTCGGGCTTGATGTCATTTGAGTTGTACATTGTGTTTTAAGGTATAGCCGGGGCCTTGTTATCAACACTTCCATACTACTCTTCTATTGTACTTAGAGGCTCCGTAGACAAATTGTGGGTGGTATTCGATGTTAGGAATTGAACTAGAAATGTTGGTATTTGGCAAACATATTTTCATTATATCTATAAACTTGTAATATTTTGGAAATTATGAATGAAGCTGCTAATGGAAATGAAATGGGAGTTGTTAATGAAATCTTTTCAATGTTAGATTAATGGAGTACATCTCCTCTTTATTCATGGATGAGTTTGGGTAGAAGAAAATCTAACAGGCTTGCTCGGCCGGGTTCACTCTGTTGAGCACGGTCGTGCTCCCCGAGTTTAGGGCGTGACAGAGAACCACATATGGATATCAAAAATCAAGCAAAATGGCCCACTCTGAGAAATTCGTACTTCTCCGGCGCGTGGGGCGGTGCATGGTGCACCGCAGCAGTGTATTTTTGGCTGCCTGATAGAAGTTGAGCTCTCTAGATTTTCCCACTAATGTCCCAAATGGCTCGTCGCCCCATGCGGTGCGCCTGTTTAATTTTACAGAGTGAAAATCCTATTTCGGCTAGGAGAAGGTGGTTTCGTCTGGGGCCTACCCTACTTGGTATAAATACATGGGAAAATGTTATTTTCTTGACTTTTGACACACTTTAGACCTAAGAAAGCTAAGGAGGAGTTGGGATGAGCAAAAGCATAAGGATTTCATCATTTCTTCCCCACTCAAGACCCGAGTCTGGATTGAATTTATGTTTTCCTATCTTTTTATCATATTTGAGATGAATTACTCCATGTCTATGGAGTAGTTCCCTTTAGGGTTTGATAGATTTGGTGTATTGATAGTTGTTTGTGGATTATAACTCTAGTTTTATGTATTGAAGCATTTTTGGATGATTTAATTGTTGCATCTATATTCACTTGTTTATATAATCGAGAGAGGCATAATTTGTGATATCTTTGCATTATATTGTTGGTTGAGTTTATTAATTCTTTTTAGTAATCAAAAGAGGCTAGTTGAATCATTGATTAAACCTAGTTGGGAGGATAATCGAGAGAGGTTCTCCTAAAGGACCAATCCACTACACATTCTTGCATATTTTCACCGAGCTTAAATTAGTTCATCTCGTAAGGTTGAGACTTAATCGAGAGAGGAGTTTCTACTAAGTATTTAAACTAATAATTGAGTGAATTCGAGAGACTCACTTAAACATTAGAAGTGAATTATCTAGAGTTAGATCCCCAAACAATTATCTTACACCTATCCTATCAAATCCCTATCTTCTCCAATTGATAATCTTCTTTGCTTATTCTTTGTTTTAATTGTCACTAGTCAATAAGTTAGATTCTTAGTTAATTTCAGTTAGAAATCACATAATTCTCAACGGTTGATCATCTTGGATAGCAATCAAACTAGAAACTACGAAAATACTATTTAACTCCAATCCTTGTGGATACGATATATTATACAATTGTCTCGCAAACAGTCAGGGGGCATCGAAGCAACTGTTCGAATGAGAAACTAGGGCACATCTTTTGGAGGGAGACACTCTTCAACTCCAGAGATACCACACCCAATCATGGGTACAACGAGGCATTGCTCCGAGTTTGTCTATGCCCTTGCATTTCATACATATCTTTGATGCTATTAATATAGTTAGTTGCAATGCCTTGAAATAAGAGAGTAAAAGAAGTGTTGAAACCTATACATCTCATACTCTCTAACCTTCACGAACTATGCGTACCTGATTCTTGACCTTGTGTCAAGATACGTAGGCAACCAATCATGGGTCCAGACTTTCTCGTCCTTAATTGGATGAGTCGGTCAAGTCTGGCCACTTAGGTCACAATTGACCGAAGATTCTTGCAAAAGGGTCATCTCTGGAAAAACAAATGTATATACCTTCCCATGTTGCTTCAAAGTCTTTCTTGTAGACATCAAAGGAAAATCCAAATCCAAAAATATATTCCTGCATAATTCCTCCTTGAAGAAATTCAAAACAAATATCGAAACATCTTCCTTTATCCCTAATCTTTATGAACTACGCGTGCCTGATTCTTGACCTTGTGTCAGGATACGTAGGCAACCTGTAATGGGTCTGATTTTTCTCGTCCTTAACTGGAAGAATCGGTCAAGTCTGGCCACTTGGGCCATAGTTGACTGATGAACTTTGTGAAAAGATCATTTTCAAAAAGTCAACAAAATAAACATACACATATCTTCCTCTGTTACTTCTACAGAAGTCTCCCTGTTAGACATCAACTTCAAAATCAAAAATATCACCCTCTTTCCTTGAGGAATTAAAAATCCAAGACATCTCCCCTTTATCTCTAACCTTCCCGAAATACGCCTGACCTGATTCTCGTTTCGATGAGATACGTAGGCAACCTGCGAGTTCGGTCACATTTTTAAAAACAAAATCAAATCAAAAAAACATCATCAATCAAGGACCCTTTCCGGGTTCGATCACATTTTTCAAAGGAAAATAAATCAAGGACCCTTCTCGGGTTCGATCTCATCTTTCAAAAAAATCAAAAATACTCCCATTGTGCAAAGATTTTTCAATTCGTGTCTCTCCCATCGCATGGAGATTTTACATTTCAGCACTCCCATCATGCGGAGATTTTTAATTCTTGTCTCTCCTAGCATGCAGAGATTTTATTTTCCTGTCAATGCTCCTATAAGGAATGGTACCCAATGTCTAACAATCAATGCTCCTATACGGAATGGTACACAACCCCTAATTTTACTTTCCTATTCAGTTCTCCTATACGGAACGATACCCAGCCCTGGCTAACAGTCAATGCTCCTATACGGAATGATACACAACCCACCATTTTACTTTCCTATTCAATGCTCTGATATCGCTTCGGAACGATAATGACATAGCCCGTCTAACCTCCAATGCTCTGATATCGTTTCAGAATGGTAACTACAAAGCCTGTTTAACCTTCAATGCTCCGATATCACTTTTGAACGGTAACTCAAAACCCGTCTAACCTTTAATGCTCCGATATCGCATCAGAACGATAAATACAAAGCATGTTTTACATTCAGTTCTCTCTATCAAAAATCACAAAAATTGATTAATTCAAATGTTCAAATATTAAAATGAAATGAAAATCTAAAAATATTTTCTTTCCACCCTTCCTGAACTACGCTTGACCTGATTCTAATTTCAACGAGATATGTAGGCAACCTTCGGGTTCGGTCTCATTTTTCAAAAATCATAAAAAAATTTGATTAAGTCAAAAAAAAAAAGAAAAACAAAAACTTGTTGTTAAGTCAAAATCCAAAAATCCAAAAAAAAGGGGGGAACCCTTCCTCGGGTTTGGTCACATTTATCAAAAATCAAAAAAGAAGAGGAGAAACTTTTCTTTGACTCTAGTCCAATTTATCAAAAATCAAAAAAAAAGGGGGGGGGGGGGGGGGGGAAATCACCAAATATTTACTTGGTGGTACCGATATAGTTAGGAGTGTGCATGGGAAAGAACATGTTAATTGGTATGATGGAGAGGATCAACTTCGGATAAACCATAGACTCTTGTGGTACCTCTCAATTATACCTTAGTGACACTTGAAAAATCTTATGCTTACATTTAGGGTAAGAACAAAGCCGACCTCATCGTTTCTTGTGCATTGTGTGGTGGGACTAGATTAAAATTCATTGCATTGCATTGTAGATCTAGAACTTGGCCTGAATGTCTGTTAAGGCGAAATCCTAAGTAATGCTCGGTTTAGGAAAGGATCGTAGGCCTTCTTTGACCCGTTTGAGCCTTTCTAGCCTACCGAATGACGTCAATCCCTAGAATTTCCCCCTTTAAGCCTTATGCCTTTTCTTGGGCAACCACATCTTAGCACATACCCTTTCTTGTGCTAAATGCACAACTGCCATGACCCAAAATCTCATATGCCGTGATGGCGCCTATCGCAATACTAGGCAAGCCAACAATCACTAATAATCATGCATCTTTAAATTGAAACATAACGAAATAAGCTTAATAGTAAGAATCTCATAAATAACTAATAAGAAAATACCGCAACTCAATACAAATCCCCCAAATTCCGGGTGTCATTGAGTACATGAGCATCTAAATGACAATACAGGCTAACTGCTAAAAACAACTGTCTAGAAGGATAGAATAGTGCAAATAAACTGAAAAGAAGGAGAGTCGAGGTCTGCGGACGCCATGGCAGCAATCTCAATAGTCTCCAAGCAGATGAAGCTCCACAGCTAGCAACCGCTATGTCCAGAAGTACCTAAATCAGCACACGAAGTACAGAGTGTAGTATGAGTACGACCGACCTAATGTACTCAATACGTAATAGGACAAACCTTGGGCTAAAAGCAGTGACAAGTTCAGAAAGGTACATTCCAAATCCAGATTATAACAGTACAGATATGACAGGAAAAATAGCGGTAATATCTCAGAGAAAACTCATAATCAGTTGGTACACATTACAAGAATATAGACATGCTTTCAAGTTAAAGTTTAAGCTCAACATGGATAAAATATGCCAAGTATGTCGGATACGAGGAATGCTACATCTCTATATCTACATGTCAATATGCATGTCAAATGTAATGCATCACAATGATGGCCTCACGTACTCCCACTCTCAGAGTACTCAATCTGACTGTCTCAACTCTCAATCATCACACTCAGTCACTCAGCACTGTACGGTACATGCGCTCACTGTTGGTATGGCAGACTCCGGAGGGGAGGATCCTACCCAAGCGCTAATAAACCTGTTGTGGTGCGTAGCCCGATCTCATCATGAATCAATAATATATGATGTGATGTGAAGCCCGATCCCATCACGAATCAATAAAACCTATTGCGGCGTGCAGCCCGATCCCATCAATATCACTCACAATCAGGCCTTCGGCCTCACTCAGTCATCAATCTCTCCAATCTCTTGGGCTCAGAACACTCATGCCAATCAACCCAAAACAATGATACATGATGTAAAAATAAATGATAACAGGGAGTGAGATATCTTATGCAAATGATGAATGCGACTGAGTACATAACTGTAATTTAATTAACTAACTCAACAACAAAAGAACGACCTCTATGGGTCCCAACAGTACCAGCATATAGCCTAGACATGATCTTTAACATGAATCATAGCTCAATTTCTCTAATGCATGGAGTAAACATTAACAATAGCAAGATTAGATGAATAAACAATACCACGAAATCAACCGAGTCACAGTTACTACGGTGCACGCCCATCACCTATCATGTGCGTCATCTCAACACCAACCACATAACACATATTTCAGGGATTCATACCCTCAGAACCAAGTTTAGAAGTGTTAGTTACCTTAAACCGCGCAAATCCCTACTCCAACAAGCCCTTGCCTTGCGAATCAGCCTCCGAACGACTCGAATCTAGCCACAAACAACTTAATATAATCAACACAAGCTATAGGAATCAATTACATATGATAAAGCTAGGTTCTTTAACAAAAGTCAAAATGTTAACCCTGGGCTCACGTCTCGGAATCCGAAAAAATTAACAAAATCCAAACACCCATTCAACAACGAGTCCAACCATACAAAAATTACTCAATTCTGATCATAACTCGACCTTCAAATCCTCAAATTGAAGCCTATGAAGTTCTACAATTTTCCCCAATATTTCCAACCCAAAACACTATTAAATGGTAAAAAAATGATAGATTTATGTATACTAACTAAATCCGAGTTAGAATCACCTACCCCAATCAATTCCTTAAAAATCCCTCCAAGAATCGCCTCAATCCGAGCTCCCAAAGTCAAAATGTGAAATATTACTCTAACCCTCGTTTTTGAAATCCTATATTCTGCCCAGATGCTCCTCTTCGCGATCACGTAAAGTCCCTCGCGATCGTGAAGAACAAAAATTATTCTGCCCTTAAAGTACTCTTCGCGAACGTAGAACACAAGGAGTAAGCGCCATTCACGGAGTCACAAACACACGCGATCGCGGACTCCCTCACGGGACCGCAAAGAACAAATGTGTGGGGATTCCGAGCCTCCTCCTTCCTTCTTCGCAGACGTGACCCAACATACGCATTTGCGATGCATGAACAACCAAAGCTCCACGATCGAAGACGATTTCTCACGATCACATAGAGCAATTCCACCTGTCACCCAATTAAGCCTTCGCGATCGCGAACCTTCCTACGCGATCGCGAATAAGGAAACTAGAAGCACAGGCATCAGCACTTTCATCAAAACATCTAAGTCAAATATCAATCAGTTAACCATCTGAAATCCATTTGAGTCCCTCGGGACCTCAACCAAACATACCAACAAGTCCTAAAATATCATACAAACTCGCTCGAAGCCTCAAATCACTTCAAATAACACTAAAACCATGAATCGTACCTTGATTCAAGCCTAATGAACTTATGAACTTCTAACATCCAAAACTAATGTCGAAGCATACCAAACCAACTCCGATTGACCTCAAATTTTTCACACAAGACATAAATGAGACAAAGGACCTATTTAAACTTCTGAAACCAAAACACGAGCCCGATAACAACAAAGTCAACTCTCGGTCAAACTTCTCAACTCTCCAAACTTCAAATTTTCCAACTTTCGCCAATTCGAGCCAAAATCACCTACGGAGCTCCAAATCAATATCCGGACACACTCATTAGTCCAAAATCACCATACGGAGCTATCAAACCCATCAAAACTCCATTTCGGAGTCATTTACACATAAGTCAATATCCGATCAACTCTTTCAACTTAGGCTTCCAACATTGGGACTAAGTGTTCCAACTCATTCCGAAACATCCTCGGAACCAAACCAATCACCCCAGAAAGTCACATAACAACAATTGAGCATAGAATAAGCAGTAAATGGGGTAATAGGACTATAATACTTAAAATGACCGGTCGGGTCGTTAGATTCTTCCCTTTTTAAACAAATGTTTGTCCTCGAACGGGTCTAGAATCATAGCTGGAGTCTAAAATAGTCGTGGATATATGCTCCACATCTCCCGCTGGGTCTCCCAAGTAGCCTCCTCGACTGGCTAACTTATCCACTGCACCTTCACTGAAGCTATATTCTTTGATCTCAACTTCCGAACTTGTCGATACAAAATGGCCACCGGCTCCACATCATAAGTCAAATCCCATCTAATTGAACTGTGCTGAAGTCCAAAACATGAGTTGGATTCCGAAATACTTCCAGAGCATGGAAACATGAAACAATGGATGAATACTCGATAGACTAGGTAGAAATGCAAGCTTGTAAGCCACTTCCCCAATCATCTCAAGCATCTCAAAAGGGCCAGTATAGCGAGGGCTCAACTTTCCGTTCTTCCCGAACCTCATAACACCCTTCATGGGTGAAACTCTATGTCACGACCCAAACTGATTGGCCACGATGGGCATCTGGTACCTTACTCAACCGAGTACCAACATAACGTTTCTTTTCGTATCATACTATCATAGATAACTCGGCCGGAGAGGCTACCGTGAGATAGGTAGAATACAACATGTAATACCAATTTATATATAAGACATATAGGCCTCTAAGACCAAAATAACCACTCGTACACTGAACATAGGCCGACAAGGCTATACAATCTTTTACATACATGACATCTGTCTACAAGCCTCTAAGAATACATAATTGTCATAAAGGTCGGGACAAAGCCCTGCCATACCAAACCATAAACATCTAAATCATACTGACCAAACAAGCAACTCCGGAGAAAATGGAGTGCACCAATACCTTCTGCTGAGCTGATCGCCTACTTGGAGGACTCTCAACCTGTCTATCGGGACCTGCGGGCATGAAACGAAGTGTCCCCAGGCAAAGGGATGTCAATACAAATAATGTACCGAGTATGTAAGGAATGAAAATCAGTAAATAATAGACATGAGAGAAACATGTAGTAAAAGACTCGACATGTAAGTCTGAATAGCTCTGTGAAACATTTATATTTACAATGCCATGCATATGCGTATAAATGTCGAACCATGCATAGGTATATATGTTCATATCATCATCAAGCCTCTGAGGGCATCCCATCATATCATCTCGGCCACTATGGGTAAATCATCAACGTATACCAACTGATCAGGTGGTGGTGCGTATATAACGCCATAACCTTTTTCCATATCCCATATACATATAATATACGCATATATAATGCCATCTGGTCATGGGTCAATGTACATGTATAAATGCATGAAATGCATAAGAAATACGTTAATAAGATTTTCTCGGAGTATCATAAAATCAATATGCCTGCCGGATAAACTTTATCAAATACATAATTTTTTGAGACCCATGAATAGAAGATATAATAATAATTCACATGGTGAATCAAGAATATAGACACCCCTAGTATTTCTATGAATAGAGTCATTTATGAAAGTTGTGCATTTGCTCGTTTCGTTTGTGTCGTATAGATCATGCCAAAAGAAAGAAGAGATAGCCTTAACGTACCTGAACTGATTCTCGTAGAATTTGCAATTCACTCTTTACAAAATCAATCAACCAACGTTATCAATTCTTGGTACAGATTTGTTTTGCTCTTTAAAGAGCTCACGACCAGCCACTCTTCTATAACAGATTCAATTTGGTTTGTAAGACACATGAATTTATGTTGCCAAAAATGTGAAGTAAGTTGATAGTCTTATTAATTATAGAAATGTTTTAGGTGTGGCCCACATTATATGTGTCTTTCCTTTATTAAAAGGAAATGTCTCACATTCTTAAGATTTGCCACATAGTGTAGTGACTTAAGAGTCACAATTCATGGATTGCTTTGCTGCCACGTGGGGGATGTTTCATCTTAACCACATTCTTTAATTAATCACCCACAACTCCTTAATTAACTAGGTAATATCCCATTACCCAATAATTAACCAATTACCCACATAATTAAGAATTATCTCAATTTACTCAAAATACTACTCACTTTTAACATACTTTATACACCTCACTATCATGGCCATGTGATACCTTGTATGGTATTAGTCCATAAATATCGGGTGTTTTAGCTCGGGCGGTATTTTATCCCAAAATGTCAAACTTTGACGAAATTCATTTTCTTCGATTTGCTTACCCTCTCTCCTTCACGAATTTACTCATCACTTGTTTGAAATAGAAAAATGCTTATAATCTCAAAATAATACCATTCCCGAACTTACGTCGATTAATTTACGATGAAACTTTAACGTACAAAAATGTGGGATGTAATATCTCATTTCCGAGCTTTTATCAATTTACTTATGACGTGCTTTTACGTACGAAAACATGGGGTGTAACATCATTCCCCCCTTTGTAACATTCTTCCTCGAATGTTGACTAATGCATTTATCATTCTCATAACCCATAGCTCTTGCGAATACTTTAATACTCTTCTTGCCATTTAGGCAACTGTTCTTTGAATAAATCCAATGGTCAGGGCATTCCCCTCCTTTAGGCCTCTTTATTGCATGCTTACTTAGCTTAATTTAGTTCCCATGCATGTCGGAATTTTGTGCAATTCATATAGTCTCGAATATTACTTTTGGTTTCATTTCCTGCTCATTAGCCACTCTAGGTGCCACTTCCTTATGAAGTGCATACAATGTTGTTATGAGACTGTTGTTACAAGACCATTTCCTCTTTCGGTCACTATGCTTAGGTTGAAGCCTTCTTTCTTATTTCCTCAGCTAGTCTTTCATTGTAGTACTTAGGGAGGACCCTCTGATTCTTGCAAGGCTACGGGCTTATTACATTGTATACTCGATGGGATTTTTGATGTTCGTACTCACATATAATTATCCGTAGTTACTTACTTCTATGCCCTTGTGCTTGTAGAGTTGCTTTTGAACTTATATTTTGACTGTCTTCCCCGTGGCACTCTCTTTTATTCCCGTAACACTCATATGGTTCTTTTAACTACCCCAAATTCCTATCTGAATATTTCTCATGTATGACATTACTGCGAGGCTAAATTCACTATATTGGGTTTTACTATATATATCTTGCACGATCTGTTGACTCGTCTGTAACCTCTTGTTTAGCCATAACTAGGCTCTTCCTGTATCAATTACTAACTACTCATTGGCCCGTTCTCATATCAATATTCCGCGTAATCTTTCTTGGGTTATTTCCTTTGTCTTAACTTACATCTCGCACTGGCTCCTCATCCATCAATAACATCTCGGGTAGGAACCCTTACTTCTTCTTCTTGACGTCATGTTTGCATAATGTTCTAGCATCATAGCATATCAGTAGGATTTGAGTAAACGCAATCTCATCCCTTTCTCATTTTTATCGCATTCTTCTTTTATCGTTCCATAGTTACTAGAATTACTTAATTCTGATTTAATACCACATCACTCCATATTCCCCCCTTTAGGGAAGTACTAAGATTTAGTGCTATGATGATCTACATATAGATGTTTTACCCTTCCATCTTTGGCATCTTTTCACATCATCGATGATCCTTACTCGCCTCGTGGTAATCCTTCTGTAATAAGGATAACGAAATTCCTCACTCGCGAGGGTGACACTTAGTGTAACTAGCACATACAGTTCCTTAAGCTTAACTTTACTCACCTTGCTTGCTTTAGGTAAGCGTCTTTCTAAATGACCTTTAAAGGGTATTCTTCTGTTGTCCATTCTATTATCGCCGGGACGCAATCTCTGAAATTCTCATGATGCCGACTATTACTCAATCCCTAATTCATGTTTAGTTTACCTTGTTCATCAGTCCGTGTTGATTTCTTATTACTCTTGGGCCTAACCTTTCCGATAGTCGCATTGGAGTCACGAACTTATTTCTTGAAATGAGGATATGACTTTATGGCCTATACTCTTTTGTTGTCTCAAGGCCTGTCACCTCTCGTCTTTTCCTTCAATTGACTATAGACTCTGTAATACTGTCATCATTTTCATTTTTGTTTTCTACCGTTGTTATCCATGTATCACATCTTACTCATAATGCTTCATTAACTCTCCTCTCATTTCCTGCTAACATTTCTGTATATCACTTTATTTTGAAAATTTCAACAGGACATTCTTTTGCTTTTAGCTCCCCTTGCTCTATCTACTGGCTCTTCGGGTTGCCCAATATTCTTTCTTTACTAGAGACGGGAGCCATACTAAGGTAATATTTATCCCTTCTAGGATTCCAGTGCCTATCTTTGTAGTACTCATATCTAGTTGTACTATTTTAGAGTGCACCATATGGGTGTCTCACAAGGAGATCTATTAGCACATTCGCAATATCCTTCGAAAATGTCAGCTAACACAAACAATCCATTTACTATTTTGGGTTACTCTAACCCCAGCCGAATCCTAATATCCGTCCATCTCTTATACTACTTCTGTTTTCTTTCATAGGGCATAAATGAGATGGGTATGGCCAATTGTACATACCTCTGTTATTGTTGAAGGCAACTCAAAAGGCTTATATTCCTCTGCGATAATCGTCATTAGCTGAGTAGCTCGTACCCTTTTTCATCTTGCTTCTTTTACTTGTTGAAACTTTTGTCTACCTTCCGATTCTCTTATTCCTTCTTACCGTAAGAGTGGATAGGCATTCTTGCCTTAGGGATCCTTATCAAGAAGCTTACACATCTTAGTACACACATGATCTATTGAATACCTCATATTTATCCATCATAAGTATGATGCAAAAATTAAGTTCCTCTGACTTAACTCTTCCATAGCCACATTCAATCCCTTACCAACCATCTTTCTAGATGTAGGCATCATCGTATTATGAATAAGATAGATTTTAGGAAATTGAGTTCTTACAACTGAGCTCTACCACACGATCTAGAGTAAGAAGAAAGAGTGATAGTCCTAAATGCCATGTAGCCTCCTGCTTATAAGTGTGGTGCACAACACACCCATAAACAAGACTCTACTAGACACGGCTTGTAGACTCCCTAGGATAGAACTGCTCTGATACCACTTTTGTCACGACCCAAATCGATGGGCCGCGACGGGCACCGGTACCTTACTCAACCAAGTACCAACATAACGTATCTTTTCGTATCATACTATCATAGATAACTGGGCCGGAGAGGCTGCCGTGAGATAGGTAGAATACAACATGTAATACCAACTTATACATAAGACATATAGGCCTATAAGACCAAAATAACCACTCGTACACTGAACATAGGCCGACAAGGCCATACAATCTTTTACGTACATGACATCTATCTACAAGCCTCTAAGAATATATAATTGTCATAAAGGTCGGGAAAGAGCCTCGCCATACCAAACCATACACATCTAAATCATACTAACCAAACAAGTAACTCCGGAGCAAATAGAGTGCACCAATATCTTCTGCTGAGCTGATCGCCTACTTGGAGGACTCTAGGCCTGTCTATCGGGACCTGCCGGCATGAAACGCAGCGTCCCCAAGCAAAAGGACGTCATTACAAATAATGTAACAAGTATGTAAGGAATTAAAATCAGTAAATAATATACATGAGAGAAACATTTAGTAAAAGACTCGACATGTAAGTCTGAATAGCTCTGTGAAACATTTATATTCACAATGCCATGCACATGAGTATAAATGTCTAACCATGCATAGGTATATGTGTTCATATCATCATCAAGCCTCTGAGGGCATCCCATCATATCATGTATAAATGCATGAAATGCATAAGAAATACGTTAATAAGATTCTCTCAGAGTATCATAAAATCAATATGCCTGCCGGATAAACTTTATCAAATACGTATTTTTCTGAGACCCATGAACAGAAGATATAATAACAATTCACATAGTGAATCAAGAATATAGACACCCCTAGTATTTCTATGAATAGAGTCATTTATGAAAGTTGTGCATTTGTTCGTTTCATTTGTCTCGTATAGATCATGCCAAAAGAAAGAAGGGATAGCCTTAACATGCCTGAACTGATTCTCAATAAGAGATTCAATTTGGTTTGTAAGACACATGAATTTATATTGCCAAAAATGTGAAGTAAGTTGATAGTCTTATTAATTATAGAAAGCTTTTGGGTGTGGCCCACGTTATATATGTCTTTCCTTTATTAAAAGGAAATGTCTCACATTCTTAAGACTTGCCACATAGTGTAGTGACTTAAGAGTCACAATTCATGGATTGCTTTGCTGTCACATGGGGATGTTTCATCTTAACCACATTCTTTAATTAATCACCCACAACTCCTTAATTAACTAGGTAATGTCCCATTACCCAATAATTAACCAATTACCCATATAATTAAGAATTATCTCAATTTACTTAAAATACTACTCACTTTTAACACACTTTATACACCTCACTATCATGGCCATGTGATACCTTGTATGGTATTAGTCCATAAATATAGGGTATTTTAGCTCGGGCCGTATTTTATCCCAAAATGTCAAACTTTGATGTTCATTTTCTTCGATTTGCTTACCCTCTCTCCTTCACGAATTTACTCATCACTTGTTTGAAATAGCAAAATACTTATAATCTCAAAATAATCCCATTCCCGAACTTACGTCGATTAACTTACGACGAAACTTTAACGTACGAAAATATGGGATGTAATATCTCATTTCCGAGCTTTCATCAATTTACTTATGGCGTACTTTTACGTACGAAAATATGGGGTGTAACACTCTGTGCAATACCTTCTCTCCCACCATGTAAGTAACATCACAAACCGTCCGATCGGCGTAACTCTTCTGTCTACACTGTGTCGTGCGAAGCCGATCCTGAATCAACTTAACCTTATTCAAAGCATCCTGAACTAAGCCAGTACCGAATAGTCTAGCCTCACTCGGCTCAAACCAACCAACTGGAGACCGACACCGTCTCCCATAGAAGGCCTCATACGGAGCCATCTGAATATTCGAATGGTAGCTATTGTTATAGGCAAACTCTGCAAGCAGCAGAAACTGATCCCAAGAACCCCCAAAATCCATGACACAAGCATGTAGAATATCCTCCAATGTCTGAATGGTGCGTTCGGACTGTCCGTCCGTCTGAGGGTGGAATGTTGTACTCAACTCAACCCACATGCCTAACTCTCGCTGCACTAATCTCCAAAACTGATGCGTTCCCTGATCTGAAATGATGGACACCGGCACACTCTCAACCAACCGCTCTGAAGAATAGGTAGTCCCAAGTGGAATGAAATGTATGGACTTAGTCAATCGGTCCACAATCACCCAAGGCATCAGCCACCACATTGGCCTTCCTTGGATGATACAAAATGGTAATATCATAGTCTTTTAGCAGCTCCAACCATCTACGCTGCCTCAAATTTAGATCCTTTTTGCTTGAATAAGTGTTGAAGACTCTGGTGATCTATAAATACCTAACAAGACACGACGTAGAGATAATGCCTCCAAATCTTCAATGCATGGACGATGGCTTCCAACTCAAAATCATGAACATGGTAGTTCTTCTCATGAGGCTTCAACTTGTATCATCAACTCTGCTAGTGCTATACGGTACGAAGGATCAGCACCAACATCCCTCACAAAAGCCAAATATGACAAACACCCCTTCCCAACCATCCGTTGGGCCTTCAGATATGAAATCACCCTACTGGAAAAATAGTCCAGAGAACCTCTCCATTCGATCCTAGGAAACCCCGATATCGCCAACGTCATAGTCTTAGCGTGACAATCCATACCCACAATCACGTCGAAATCAACCATACTAAGAAATAAGATGTCAACCTTAGTCCCCAATCCCCAATAGTTACCACACACGGTCGATATACACGGTCCACAATAATAGAATCGCCTACCGGCGTATATACATGAACAGGTGAAACTAAGGACTCGTGGGGCATATCCAGATAACGAGCAATATATAATGATAATACATACAAATAAGTGGAACCAGGGTCAAATAATATAGAAGCATCCCTCTGGCATACTGAGACAATACTTGTGATCACTACATCTGAAGCAACAGCCTTTAGCCTGGAAGGGAAAGCATAGCATCGAGCCTGACCGCCACTTAATCGACCTCCCCCTCTAGGGAGACCTCTAGCTACCTGAGCCCCACCCCGAGCTGGCTGAGCTGGTGGTGAAATAACTGGTGCGGAAGTCACAGCATGACTTCTATGCTGAACTGGACCTCCCAAAAAATGGGGATAATACTGTCACTCCCAAACCAAGGAGCGCGGCCGGTGCTCAACCGAGTAAACCCAGTCGAGCAAGCCTAATTTACATTAACCTCTCATCATTACTCATGCATGATTTACCATAACATAATAAGAACTTGACTTTCATATTAAATACACTTGGCTCAATGGCCAGTATTTTCTTTCTCGTGGTGGTTATACAAATCTTTAAATAGCTGTAAATACTATGAACATAAATACATGACAAAACTCAAATCTTTAATCACATGACCCACAGTGTACATGGGAGCTTCTATGATAATGGACACCTATATACATAAAACGAACTACACCCAAACACCCACTAGAACTGTAGCGGGCTCACCATAAGCTGAGTAGTGAAGAAGTTCCCTATCAAGGATCCATATCATCCTGTAGAAGTATACCTGCATCCATTAAAAGATGCAGCGCCTCCGGCAAAAGGGACGTGAGTACATGTGGAATAGTACTCGTATGTAAGGCAGTCAAAACAACATATGAAAATACGGCAACTCAAATAAGAGGCAAATAAAGTACATCCAGAAACTACGAGACATCCAATAAAATCACGTTTCAAATCTTATTATACTAGCATCATTCTATCCTTCTTTTAGAATCAACTGCGCCATATGAACTATACGTGGAATACATAATATAATGTAATTGTAACAACATGCACAAACAATGCCAATGCAAGTGGCACCTTCCTCCCTTATTTTACACATATATATTTTGTAGACCGTCCTTAGTGTGCACATATCATATTATACACCTATGAATCTCATAGACTGTTCACAGCGTTCACTTACAAAAAGAAAATACACCTATTAAAGGGCTTGGGAATAAAACAAGAATATGATAAATCATGGTAACAATAAATGGGCTTAGATAGCTGTTAACGTCAAGCAAATTTATTAAGATCTTCCATTCAAATTTATCGATATTAAGTCGGGATCCTTTATAACCACCCTCACATAAAATGGCCCTGCCGCCTCACCCCAACATATGCGGGTGGAGGTCTATCACGATACCACAACCTCTACACAAAGCGACTCTGCCGCCTCACCCCAATATATACGGGTGGAGGTGTATCACAATACCACAACCTCTACACAAAGCGACCCTGCCGCCTCACCCCAATATATGCGGGTGGAGGTGTATCACCACACCACAGTCCCAACACAAAGCGGTCATGCCGCCTCACCCCCAATATATGTGGGTGGAGGTGTATTACACAATACTACAATCCCTACACAAAGAGGTCCTACCGCCTCACCCCAATATATGCAGGTGGAGATGTATTCCACAATACAACAATCCCTACACAAAGCGGTCATGCCGCCTCACCCCAATATATGCGGGTGGAGATGTATTCCACAATACCACAATCCCTACACAAAGCGGTCCTACCGCCTCACCCCAATATATGCGGGTGGAGATGTATTCTACAATACCACAATCCCTACACAAAGAGATCATGCCGCCCCATCCCAATATATGCGGGTGGAGATGTATTCCACAATACCACAATCCCTACACAAAGCGGTCATACCGCCTCACCCCAATATATGCGGGTGGAGGTGTATCACAATACCAAAATCCCTACACAAAGCTATCATGCCGCCTCACCCCAATATATACGGGTGTAGATGTATTCCACAATACCACAATCCCTACACAAAGCGGTCATACCGCCTCACCCCAATATATGCGGGTGGAGGTGTATCACAATACCAAAATCCCAACACAAAGTGGTCATAACTTCTTGTAGGAATGCCCAAATGATGAACGGTTTAGAGCGTTGGAAACTAGACTCAATGATCTTTAATTGGATAGGTAATACACCATATAATTCTTCATATCCAGAGAGTTATGCTCATTTGAAGTTAGGTCTTGTGTAAACTCACTTGAAACTTTATTCTATCATGAAATTTTCAACTTGCCTTAGCCTTGGGGCTCTTCTTAGACCATAAACCATTCTTAATGCACTTAATACATATATTAGCTTGATTAATTGATATCATACATATAATAGTCATTCTCTACACACAAAATAATATAATTAGCGCACATCAACTTTCTTAATAGCGCTCAAGTACTTCGAAACTTTTTTCCGGGTTGTTACATTCTCCCCCACTTAAGAACATTCGTCCTCGAATGTTTTACAAGTTCCTTCTAAGAATAGAGTTACCATCATTTTACCTCCAATCGTTATACATAGGTATTTATGACTACTTGGGTCTTATACTTGCTATCCAAAATCTCAACTTACTTAGGGCCCTTAAAATTTGGCTATCTTTACAAATTCTTAAAAATTTCAGCAGAATTTCTCCTATAACTAGGCCTATCCACCTGTCAGAGAATCCCAAAAATAAATCCTAAACAACATATACATAATACCACTTTGCACCATATATATATGAAATCAACAACTATGACTCTCGAGGCCAACTTTATGATCTTTCTTACCTTTGGTCGTATCATTGGCTTTTTCTTCGTCCATTACGAGGACAATTGTGTTCCTCACACATTATGACTGTCACGTGTGTCATTCCTTTAATCCTTATTCCTTTCTCATTTCGTAACACGATGTGCTACATTCCTTGGTATTAACAAGGGATCTCTGAGACTAACTTGGAATATTAATGCACGATCGAGGATAGAAGAAGAGAAACATTTCCTAAATGTCGTTGTAGCCTCCCTATTATAAGTGTGTCCGGCAACACACCGATAAGAGGGACTCTACTGACACAGCTCCATGACACCTTAGGACTCCTAAACCATGCTCTGATACCAAGTTTGTCACGCCCCAAACCAAGGAGCGCGGCCGGCGCTCAACCGAGTAAACCCAGTCGAGTAAGCCTAATTTACATTAACCTCTCATCATTACTCATGCATGATTTACCATAACATAATAAGAACTTGACTTTCATATTAAATACACTTGGCTCAATGGCCCATATTTTCTTTCTCGTAGTGGTTACACAACTCTATAAATAGTTGTAAATACTGTGAACATAATTACATGACAAAACTCAAATCTTTAATCACATGACCCACAGTGTATATGGAGCTTCTATGACAATGGATACCTATATACATAAAACGAACTACGCCCAAACACCCACTAGAAGTGTAGCGGGCTCACCCTAAGCTGAGTAGTGAAGAAGATCCCTATCAAGGATCCATATCATCCTGTAGAAGTATACCTGCATCCATTAAAAGATGCAGCGCCCCCGGCAAAAGGGACGTGAGTACATGTGGAATAGTACTCGTATGTAAGGCAGTCAAAACAACATATGAAAATATGGCAACTCAAATAAGAGGCAAATAAAGTACATCCAGAAACTACGAGACATCCAATAAAATCACGTTTCAAATCTTATTATACTTGCATCATTCTATCCTTCTTTTAGGATCAACTGCGCCATATGAACTACACGTGGAATACATAATATAATGTAATTGTAACATGTACAAACAATGCGAACGAAAGTGGCACCTTCCTCCCTTATTTTACACATTTATATTTTGTAGACCGTCCTTAGTGTGCACATATCAAATTATACACCTATGCATCTCATAGACCGTTCACAATGTTCACTTACACAAAACAAATACACCTATTAAAGGGCTTGGGAGTAAAACAAGAATATGATAAATCATGGTAACAATAAATGGGCTTAGATAACCGTTAACGTCAAGCAAATTTATTAAGATCTTCCATTCAAATTTATCGATATTAAGTCGGGATCCTTTATAACCACCCTCACACAAAATGGCCATGCCGCCTCACCCCAACATATGCGGGGGGAGGTCTATCACGATACCACAACCTCTACACAAAGCGACCATGCTGCCTCACCCCAATATATGCGGGTGGAGGTGTATCACAATACCACAATCTCTACATAAAGCGACCCTACCGCCTCACCCCAATATATGCAGTTGAATGTGTATCACCATACCACAGTCCCAACACAAAGCGGTCATGCCGCCTCACCCCAATATATGCGGGTGGAGGTGTATTACACAATATCACAATCCTTACATAAAGCGGTCCTACCGCCTCACCCTAATACATGTAGGTGGAGATGTATTCTACAATACCACAATCCCTACATAAAGCGATCATGCCGCCTCACCCCAATAAATATGGGTGGAGATGTATTCCACAATACCACAATCCCTACACAAAGCGGTCCTACCGCCTCACCCCAATATATACGGGTGGAGATGTATTCCACAATACCACAATCCCTACACAAAGCGATCATGCCGCCTCACCCCAATATATGCGGGTGGAGATGTATTCCACAATACCACAATCCCTACACAAAGCGGTCATATCGCCTCACCCCAATATATGCGGGTGGAGGTGTATCACAATACCAAAATCCCTACACAAAGCTGTCATGCCGCCTCACCCCAATATGTGCGGGTGGAGATGTATTCCACAATACCACAATCCCTACAGAAAGCGGTCATACCGCCTCACCCCAATATATGCGGGTGGAGGTGTATCACAATACCAAAATCCCAACACAAAGCGGTCATAACTTCTTGTAGGAATTTCCAAATAATGAACGGTTTAGAGCGTTGGAAACTAGACTCAATGATCTTTAATTGGATAGGTAATACACCATATAATTCTTCATATCCAGAGAGTTATGCTCGTTTGAAGTTAGGTCTTGTGCGAACTCACTTGAAACTTTATTCTATCATGAAATTTTCAACTTGCCTTAGCCTTGGGACTCTTCTTAGACCATAAACCATTCTTAATGTACTTAATACATATATTATCATGAAAAATTGATATCATTCATATAATAGTCCTTGTCTACACACAAAATAATATAATTAGCGCACATCAACTTTTTTACTAGCGCTCAAGTACTTCAAAATTTTTTTCTGGGGTGTTACAAATACCTCTTCACATGACCAAACTCTCCGCACTTAAAGCAACCCCACTTTGACAATGGCGGCAGGTATTGAAGCGGACCCCAGGAACCAGAATTATTACTTGAGGGACCTAGAACAGATGAAACCTGAACTGATGGAGCACGAGATGAACTCTGAGCTGGGAGGGCACTGAGAGATGACTGACCCGGACGGGCACTATAAGAACCATGGATAGATGATGCACCACGATGAATTGGACGAGCCATCTGAGCAGGCCTATGAGAGCGACCTCGGCTATAGTGGGACTGCCCTCCAAAAGAAACACCGTTGAAACCACCCAAACCATGATTCCTCTTGGCCTCCCTCTCCTCACGTTTCTGACGATGGACCTGCTCTAGCTACCTAGCAATATCAACCACCTCATCAAACCTAGCACCTGAGGCAATCTCCCGAGTCATAACAAAATGCAGTCCATAGTTGAGGCCATCAATGGACCTCCTAATCATCTCCCTCTCTGTGGGAACCAACCAAATCGTGTGAGGAGCCAACTCTGAAAATCTCATCTCATACTGGGTCACGGACATACCCTCCTGGCGTAGCTGCTCTAACTGCCTACGCATATCCTTCCTGCGGGTCGGTGGCACAAACTTCTCCAAGAAGAGAACAGAGAACTCGTGCCATGTAAGTGGTGCAACGTCGACTGGCCTGCTCAACTCATAGGCCTACCACCATCTGAAAGTTTCCCCCGATAGTTGAAAATTAGTAAATGAGACTCCCTTAGTCTCTAGAATACCCGCCATGCAAAGAATCCACTGGCACCTGTCTAAGAAGTCATGAGCATCCTCTGACTCAGCCCCACTAAATGATGGAGGCTTGATCCTCCCAAACCACTCTAGCCTCTTCTGCCCCTCGTCACTCATCAGTGGACAAACTTGGGCCTGAGTAGCTGCAATCGGCAGGGCTGGTAGTACCCCCGATGTCTGGAGTCCCTAAACCACCTGCTCTGGAGTACGGGCGGCGGGAGTCTAAGCACCTCCCCCGACCTGAATTGAATCTGCCTAAGCAAGGCTAGTGCATACAGTCACTATCTGGGCCAGAGCCTCTTGAAGGCCTGGAATCATAATAGGCACAGTCAGTACCCGAGCTGGTCCCACCAGCTCGACCATATCTGGAGTCTACTCATGAGTTGGAGCAACTGGTGGGTCTACAGGTGTTGCTCTAGCTACTGTACGAGCTGCACCTCAACCTCTAATGCGACCCCGACCTCTCGAGGCCCTAACTGGTGGTATTAGTGGTTGTCCACCTGTTCCTGTGAGAGAATAGAATAACAGAAGTTTAGTTTCTGGAATTAACTAATTCGCACGACAAGAATACAAGAAAGTGGTGTTTTCCTAAGGGTTCGGTATCCTCTCGAAGATAAGTACAGACTTCTCCGTATCGATCCGCAAAACTTTACTAAACTTTCTCATAACTCATGAGACCTATGTAACCTAGGCTCTAATACCAACTTGTCACGACCCAAAATCTCACATATCGTGATGGTGCCTATCTCAATACTAGGCAAGCCGGCAATCACAAATAACCACGCATCTTTAAATTGAAACATAACTAAATAAGCCTAATAGTAACAAAATATCGCGACTCAAAACAAAATTCCCCAAAATCCGGGTGTCACTGAGTACATGAGCATCTAAATGACAATATAGTCTAACAGCTAAAATAACTGTCTAGAAGGATAGAACAGTGCAAATAAACTGAAAAGAAGTAGAGTCGAGGTCTGCGGTCGCCAAGGCAGTGACCTCAATAGTCTCCAAGCAGATGAATCTCCACAGCTAGCAACTGCTCTATCCAGAAGTTCCTAAATCAACACATGAAGTGCAGAGTATAGTATGAGTACAACCGACCCAATGTACTCAATACATAATAGGACAAACCTTGGGCTAAAAGCAGTGACGAGTTCAGAAAGGTACAGTCCAATTCCAGATTATAACAGTACAGATATGACAGGAAAAATGACAGTAATATCTCAGAGAAAACTCAAAATCAGTTGGTACACAGTACAAGAATGTAGACATGCTTTCAAATTAACAATTTAGCTTAACACGGATAAAATATGACAAGGATGTCTGATATGAGGAATGCTACATCTCTATATCTAAATGTCAATGTGCATGTCAAATGTAATGCATCACAATGATGGCCTCTCGTACTCCTACTCTTAGAGTACTCAATCTGACTGTCTCATATATCACTCATCACACTCAGTCACTCAGCATTGTACGGTACCTGCACTCACTACTGGTATGGAAAACTACGGAGGAGCGGATCCTACCCAATTGCTAATAAACCTACTGCGGCACGTAGCCCGATCTCATCGTGAATCAATAATACATGTTGCGACGTGCAGCCCGATCCCATCATGAATCAATAAAACCTGTTGGGACGTGCAGCCCGATCCCATCAATATCACTCACAATCAGGCCCTCGGCCTCACTCAGTCATCAATCTCTCTAGTCTCTCGGGCTCACAACACTCATGCCAATCAGCCCAAAACAATGATACATGATGTAACAATAAATGATAATAGAGACTGAGATATGATATGCAAATGATGAATGCGACTGAGTACATAACTACAATTTAAGTAACTAACTCAACAACAAAAGAACGACCTTTGTGGGTCCCAAACACTTGTCCTAATTAAGCCCACCAGTCTCCCAATTAAGCCTTCGCGATCACGAACCTTCCCACGTGATCACAAATAAGGAAACCAGAAGCACAGGCATCAGCAACTTCAGCAAACCTTCTAGGTCAAATTTCAATCCGTCAACCATTTGAAATCCACCTAAGGCCCTCGGGACCTCAATCAAACATACCAACAAGTCCTAAAACATCATACAAACTCGCTCAAAATCGCAAATCACATCAAACAACACAAAAAACACTAATCGCACATCGATTTAAGCCTAATGAACTTATGAACTTCTAACTTCCAAAACCAATGCTGAAACATACTAAACCAACTCCAACCGACCTCAAATTTTGCACATCAGTCATAAATGACACAACAGACCTATTCCAACTTCCGAAACCAAAATCCGAGCCTGGTATCCACAAAGTCAACTCTTGGTCAAATTTCTCAACTCTCCAAACTTCAACTTTTCCAACTTTTGCCAATTCGAGCCAAAATCACATACGGACCTCAAAATTAATATTCGGACACACTCCTAAGTCCAAAATTACCATACAGAGCTATCGAAACCATCAAAACTCTATTCCGGAGTCATTTACACATAAGTCAACATCCGTTCAACTCTTTCAACTCAAGCTTCCAACCTTGGGACTAAGTGTCCCAACTCATTCCGAAACATCCCCGGAACCAAGCCAACCACTCCAGCAAGTCACATAACAACAATTGAGCACAAAATAAGCAGTAAATAGGGGAACATGGCTATAATACTCAAAACGACTGATCGGGTCATTACTTTGCCTCTCTTAGTTCGACCTCCTCGAGCGCACTAAAAACATGTAACTTCGGACGAAGATCAAAGTGAAGGCAACATGCACAAGCAGGAAAATGATGTAAAGTACAAAAACAACCAAAGATATGACTTCAAGAAAAAGTAAAGCAAAACTCCGCAAGTTCAAAAAGAGGATCCAACAAGGAGAAAACATCCGCAAATTCAAAGAAAATCTAACTAAAAGGAGAAACTCCACAACTCAAAGAGGAAGAACTCCAACAAAAAGAAGGAAAAACCTCCTGCAAAGCAGGAGAAACTTCAAAAAAAAAAGAGAAAGAAAACCTCTGAAAAAGGAAGATAAATCTCCTACAAGTTCAAAAGAAGTCAAAACAAAGGAAAGGACATCAAGCCGAACAAGATCGAGCGTTGAAGCATGGTTTGAACGCCGAAGACGCGGATACAGTGTAGTGCTCAAGGAGGGATTAACCACTTTTATCCCAAATGAATATTCTACCAGTCCCCAAGCCTATATTATATGCCAATAACAAGCCCTACATGATCCTATTCCAAGTGTTTTTACATTAGCGGATACTAACTTAAAGGTCAAGCATATGGTATCTCAGTCGCATGTATTGAACATCTTTCTTAGTGTGAGTGTACTTCTCAAAAAATGTCCTAAAATCAAAATACAAAAGTACTTCAAACAAATGTGTGCAAATTAGGACTTTCTTTCGGTGAGGGCACTTGAAACATGAGTTAGGCAGCATTCAAAACCTTTTATTGAAGCAAGATGAACAAATCTTGTCAAACTTAGGTATACATGAGGTACCACTCTAAGCTATAGGAATTACCCATAAGCTAATCATGATTTGCTGGAGAGTATATGGTAGAAATTCTTATGCACAAAACTAATTGTCGGTACCAACCAAAGTCAAGTCAAAAGATGATTGATCAATAAATAATAGTCTTTATTCACTCCTCTCAATTTTCAAATATTCTCTAGAAAAAGCTACAAAACAACAAAAAATAGAAAAAACAAAAGAGTCGAGTTTTGTTGACGGTATAGTTAGATTTTGTTGTAACAGTACTACATTCTGACCTAACTTCCCACTGTGGGATACGTAGGCAACCCACGTAGGGTCTGGTCCCACTCTTATAATAGAAAACCAAAAATCATTGCTATATATTCTGAATTATGTTGCGAGTATATTTCCTTTGGTAGGAATACATAGGCAATCCACATCGAATTCAGTCATCTTTTACAAACCGAACTACGTTTTGTCCTGATTCTATTAAGATACGTAGGTAGTCCGAGTCAAACCCGGCCATATCATTTAAAAATTCTATCATTTTGAATCTATTGCCTAACTGAATCGTTAATAATAGAACCCTCTTCATCAATTTCTTACCAAAAAAATTACTTTTTGCTTTTCCAGGCTCCCTCCTAAACAATAGGCATTTCATTTCCAAGTCAATGCTCCAGGCGCCCTCCTGAACAATGGGCATTTTATTTCAAGTTCAATTTTATAGGCACCCACCTTCCAATACGGGTATTTTACATTTAAATTGTAAGGCCCCGTAAAATTGCGCAAAGGAAAATTAATGTTTTATGGTGCCGAACTGGGCTTACGTATTTGGGGATTGTATAAATTCTTCGCGGTGAGCTTGCGAGCCGCGGCTCGGACTTTTTTGGTTGAACAATGCACTGGAATATAAAGAAAAAACATTTGGGCAGAAGAAATGCACTTATGCGGCCGTAGAATCACTCCGCGGACCGCATAATGGTCGCAGAGTGAGACTGTTTTTTGGGCCATTTTTTATGTCATTTTCGCGGCCCATTATGCGACTGCAAAACCATTTCGCGGGCCGCACTCTGATTGCATATCCAGCTTTGAGATTTTTCGGAGGGAGGTTCTGCGGCGCATTATGCGATCGCAGAACAGGCCTACGGGCTGCATAATGACCGCAAACCGAGTCAGATTTGCCCAGTTCTAGAGGGCAATTATGCGGCCTATTCTGCAGACCGCATAAGCATTATGCGGTCACATATGCGACCGCATACCCTGTTCCGGAGCTTCATTTTTGGGTTTTTATAACTCGACCCTACTTCGTTAAATAGACAATTTGTACCATTTTTAAGCTAAAACCTGATATTTTGAGAGTGAGAGAGTGCCCTAAAGTGGGAGAGTGATCTTCAGCAATTTGTTCTTCAATTCTTGCTCGATTCTTTGAAGATTAACAAGGAAAATGCATTAGGTCTTCATCCTAGAGGTAAGATTCTATACCCTAACCCTTAATTTCGAAATTTATATAAGAATGGGTAATTAGCAAGGTAATTCTTGGGTATGGGAGTTGTTTATTTTGCATGCATGTGTTATCAAAGGGTGTAGGAAGATTGTGTGCTAAAAATGGTAAAGCGTGGGTTGTGGGATGATGGAATCCTCCAACAAAGGACCTTGAAATCTTAATGCACACCTAGTGTTTGATACAATGATCAAATGAGCTAGAACCATGATCATCTTCCTAATTTTGGTTCAATTTGTTATATTTCTAAAATAGATTGAAGTTGCTAAGAATTTTGGAATATTTTAGAGTTTAAGGAAGCTAAATTGAGGTATGTGTCTAAACTCTTCTTTAAGAATTGGAACCCCAATATCCTTGTAAGTTCCAAGATATTTATTACAAGTTGAGTATTCCGAATATGTTTTGTGACAAAGATATATGTTTAATTTGTGTTTCAAATGCTCTCATGATATTGTATTATAAATTAAGGATATGTTCCAAACTATGTATTATGTATCTACGTGTTATGATTCCAGGTCGTTATTTATGTGGAAAACTATTATGCCAAATTATGTAGAGATTGTGATTGGGGTTACACCTCCACCCGCATATATTGGGGTGAGGCGGCAGGGCCGCTTTGTGTATGATTTTGGTATTGTTGTTGCACCACCTCCCACATATATATATTGGAGTGAGGTGGCATGGCCGCTTTGTGTAGGTATTGTTATCGTTGATGCATTTCCACCCGCATATATTGGGGTGAAGCGGAGGGACCGCTTTGTATGGAAATTGGTATTGTGTTTACATCTACACCCGCATACATTGGGGTGAGGCGGCAGGGCCACTTGAGTAGAGATTTTGTATTGTTCTTACACCTCTACCTGCATACATTGGGGTGAGGCGACGGGGCCGCTTTGTGTGAAAATAGTTACAGAGGATCTCATATTAAATTCTATAAATGTTAATGACAGCTCTTGATAAGTTTGCTTTGGTTTAAACGGCTATCTATGATATTATATTGTCGCCCTGATTCATCATATTCATATTGTATTTTCGAGTTCTTAAATTGGTGTTTGGTTTTCATACTAGTACTATTCGATATGTACTAACATCCCTTTTTCCGGGGATACTGCATCTTTAATGGATGCAGGTGATTCCACAACAGAGGATACTGACCAGCGATAGCAGTGCTCATTCTTCCTAGCTGACTTGGTGAGCCCCATCTCATTCCGGGGTTGTACATCTTTTGTTTCGTATGTGTTATCATGTTTTGAGGTATAGCCGGAACCTTGTTGCCGGCGCTATCATTGTACTCTTCGGTATCTTTAGAGGCTCCAAAACCTAAGTGTGGGTTGTGTATAGGTATTGGAAATGTTAAACAAGTTGTGCTATGATTAAATCACTCGTTCCACTTTGAACCATGAAGGGGGGTGTGTGTGTGTTTTGAGAATTATTAAATGAGGTAACTAATGGTAATGAATTGGTATTGTAGACATGATCAGCTTATTGTCTAATTAACAAAAATATATATTATCTTTATTCATGGATGAGTTTGGGTAGAAGAAAATCTAATAGGCTTGCTCGGCCGGGTTCACTTGGTTGAGCGCCGGCCGTGCTCCCCGAGTTTGGGGCATGACAAACTTGGTATCAGAGCCTAAGGTTTTAAAGTGTCCTAGGATGTATCAGAGCCGTGTCTAGTAGAGTCCTTCTTATCGATGTGATGTCGACCACATCTATAATTAGGATGCTACTTGGGCATTTAGGAATAATACCCTTCTTTCATGTTCCCGATCGTGAGATAAAGCAGATTGTGAGATTGATCCTCTCTTTATTCGTGTGTTGCTTTAATTTTCAGTACATGGTGCCTAAGAATAAGGCAAGAACTGGCTGAAGAGACAATGTCACCTTGAGAGTGGCAGTTGATCATATATTTGATGATGCGGGTGAGGACCCGAGGGGTGAGGATATTCCCCCAGTTACTACAATGCCTGATTCTACCATAACTAAGCAGACCGTACCTGTCCCTACACCTACTAAAGGTGCAACGGTTCCTCTAACTGATATTCCAGTCCCACCTCCAGCTCCAGCTTCAGATTTTGGTATTTCTGATGTTGATCTTAGGGGAGCCATACAAATGTTGGCATAGATAGTGGCTTCTCAGACCCAGAGATCGAGTATTGGGCCTACTTCTTCCAGTCAGCCAGGGGAATCTGATAGTTTTAGGGTGAACAAGTTTTTTCAGTTAGATCCTTCAGTGTTTACAGGTACTAATCCCGAGGAGGAACCCCAGGACTTCATTGATAAGATGCACAAAACTCTTCGGGTTATGCATGCTACAGAGACGGAAGGAGTGGAGTTGGCCTCCTACCGCCTGAAAGGGGTGGCCTATTCTTAGTTTGAGTTGTGGGAGGAATCTCGTGAGGAGGGAAGCCCTCCGGCAAGGTAGGTGAGTTCACAAATGCCTTTATGTATCATTTCTTGCCTGCCAAAACTAAGGCAGCCCATGCCGCTGAGTTTGAAAGCCTAAAGCAGGGTAGTATGAATGTGTGGGAGTATCATATGGAGTTTGCGTGCCTGTCCAAGTATGCCATTCACATGTTGCCCACTATGGAGTCTAGAGTGCGCCGATTTGTACAGGGCCTTAGCCCCTTGGTTATTAATGAGGCCTCTATAGCTGCCTTAAATTCCAAAATAAACTATGGTAAGATGGTGGCATTTGCTCAAGCCACAGAGACCCGCAAATTGAATAATCGAATGGAGCGTTAGAGTAGTAGCAAGGCCCGATCCACAGGCAACTTTGGTGGTTCTTCCGGTGGTAGTGGTGGTAGGTCGGCATTCAGGGGAGGGTCATCAGGACCATCTCAATCATTCGCTCAGCCTTCGATGAGTGCACAGTCATCTGGACCCAGTCAGGGCAACAGGGGACCCCAGCAGCAGGGTCGGCCCGACAGAAAGTTTCAGCAGCAGAGGCTCACATGCCCTAAGTATGGGAGGATGCACTTTGGGGCCTGCTTCATGGACCTACCTATATGTTATGGGTGTGGTGCGAGGGGTCACATTGAGAGGGATTGCCGCTCGTCCCGCCGAAATATGGGCAGAGGTGTGGCGCAGCCAGCTAATTCTGTAGCTACTACATCTACAACACCTCCAGCTCGAGGCACCCCGGCACCCGCAAGGCGTGGTGCAGCTAGGGGTGGTGCACAACATTCGGGAGGACCCAGCAGATTTTATGCTATGCGGAGGCGTTGGGATTCAGAGGCTTCTCCAGATGTTGTCACAAGTATATAGTCTGTCCAATCCCATGATGTATATGCTCTTATTGATCCCGGTTCCACTTTGTCATATGTCACTCCTTATGTTGATATGAAATTTGGGACAGAACCGGAACAGCTTCAAGAGTCGTTCTCTGTATCTACTTCGGTTGGTGAGTCTATTTTGGCCGTGCGGTTTTATAGGGGTTGTGTTGTCACGTTGCATGATCGGGACACTGTGGTCAATCTTATTGAATTGAGAATGGTCGATTTTGATGTGATAATGGGGATGGATAGACTTTATTCATGTTTTGCTAAGCTTGATTGCCGAACCAGGACCATTAGGTTCGAGTTTCCAAATGAGCCAGTTATTGAGTGGAAGGGGGTGGTGTGGTACTGAAGGGTAGGTTTATATCTTACCTTAAGGCCACAAAAATGATCAACAAGGGGTGTATTTACCATTTGGTCCGGGTTACGGACGCCGATGCTGAGGCACCTACACTTGAGTATGTGCCTGTTGTGAATGTATTTCCAGGAGTCTTTATGGATGAACTCTCTGGGATCCCACCAGACATTGAGATTGATTTTGGGATTGATGTGATGCCAGACGCGTATCCTATATCTATTCCACCCTACAGAATGGCACCGACAGAATTGAAGGAGCTAAAGGAACAATTGAGAGATTTATTCGAAAAGGGTTTCATCCAGCCGAGTGTGTCACCTTGGGGTGCACCAGTCCTTTTTGTAAGAAAAAAAGATGGGTCACTAAGAATGTGTATTGACTATCGGCAGCTTAACAAGGTCATAATCAAGAATAAGTACCCACTGCCAAGGATAGATGACTTGTTTGACCAATTGCAGGATGTTTGTACTTCTCCAAGATTGATTTAAGATCCGGATATCACCAATTGAAGATCAGGGAGCGGGATATTCCAAAAATAGCTTCTAGGACCCGGTATGGGCATTTTGAATTTCTGGTGATGTCTTTTGGGCTAACAAATGCCCCAGCAGCCTTCATGGATCTTATGAATCGAGTTTTCAAGCCATTCCTCGACTTTTTTGTGATAGTATTTATTGATGACATCCTTGTATATTCACGCAATCGAGAGAACCATGCCGATAATCTCAGGGTAGTTATGTGAACCCTATATCAGCACAAGTTATATGCAAAGTTTTTAAAATGTGAATTTTGGATCGAATCTGTTACATTCTTGGGTCATGTCATCTCCAGAGAAGGAATTGAGGTTGATCCTCAGAAAATTACAGCTTTGAAGAATTGGCCAAGGCCTACAACCCCAACAGAGATTCGCAGTTTCTTAGGCTCAGCGGGTTATTACAGGAAGTTTGTGGAGGGGTTTTCTACCCTTGCCTCTATGTTTACTAAATTGACTTAGAAGGCAGTTAAGTTCCAATGGTCGGATGCTTGTGAAAGGAGTTTCCAGGAGCTGAAATCAAGATTGAGTACGGCACCGGTGTTGACCTTACCAGAGGGTGCAGATGGATTTGTCGTATATTGTGATGCTTCAAGAATTGGGCTTGGGTGTGTATTAATGCAACAGGGCAAGGTGATAGCTTATGCTTCTAGGCAACTCAAGAATCATGAAAAGAATTATCCAACACATGACTTAGAACTTGCAGTGGTATTTGCGTTGAAGATTTGGCGTCATTACCTTTATGGGGTCCATATGGATATATTCACGGACCATAAGAGCCTTCAATATATTTTCAAGCAAAAGGAATTGAAACAGAGACAGAGAAGATGGCTTGAGTTACTCAAAGATTACGACATCGATATCTTGTATCTCCCGGGAAAGGACAATGTTGTGGCAGATGCTCTTAGTCAAAAATCTATGGGTAGTTTGGCTCACTTTGAGGCATATCAAAGGCCATTGGC
This sequence comes from Nicotiana tomentosiformis, assembly GCF_000390325.3. Lineage (NCBI taxonomy): Eukaryota > Viridiplantae > Streptophyta > Magnoliopsida > Solanales > Solanaceae > Nicotiana > Nicotiana tomentosiformis. The sequence goes on from NC_090822.1 coordinate 56,619,499, forward strand.
CAAGGAAGTTCACCAATTGGCTAGTTTGGGAGTTCGTCTTGCGGACTCTAGTAAAGGAGGGGTAATTGTGCAAAATAGGGTTGAATCATCGCTTGTTGTGGAAGTCAAATAGAAGCAATACAACGATCCATTTTTGGTGCAATTGAAGGAGGGGACTCATAAACATAAGACTATGGATTTTTCTCTCGGCTTGGATGACGGTACGCTAAGGTACCAAGGGCGGTTATGTGTTCCAAATGTGGATGGTATCCGGGAAAGAATCATGACCGAGGCTCACACTTCTAGGTATTCCGTGCACCCGGGCTCTACAAAAATGTATCACGATCTCAAGGAATTCTATTGGTGGAATGACATAAAGAGGAATGTGGCGGACTTCGTGGCAAGATGTCTGAATTGTGAGCAAGTAAAGGCTGAACACCAACGGACCGGTGGGTTGGCGCAGAACATAGAAATCCCAATGTGGAAGTGAGAAATGATTAATATGGACTTTGTGGTAGGATTACCTCACACTCCATGCAAGTTTGACTCAATTTGGGTGACCATGGATCGACTCATGAAATCAGCACACTTTTTGCCGGTTAAGGCTACCGACACAGCTAGTATATCAAAGAAATAGTCAGGTTGCATGGCACTCCAGTTTCCATCATATCTGATCGGGGAGCACAATTCACTACTAATTTTTGGAAGAAATTTCAGCAAGGTTTGGGTACTCACGTGAATCTTAGTACAGCCTTTCACCCGCAGACTGACGGGCAAGCAGAGAGGACTATTCAGACGCTCGAGGATATGTTGCGTGCTTGTGTTCTTGACTTCAAGGGTAGCTAGGATGATCATCTTCCACTCATAGAATTTGCTTACAACAACAGCTATCATGCTAGCATTCATATGGCACCGTTCGAGGCTTTATATGGAATGAGATGTAGATATCCCACTGGTGGTTCGAGATTGGGGAAGCAGAGTTGATAGGTCCAGACCTCGTGCATAAGGCTATGGAAAAAGTTAAGATCATTAAGGAGCGGTTGAAGACTGCTCAGAGTCGTCAGAATTCCAATTCAGATGTTCGTCGTAGGGATTTGGAGTTCAAAAAAGATGATTGGGTATTCTTGAAGGTTTCCCCCATGAAAGGTGTAATGCGATTTGGTAAGAAAGGGAAATTGAGTCTGAGGTATGTCGGACCATACAGAATCATTCAGAGGATCGGTAAGGTGGCGTACAAGCTTGAGCTACCACCTGAGATGTCATTAGTGCACCCGGTGTTTCATGTGTCTATGTTGAAGAAAGTAATTGGAGATCCGACACTCATTGTTTCGGTTGAGTCTATTGAGGTTAATGAGGAATTGACGTATAAAGAGATTCCAGTTTCTATTATTGATCGGCAAGTCTGAAAGTTGAGAAATAAGGAAATTGCCTCCGTGCAAGTGCTATGGCGAAACCAACAGGTTGAAAAGGCTACTTGGGAGGCCGAGGAAGAAATGAAGAAAAAGTATCCTTATTTGTTTGAATAGCCATGTATTTATAAAGTTGTGATCTATGAAAAGTCTAAGGGTTACCTTCTATGAATTATGTATCATTTGTACAAATTGAGGTTAAGGGTGTTCCTTTCTGGTAATATATTGCTTGTGAGGCCACAGTTGGTGTTGTTTTGTGTTATGTTACGTCGTTGAATTATATATATGTTGTTAGGATGTGTTTCTGGGGTTCTCTGAAAGGTGAATAGGCCCAGTTACAAGGGAGACTCAAGCGAAATTTTTGGAAATTTAGGAAGTTAGCCAAATTTTGAAACTACTAGTGAGTGTGAATTAACAGTTGGGCCACATTTGATGCTAATAACAGATTTTGACCCTCATTCGAGTACGAATGATCTTAAGTGGGGGAGAATGTAAGGCCACGTAAAATTTTGCAAAGGAAAAATAATGTTTCGTGGTGCCAAACTGGGCTTATTGAACAATGCACTGGAAAGTAAAGGAAAAAAATTTGGGCAGAAGAAATGCACTTCTACGGCCCACTATGCGGCTGCAGAATCACTCTGCGGACCGCATAATGGTCGCAGAGTGAGACAGTCTTTTGGGCCATTTTGGATGTCATTTTCGCGGCCCATTATGCGACCGCAAAACCATTTCGCAGGCCACATTCTGATCGCAAATCCAGCTCTGAGTTTTTTGGAGGGAGGTTCTGCAGCGCATTATGCGACCGCAGAACAAGCCTACGGGCCGCATAATGATCGCAGACCGAGTCAAATTTGCCCAGTTTTGGACGGCAATTATGCGGCCTATTATGCGGACCGCATAATCATAAGGCGGTCGCATATGCGACCGTATACCCTGTTCCGGAGCTTCATTTTTGGGTTTTTATAACCCGACCCTACTTTGTTAAATAGACGATTTGTACCATTTTTGAGCTAAAACCTGATATTTTGAGAGTGAGAGAGTGCCCTAAAGTGGGAGAGTGATCTTCAAAAATTTGTTCTTCAATTCTTGCTCGAATCTTTGAAGATTAACAAGAAAAACTCACTATATCTTCATCTTAGAGGTAAGATTCTATACCCTAGCCCTTAATTTCAAAATTTATATAAGAATGGGTAATTAGCAAGGTAATTCTTGGATATGGGAGTTGTTTATATTGCATGCATGTGTTATCAAAGGGTGTAGGAAGATTGTGACCTAAATATAGTAAAGAGTGGGTTGTGGGATGATGGAATCCTCCATAAAAGGACCTTGAAACCTTAATGTACACCTACTGTTTGATAAAATGCTCAAATGAGCTAGAACCATGATCATCTTCCTAATTTTAATTCAATTTGTTATATTTCTAAAATAGATTGAAGTTGCTAAGAATTTCGAAATATTTTAGAGTTTAAGGAAGCTAAATTGAGGTATGTGTCTAAACTCTTCTTTAAGAATTGGAACCCCAATATCCTTGTAAGTTCCAAGATATTTATTACAAGTTGAGTATTCCGAATAAGTTTTGTGACAAAGATATATGTTTAATTTGTGTTTCAAATGCTCTCATGATATTGTATTATAAATTTGAGGATGTGTTTCAAACTATGGATTGTGTAACTACGTGTTATGATTCCAAGTCGTGATTTATGTGGAAAATTATTATGCCAAATTGTGTAGAGATTGTGATTGGGGTTACACCTCCACCCGCATATATTGGGGTAAGGCGGCAGGGCCGCTTTGTGTATGATTTTGGTATTGTTGTTGTACCACCACCCATATATATATATTGGGGTGAGCCGGCATGGCCGCTTTATATAGGTATTGGTATCGTTGATGCATTTCTACCCGCATATATTGGGGTGAGGCGGCGGGACCGCTTTGTATGAAAATGGGTATTGTGTTTATACCTCCACCCGCATACATTGGGGTGAGGCGGTGGGGACGCTTTGTGTGAAAATGGTTACAGAGGATCTCATCTTAAATTCTATAAATGTTAATGACAGCTGATAAGCTTGCTTTGGTTTAAACGGCCATCTATGATATTCTATTGTCTCCCTGGTTTATCATATTCATATTGTATTTCCGAGTTTTTAAATTGGTGTTTGGTTTTCATACTAGTACTATTTGACATTTACTAACGTCCCTTTTGTCGGGGGCAATGCATATTTAATGGATGCAGGTGGTTCTACAACGGAGGATACTGACCAGCGATAGTAGTGCTCATTCTTCCCAGCTTACTTGGTGAGCCCCATCTCATTCTGGGGTTGTGCATCTTTTGTTTCGTGTGTGTTATCGTGTTTTGAGGTATAGCCGGAGCCTTGTTGCCGACACTATTATTGTACTATTCGGTATCTTTAGAGGTTCCGTAGACTAAGTGTGGGTTGTGTATGGGTGTTGGAAATGTTAAACAAGTTGTGTTATGACTAAATCACTCATTCCACTTTGAACCATGAAGGTGTGTGTGCGTTTTGAGAATTATTAAAATAAATAACGAATAGTAATGAATTGGTATTGTAGACATGATCACCTTATTGTCTAATTAACGAAAATATGTATTATCCTTATTCATGGATGAGTTTGGGCAGAAGAAAATCTAATAGGCTAGCTCGGTCGGGTTCACTCGGTTGAGCGCTGATCGCGCTCCCCGAGTTTGGGGCGTGACATAAATGCTCTTATATCTCTTCGGACTGGTACGCAGCTCGAATTTCCTTTGACATTTAAAGTGCTTCGATAACTCTGGATTGGTATCTAGCCTGGATCTCTTTCGAATTAGAGTTCCAACCCGGGACCCTATTTCATTCAAAAATCACATATCCATCTTCTCAAGCCAAACGGAAGCATAGTCCATATCACGACCCAAACCAATGGCCCGCGACGGGCACCCGGTGCCTTAATCAACTGAGTACCAACGTAACGTATATTTCGTATCATACTATCATAGGCAAATGAGCCGAAAAGGCTGTTGTGAGATAACTAGAATAAAACATGAGGAAATACTCGACATAGGATGACCCAACATGATGTACCGACTTATACATATGACATACGGGCCTATAAGGCCGGCACGATCCTATATATACTCAAAACATAGGCCGACAAGGCCATACAAGTATTCATATACATGACATCTATCTACAAGTCTCTAAGAGTAGATAAATACCATAAAGGTCGGGACAAGGCCCCGCCATACCAATCAATACATGTCCAAATCATACTGACCAAATAAGCAACTACGGAGCAAATGGAGTGCACCAACACCCTCCGTTGAGCTGATAACCTACTTGGAGGACTCTCAACCTGTCTATCGGGACATGCGGGCATGAAACGCAGCGTCCCCAGGCAAAAGGGACGTCAGTACAAACAATGTACCGAGTATGTAAGGAATGAAAATAAGTGAATAAAAGACATGAGAGAAACATGGAGTAAAAGACTCAACATGTAAGTCTGAATAGCTTTGTGAATCGTTTAATATTTATAATATTGTGCATATACGTATAAATGTCATATTATGCATAGGTATATACGTACATAATATCATCAAGCTTCTGAGGGCATCCCATCATATCATCTCGGCCACTGTGGGAAAAATCATTAACATATACCGGTTGATCAGGTGGTGGTACGTATATAACTCCATAACCTTTTCTGATATCCCATATACATATAATATACACGTATATAAAGCCATCTGGTCATGGATCAATGTACATGTATAAATGAATGAAATGCATAAGAAGTACGTTAATATGATTTCTCGGAATGTCATAAGATCAATATGTCTTCGGATAAACTTTATCAACTACGTATTTTTTTGAGACCCATGAACAAAAGATATAATAAGACACATGGGAAATCAAGAACATAGGCACCCCTAGTTCTTCTATGAATAGAGGCATTTATGAAAATTGTGCGTTTACTAGTTTCATGTGTATCGTATGAATCATGCTAAAAAGAAAGAAGGGATAGCCTTAACATACCTGAGCTGATTCTCTTAACAATTCCTCTAACCCACGTCTTTTGCAAAAAACACGTAACGGGCGGATCGAAGTAGGGAAAATCCGTATGATGTTCTTGAGAAAGATTATACTGTGTTCTCGTAAAATCGCATCTCACGTTGCTGTTACATTATGGAATCTCGTATGAATTTTTGCTGAAGATTTTCCTCTATTACTTAGCAACCATAACCTCTGATTTTAATGATGTAGGGAGATATCTTATCATTATGGGTTGTGGGCCCCATTTGATAAGAATGAATTTTGCCCAAAATCTCCTAATCATGCCACCTAGTACATAAACCAAAGAGTCACTTATTTGACTTGATTAAGAAGATCACTTGTTGCCACGTTGGGAGGCCTTTTAGGCTTATCCACAAATTCCTAATTATCTTGCTAATCTCCCATTAAACTAATAATTGAACAACTATCCATATAATTAAGAATTATCTCAAATTACTTAAAATACTAAGCACTTTTAACACACTTTATACACCTTACTATCATGGTCATGTGGTACCTTGTATGGCACTAGTCCATAAATACTAGGTATTATAGCTTGGACCGTATTTTATCTCAAAATGTCAAACTTCGACGAAACTCATTTTCTTTGATTCGCTTACCCTCTCACCTTCACGAATTTTCTTATTATTTGTTTGAAATAGCATAATACTTATAACCTCAAAGTAATCTTGTCCTTGAACTGATGTCAATTATCTTACGACAAATCCAACGTACAATACTACGGGGTGTAACATCGTCGTAATACTGCGGAGTGTAACATCATCCCTCCTCCTTGGAACATTAGTCCTCGAATGTTGACTGATGCACTTATCATTTTCATAACCTATGTCTTCTGAATACTTTAGTACTCTCCTTGCCACCTAGGCAACTGTTCTGTGAATAAATCTAAAGTCCAGGGCATTCCCACCTTTAGGCCTCTTTCTCACACCACGGCCTGTGGTCGGAATTCTTCCAACTTGTAACTGCTGCTACCTTCTGTCATGCAGCCTGTATGACCTTTTCCTTGTATATGCGCCTATGAGACTCTTCCCTTCAGCTTTTAGCCAATCTCTAGGCCTCACTTTGTGAACATATGCATAACTATGACAAGTTGTCCATCTAGGAACCTATAGACTTTACTACATTTAAGTAGGTCATACTATACCATAACTCTTACTTCGATTTACCGTTACTGAGGTCTGCTACCAAACTTCAGGTTACTCTTGTTGCTTATCCTAAATGTATAAATCTAAGTCCTTTAATGCTTTCTCATTACTGTTCATCTTAAGAATGATGGCGTAATCTCATCTCATACTTTATAACTTTTATCCATCCATTGTTGATTCATCTCAATGTTGATCTACAATTTACCACTGATAACTTGAAACCTCTTATGTAATACATTGTCACTAGGGCTTATGTCTAGGGGTATTCTAATCTCGTGCCATTTTCTTCAAATCATTACTCAATTGAAGGCCCAAACGTCATCCTTTATCGATCACAATTACACCTTTATTCTACTATCAGGGCAGCATTCCATCTCTTCTAAATGCTATTAGTCTTAGACTCCTTTGAGTTCATTCAGGCTATACTGAGCTTTCTATAACTTAGAGAAACCATTAGCATTCTTGTTTTCCTGGGCTTAACCCTGAGGACTTATCCATTCTTGTCACCTTCTCACTCGCCTTTCCTTATCCTTACCAATGTCTTCCTAAAACCTTGCCGCTCTACCATACTTTAGCTTGCGACCTACACATATCTATTTATACTACTCGCAACCTTCCTTCAACTTGCTTGCACCATAGATTTCCTTATGTTATTCTGGAACATCAGGCGAGACATCACATCATCTCTAACTCTTCTTTACTCTCTTAACTAGACCTCTCGATACCTAGAAACCATATGCTGGAAAATATGCCACTGACAACGCCGCTATTATTCCTAGATACTGAATCCCAGTGCTTCTAGCCTTCTATCCAAAGTATGGACTATTCACAACCTTCTGCATTTGAGTATCTCGTACGTTGTTCACCTTTACCTTACTTACCTTAAAATCTCGCGTCATATCTTCTATCTCTTTCATGACCTCCCTTCCACATAGGTATAATTCACATCCACAACTTGAAGCTCTATTATAATACTTGCACCTCTGGTGCATACACAATCCGATGGGAGCTTCATACTGACTTCTTGTGAGGCTAGTACTCTTCTAACTCGCTTTCTCGTAGAGCCGTTATAGAATATGGTTGTTGTACTATCTCTTTTGTACCTCTGATATTAAGAGTGATTCTGCAATGTTCTCAATCATGATTTCTATAATTGTCCGGGTCGAATAATCAGACTCCTGGTTTACTTAGTTGATGTAACTCTTTATTTTCCTCTTCCCTCTGATCAACCTTTATATAGGCTTAAGCTATCTTCCGATCTGCGGCTCATGGTATCAGTTATTACTTTAGCCCTTTATGGACGCTATGGAATATCCATGATACAATCTTCTAACAATTCAATCCTTTATCTATAACCTAGACTCAATTCTTTCTTTTAACTTATACCGGAGTCTTCTACTATTGTATGATTGTCAACATATATGCTGCATGGATAATACTCCGAAATCTTAAGTGCATTCATAACGTAACTAACTCTGGATCATTGATCGAATAATTCCTTTCGTTCCTTCTCAGCGTTCTTTAAACGTAAGCTATTACTTTTTCTAGTCTTTCTGCCCCCTTTGTTGCGTGTATACTTAGCTTATCTTAGTTCCCACGTATACCGAAATTTTCGTGCAACTCATATGATCTCGGATATTACTTTTGATTTTTACTTCCCGTTCATTAGCCACGGTAGGTGCCACTTTCTTATAGAGTGCATACAATGTTGTAGTGAGACTGTTTTTACGTGACCATTCCTTTTTCAAGTTACTATGCTTAGGTTGAAGCCTTCTTCCTTATTTCCTCAACTAGTCTTTCATTGTAGTACTTAGAGAGGATCCTCTGACTCTTGTAAAGCTGCAAGCTTATCACATCGTATACTTGACGGAATTTTTTGATGTTCTTCCTCGCCTATAATTATCCGTAGTTACTTATCTCCACGCTCTTATGCTTGTAGGGTCGCTTCTGAACTAATATTTTGACTGTCTTCCCAAGGATCACGATATCATTATCTGTGAGACTGGATTCGCTATGTTGGGATTCACTATGTTAATCTTGCACGATCTGCTGATTTGTCTATATCTTCTTGTCTCACAATAACTAGGCTCTTGCTGAATTAACTACTAACTACTCGTTGGTCCATACTCATATCTATATTTCGTGTAATCTTTCTTGGGTTATTTCTTTTGTCTTAACTTACCTCTCGCAGTGGTTCCTTATTTATCAATAACCTCCCTGGCAGGAACCCTTACTTCCTTTCCTTGACGTCGTGCTTGCATAATGTTCTGGAATCGTAGCATATCTGTAGGATTTGGATAAGTGCAATCTCATCTGTTTCTCATTTTTATCGCATTCTTCCTTTATCATTCCATAGTTACTAGAACCACTTAACTCTGACCTAATGCCACATCATTCCATATTCCCTCCTTTAGGGGAGTACTAAGATTTAGCGCTACGACGATCTACCTATAGATGTTTTACCTCTTTATCTTTGGCATATTTTCACATCATCGATGATCCTTACTCGCTTTGTGGTAATCCTTCTGTACCAAGGATAACAAAATTCCTTACTCACGAGGGAGACACCCAGTGTAACTGGCACACACAGTCCCTTAAGCTTAACTTTGCTCACATTGCTTGCTTTAGGGAAGCGTCTTCCTGAATGACCTTTAAGGGTTATTCTTCTGTCGTCCATTCTATTATTGCCGGAACACAATCTCTAAATTTCTCATGATGCTGACTACTATCAAATCACCCAAACTATAATTCATGTTTAGTTTATCTTGTTAACCAGTCCATACTGATTTCAATTACTCTGGGGTCTAACTTTTCCTTTTGGTAATCATGTTAGAGTCATGAACTTATTTGTCGAAATGAGGATATAACTTTATGGCGTATACTCTTTTGTTGTCTCAAGGCCTGTCACCTCTCGTCTTTTCCTTCCCTTGACTATAGACTCTATAATACTGTCATCATTATTTTTTTGATTTACTGTTGTCATCCATGTATCACATCTTACTCGTAATGCTTCATTATCTCTCTTCTTATTTCCCTGCTAATATTTCTATCTATCACTTTATTCTGAAAACTTCAACAAGACATTCTTTTGCTTTTAGCTCCCCTTGCCCCATCCCCTGGCTCTTCGGTTGCTTAACATCCTCGCTCTACTAGGGACGGGAGCCACACTAAGGTAATATTTATCCCTTCCAGGCTTCCAGTGCCTATCTTTGAACATTCTAGTATTCATATCTAGCTATAATATTCTAGAGTGCACCATCTGGGTGTCTCACAAGGAGATCTATTAGCACATTTACAATATGCTTCGGAAATGTCAATTAACGCAAACAATCCATCCATCATTTTGGATTACTCTAACCCCAGCCAGATCCTGATATCCCGTCCTTCTCTTAAACCATATCTGTTAGCTCCCATAGGGCATAACTGAGATGGGTGTGGCCGATTGTACATACATCTGTTACTGTTGAAGGTAATTCAAAATGCTTATATTTCTCTGCCTAAATTATAAATACTGATAATCTTCATTAACTGGGCGCCTTGTTCCCTTCTTCACCTTGCTTCTTTTACTTGTTGAAGCTTGTATATCTACCTTCTGAATCTCTCATTGCTTTTCACCATATGGGTCGATAGATATTCCTACCTTAAGGCTCCTTATAAAGAAACTTACACGTCTTAGTACACACATGTTCTGCTGAAAACCTCATATTTATCCATCATAAGAATGATAAAAAATCGAGTTCCTCTAACTCTAACTCTTCCACCACCACATGCAATCTCTTACCAACTGTCCTTTGGATGTAGGTATTGTCTTGTTATGAATAAAATATAATTTAGGGGTTTGAATTCTTACAAGTGAGATCTACCGCACGATCTAGAGTAAGAAGAACGAGTGACAGTCCTAAATGCCCTATAGCCTCCTGCTTATAAGTGTGGTGCACAACACACCCATAAACAAGACTCTACTAGACACGGCTTGTAGACTCCCTAGGACAAAACTGCTCTGATACTACTTTTGTCATGACCCAAACCGATAGGCCGCGATGGGCACTCGGTACCTTACTCAACCGAGTACCAACGTAACGTATATTTCGTATCATACTATCATAGGCAAATGAGCCGGAAAGGCTGTCGTGAGATAACTAGAATAAAACATGAGAAAATACTCGACATAGGATGACCCAACATGATGTACCGACTTATACATATGACATACGGGCCTATAAGGCCGGCACGATCCTTTATATACTCAAAACATAGGCCGACAAGGCCATACAAGTATCCATATACATGACATCTGTCTACAAGCCTCTAAGAGTAGATAAATACCATAAAGGTCGGGACAGGGCCCTGCCATACCAATCAATACATGTCCAAATCATACTGACCAAATAAGCAACTCCGGAGCAAATAGAGCGCACCAACACCTTCCGTTGAGCTGATAGCCTACGTGGAGTACTCTCAACCTGTCTATCGGGACCTGCGGGCGTGAAACGCAGCATCCCCATGCAAAAGGGACGTCAGTACAAATAATGTACCAAGTATGTAAGGAATGAAAATTAGTAAATAAAAGACATGAGAGAAACATGGAGTAAAAGACTCAACATGTAAGTCTTAATAGCTCTTTGAATCATTTAATATTTATAAATGTCGTGCATATGCGTATAAATGTCATATCATGCATAGGTATATATGTACATAACATCATCAAGCTTCTAAGGGCATCCCATCATATCATCTCGGCCACTGTGGGCAAAATCATCAACATATACCAGCTGATCAGGTAGTGGTGTGTATATAACACCGTAACCTTTCCCCATATCCCATATACATATAATATATATGTATATAACGTCATCTGGTCATGGGTCAATGTACATGTATAAATGAATGAAATGCATAAGAAGTACGTTAATAAGATTTCTCGGAATGTCATAAGATCAATAAGTCTTCGGATAAACTTTATCAACTACGTATTTTTCTGAGACCCATGAACAAAAGATATAATAAGACACATGAAAAATCAAGAACATAGGCACCCCCAGTGCTTCTATGAATAGAGGCATTTATGAAAGTTGTGCGTTTACTCGTTTCATTTGTATCATATGAATCATTCCAAAAGGAAAGAAGAGATAGCCTTAACATACCTGAGCCGATTCTCTTAACAATTCCTCAAACCCACGTCTTTTGCGAAAAACACGTAACGGCGGATCGAATTAGGAAAAATTCGTATGATGTTCTTGAGAAAGATTATACTGTGTTCTCGTAAAATCGCATCTCACGCTGTTGTTACATTATGGAATCTCGTATGAATTTTTGCTGAAGCTTTTCCTCTATTACTTAGCAACCATAACCTCCCATTTTAATGATGTAGGGAGATATCTTATCTTTGTGGTTTGTGGGCCCCACTTGATAAGAATGAATTTTGCCCAAAATTTCCTAATCATGCCACCTAGTGCATAAACCAAAGAGTCACTTATTTGACTTGATTAAGAAGATCACTTTCTTACACGTTGGGAGGCCTTTTAGGCTTATCCACAAATTTTTTATTATCTTGCTAATCTCCCATTAAACCAATAATTAATCAATTATCCACATAATTAAGAATTATCTCAAATTACTTAAATACTAATCACTTTTAACACACTTTATACACCATAATATTATGGTCATGTGGTACCTTGTATGACACTAGTCCATAAATACGGGGTATTATAGCTTGGACCGTATTTTATCTCAAAATGTCAAATTTCGACGAAACTCATTTTCTTTGATTCGCTTACCCTCTCACCTTCACGAATTTACTTATCATTTGTTTGAAATAGCATAATAAGTATAACCTCAAAATAATCTTGTCCTTGAACTGATGTCAATTATCTTACGACAAATCCAACGTACAATACTACGGGGTATATCATCATCATAATACTAGGGAGTGTAACAGTCCACACCTCGTCAACTCAACTAATCAAAAAGCCGGCACAACGTGGAATTATCTTCCGGCAAATAAACTGGGGCAGATTTTGAGGGCGGATGTCAAGCTTTCTAACAGCAGTCGGCGGCATATCCCCAAGTATTGTTTTTACGTCCCGTTGACATGGGGTGTGTAGGCAATCCGAATCCCCATAGTCAAAATAAATCCAGTATCATCACAGCTTGACGCTGGAGCAATTTTCAAATCAAAAATCAAAATCAAATCATTTATCGCTTTCTTGAACTACAACATGCCTGATTCTTGTTACATCCGAGATATGTAGGAAAACTCAACACAGAGCCCGGCTGCATCTATGCCGTATCAACATCAATCCATCCATCATTCAATATCAACGCCCTAGTGTACCACTATTTGACATTGTGGCAATGTTGGAAGCAATGTCGAGATCACACGAACAACTTCGTCTTCGAATATCTGGCTTTAACTCCATGAGAATACGATTCACATATAGTACTCAATCTCCCAGAACTACATGCGACCTGATTCTCGCGCAACTCGAGATATGTAGGCAACTCAAAACCAGAGTTCGGTCACAGTCTTCAAAACATCCTCCATTCCCCACTTTGTCATATCAGGTCAAAATTGAGTTTGGTGTCAATTTCTTTGCCCAAAAACTCTTACATCGTCTACGGTCAAAAAGGGGCAGCTGTTGACACTCAATTTTTATAGATTTCAAATAATTCATTGCTAACCATTTGGTTGGAACATGGGCCACTGCCGTTTCTGCTTGGTTTTTCAACTTGGTTTAAACAGTGCCAAGCAACTTGACACATTTTGTTGGAAATGTTTATTGGACAACATTGCTATACCATCCGGCCGATGAGAATAAATTTTTTGAGGTCTTGTGATGATTTTTTACTCTTAAAGGATAAGATACTATACCGTCCCTCGGATCCGGAACAAAAAAACATATTTATGAGGCGATGACGAAAGCCAAAGAAAAATAAAATACGAGAATATGAATATCCATACTTAAGGAGGTAACACGGTTGGCCGCCGGAGTTACAACTAAATCGGTGTTCGCATACTAATATCTTATTGCTATATGACATACACCATCCGAGCTTCCAAAAATATTTTTAAATCATTTTTTAAAATAATTTCCAAAATAAACATTTCAAATTATTTTCAAAAGAAAAACAATCTTTTATAAAAGTATTTTCAAAAGAAAATCATTTCAAAATTAGTAATATTTAATTTATTTTACTTTATATTATCTTACTAACAATTTTGCTTCTTTTTTCTGAGGTACAATCATATGAAGTTGGTGTCGAAAGATGATGCTCGAATCGACTTGATATCCCTGTCGAAATCCCGTTTCGTACTTCCCGTTCTTGGATGTACTTAAACGCAAATCATAGTAAAGTCGTAGATAGATATTATATTTGCTTGATTGCTTTAATATTATCTATTTGCTAAGCACTTAAAGAATTGCATCTAGTTAATAATCGGGTTAATTCGTAATTGTACGTTACACGAGCTCATAAAATTTTTGCATGTATGCTAGGTTGTTGAATATATTCATAATGTGGTTTGTGATTGATATAGATTCGACTAGTTAAATTCGACATACATAAAAATGAAACACATGTCACTTTTCAAAAAATGAAATAAGTAACTGCCTTTGTCTTAAAATTGTATGAGCACCTCTGTGAATCATATGTAAATTTTCCTTCAATTGATACAATTTAAGTAGAAAATTATAGTCGGACGGTCATACTATTCTTTGAGAAATTTAGGCCTTGTAGTCATTCGGGTTTGGCTCACATAATATGTGTTCCAAGACCATGACTCTAAAAATAGTCTTTAGTTACTCATTGGATAATCACCTATTGTTTGCGCAAATATTTTCTTGTATCGATATAATAATTTGCCAAGCTATAAATGTTTTGACACACTTTTTTACCACATTCATTCTTTATTTATCAAATTAATCCTTTCACTCTATTCGTTATATACTAAGGTTGTTCAAAGATTATTCTTTTTCACCTTCTGTTAATCATGTAAAGTAAATCCCTTTTTAATTTAGATTCTCACTTATGGTTAATTTTTGTACATTAGGCAAATTCTTTCAAAGTGTTTTCTTTAATTAATATTCATTTAGTCAATTTGTAGACATTTCACTTATCACTACATATTATCTTATACTCTCATTCATTAAACAACTTCTTATACAAGTTTATTCATTTTAAAACGAAATTCTTTCATACTTCATTTATTAAATCAAGTGTAAGATTGTCACGACCCGAAATCCCAACATCGGAGTCATGATAACGCCTAACATTTACTTGCTAGGCAAACTGTCGTGAACAGAGAATTTACTGATTTTTAATAATTTATGACAAAAAATTAACAAGGAAGGCGAAATAAGTTTGAAGTATAGTATAATAATACTGAATATCGAGTATAAACATAACCCAGAAACTGGTGTCACAAGTACATGAACATCTAGAGTGCTACAAATATGGTCTGAATAAAATACACTATTTTGAAATTCAGAAAAATTGTAAAAATAGGAGGGAAGGGGACTTCAGGGCTGTGAACGTTGCGCAGCTATACGTCAAGTCTCCATCAATAACTTGATCCGAGCAAATCTACTGAACGTCGCTAGTACCCACTCTGGTATCTGTACAAGAAGTGCAAAGTATAGTATGAGTACAATCGACCCCATGTACTGTGTAAGTGCCGAGCCTAACCTCGATGAAATAGTGACGAGGTTAAAGCGGTCCACTTACAATAACCTATATGCAGTAATAATAATAATAGGGAAAGAAGATAGAAAATGAAAGTATAACAGTTCATTTATGACAATGAACTCAAACCTCACTATCCGAAAGCGCAGAATCACAAACCTCATAATCTCATATAAAAATGCTAAAACTATCACAACAACAACAATAAGTACAATACATTGCGGTCCACATTTTGATCTCACCATATCATTCTTTATCAATATCATGTATAACGTAAACAGTTTATTACCGCGCGCAACTCGATTCCACCATATCTTCATTAATCAATATCATATCCTCTTTTATCCCACCATATCAAGTGTTACGTACACAAACCGTTGCGGCGCGCAACCCGATCCCACAATGTCATCATTTATCAATATCATAATCCTCTATTATTCTGCCATTTAAATTCATTATCCTTCCAACTCCCGTTGCGGCGTGCAACCCGATCCACAAATAATTTCAATACACATAAAGGAACCACGTAATAATCAAAGGAATGCTACAAATATTACATAGAAAAATAACAGGACAAGAAAAGCACCTGACAATTAAGGTGTGCAAGTAAAATAGCTAAGGCAAGTAGTAAATAAGTACAGAGTCATGGAAGGGACGAACAATATAATAGAAGAATAATTAAATGACAAATAACAATTTGCGACATAGAAAGCAATTAAAGCACGTAACAATAAAGGCATGGAATGAGATAATTCATGAAATAACGAGAAACATGAAAAAAAATATCTTAACGGCATATATACACTATTCACCTCGTATATACGTTATTTTCTCACATAATCCATATAACACATAATACAAATTTCCTAATTTCCTCAAGTTAAGGTTAAACCCAACACTTATCTCGCTCCGCAATCAAATCAAAGCTCAACCAGAGCCTTTCCTCTAAAATTCGCCTCCAAACCAATCAAATCTAACAAAAATCGACTTAATATCATCAAACAATGCTAGGGAAATGAATTACAATAGATAAAGCTAAAATCTTTATACTTTTCCCAAAAAGTCAACAAAAGTTAACCCGGGGCTCGCCCGGTCAAGACCCAGCTCCAATGGTAGACTCCGACTACCCATGATCCCACGAGTTCATATATGTAATTAGTTTCAAAATCCGAGTCCAAATCAACTCTCAAAACTCAATTTCTTATTTTTCAAAATTTTGACAAGGTTTCATAAGTTTTCACTTTGATTCACATGATTTTGATGATATCTAAGATAAATTGATAGAATATGATTAGAAATGGATTAGAATCACTTACCCAAAATTTGTTGATGAAAATCCTCTCTCCAAATCGTCTCCTACTGAGCCTAGAGTTAAAAAATAAGAGAATATTTTAAAAAATCCCGACACAGTGCGAACCCTCGCAATTGCGGACCAGGGCTCGCATTTGCGAACCCTAATAGCCTCATGAGACCTTGCATTTGTGAGAAAAAGGTTCGCAATTGCGAAGCTGGGAGTTTGGCAAATGTGAACAAATGTTCCCAATTGCAAACCAAGGCAAAATCTGGCAGGCTTCGCAAATGCAAAGGGATTGTCGCAATTGCGACATCTGAGCCCCCACTGTCACCTTCACAATTGCGATACTGGTGCTCGCAATTGCGATACCTGAGCACCAACAACACCAGCAGTCAAATTTTAGTTCAAAACCATCCTGGAACATGTTCGAAACTCATCCGAGCCCTCGGGGCTCCAACACAAACATTTACACAAGTCTAAAAATATCATACAAACTCGCTCGCGCGACCACGAATCGAACATCAAAATACATGAAATTTTTCAAAGAAACTTAAGAACTTCTAAATTTACAACCGAACATCTGAATCGCGTCAAATGAATTCCGAATTCAACCAAATTTTGCAGACAAGTTCAAATAGTAATACGAAACTATTCCAAGTTTCAACAACAAAATCTAAACCCGTTAGCTAAGAGGTCAACTTTCTGCCAAACCTTGTAATTCTTCAACTTTCAAAAATGCTAGTTTTCGACAAAATGAGTCAAAACAGGTTAGGGACTTCCGAATTCAATTCTGGGCATATGCCCAAGTCCCAAATCATGACACGGACGCACTGGGACCGTCAAAATATTGATCCGGATTCGTTTACACAAAATGTTGATCGTAGTCAACTTAAATCATTTTAAGGCAGAAATTCACATTTTCTTCATTTGTTTCACTTAAAGACTTCCCGGAATAAGACACAGACTGCGTACGCAAATCGAGGAATGCTAAATAGAGCTAATCGAGGTCTCGGAATACGGAAATAAAGGCTAAAACTCAAAATGACCTATCGGGTCATCACATTCTCCACCTCTAAAACAAACGTTCTCCTCGAACGGACCTAGAAAGGTACCTGTACAGGTGTAAAGGTGTGGGTATCTACTCCTCATGTCGTACTCGGACTCCCACGTGGATGCCTTGATCGGCTAGCCTCTCCACTCTACTCTAACTCTTAGACCTCAACTTCCGGACCTATCGGGCTAGAATGGCCACCAGCTCCTCCTCATAAGTCAAATCCTTGTCTCATTAGACTGAGCTGAAATCTAACACATGGGACGGATCACCGTGATACTTACGGAGCATAGAGACATGGAACACTGGATGGACTACTGATAAACTAGGGGCAATGCAAGCTTGTAGGCCACCCCACCCACTCTCTCAATAATCTCAAAGGAACCGATATACCTAGGGCTCAACTTGCCCTTCTTTCCGAACCTCATCACACCCTTCATGGGTGAAACCCATTGCAATACCCTTTGTCCAACCATAAATGCAACATCGCAAACTCTCCAATCGGAATAACTCTTCTACCTAAACTGAGCTGTGCGAAGTCGATCCTGAATCGTCTTGACCTTTTTCAATGCATCTTGAACCAAATCGATACCCAACGATCGAGCCTCTCCCGGCTCAAACCAACCAACTGGCGAATGAGACCGTCTCCCGTATAATGTCTCATAGGGGGCCATCTGGATTCTTGATTGGTAGCCATTGTTGTAGGCAAAGTCCGCAAGCGGCAAGAACTGATCCTAAGAACCCCCAAAATCCATAATGCAAGCGCGAGGCATATCTTCCAATATCTGAATGCTACGCTCAGACTGTCCGTCCGTCTGGGAGTGAAATTGTGTACTCAACTCAACCCATGTGCCTAACTCATGCTGCATGGCCCTCCAAAAATATGAGGTGAAATGCGTACCCCAATCAGAAATGATGGACACCGGCACACCGTGAAGACGAACGATCTCGTGGATATATATCTCAGCCAACTGCTCTGAAGAATAGGTAACTACTACTGGAATAAAATGTGCCGACTTGGTCAACCTGTCCATAATGACCCATACTGCATCAAATTTCTTTGAAGTCCGTGGGAGCCCAACAACAAAATCCATGGTAATACGCTTCCACTTCCACTTGGGAATCTCAAGCTTCTGAAGCAAACCGCCAGGCCTCTAATGCTCGTAATTTACTTGCTGATAATTCAAACACCAAGCAACATATGCAACTATATCCTTCTTCATTCTTCTTCACCAATAATGTTGCCTCAAGTCCTAATACATCTTGGAGGCACCCGAGTGAATGGAATACCGTGAACTGTGGGCCTCCTCAAGAATCAACTCACGAAGCCCATCCACATTGGGCACAAAAATCTAACCCTGCATCCGCAACACCCCATCATCTCCAATAGTAACATTCTTGGCACCACCGTGCTGCACCGTGTCCGTAAGGACAAGCAAATAAGGGTCGTCATACTGATGCTCTCTGATGCACTCATACAAAGAAGATCGAGAGACCGCGCAAGCTAGAACCCGACTAGGCTCCGAAATATCTAACCTCACGAACTGATTGGCCAAATCCTGAACATCTGATGCTAGCAGCCTCTCACCAACTGGAATATACGCAAGGCTACCCATACTCAAAGTATTTCTACTCAAGGCATCAGCCACCATATTGGCCTTTTCGGGATGATACAAAATGGTGATATCATAGTCCTTCAATAGCTCCAACCACGTCCGCTGCCTCAAATTGAGTTTCTTTTACTTGAACAAATACTGTAGACTCTGATGATCCGTGAACACCTCACACGACATGCCGTAAAGGTAATGCCTCCAAATCTTCAGTGCATGAACAATGGCTGCCAACTCTATGTCATGAACATGGTAATTCTTCTCGTGAACCTTCAACTGCCATGACACGTATGTAATCACCCTGCCATCCTACATAAATACTGTACCGAGCCCAATACGTGATGCATCATCCTGAACCTGTGGGCAACACCAACACTGGTGCTATAGTCAAAATAGTCTTGAATTTTTGAAAGCTTAACTCACACTCATCCGACCACCTGAATGGAGCACCCTTTTGGGTCAATCTAGTCAATAGGGCTGCTATGGATGAAAACCCCTCCACGAACCGATGATAATAACCCACAAATCCTAGGAAGCTCCGAATCTCTATAGCTGAAGTAGGTCTATGCCAGTTCTGAACTGTCTCAATCTTCTTAGAATCCACCTTTATGCCCTCGGCCGATACAACATGTCCCAAAAAGGCGACCGAGTCCAACCAAAACTCACACTTTGAAATTTTGGCATATAACTAACTATCTCTCAGAGTGTGGAGTACAATCCAAAGATGCTACTCATGCTCCTCTCGACTGCGGGAGTGGATCAAGATATCATCAATGAATACGATAAAAAAAGAATCCAAATAGGGCGTAAATACTCAGTTCATCAAGTCCACAAATGTTGATGGGGCAGTTGTCAACCCAAATGACATCACTAGAAACTCATAATGCCCATACGGAGTCCGGAAAGTTGTCTTAGGGACATCTGATACCATAATCTTCAACTGATGGTAGCCGAATCTCAAATCGATCTTCGAGAACACTTTAGCACCCTGAATCTGATCAAATAAGTCATCAATCCTCAGCAACGGATACTTGTTCTTGATAGTGACTTTGTTCAACTGCCGATAGTCTATACACATCCTCATCGAACTATCTTTCTTCTTCACGAACAACACAGACGCACCCCAATGGGAGACACTATGTATAATGAATCACTTATCAAGTAAATCTTGCAACTGCTCCTTTAGTTCCTTCAACTCAGGTGGGGCTATACGATATGGTGGAATAGAAATGGGCCGAGTGCTCGGAGCCAAATAAATACCGAAGTCAATATCTCTGTCAGGTGGCATCCCTGGCAGATCTGCAGGAAACATCTAGATCTGGAAACTCACGCACAATAGGTACTGAATCCGTGGAAGGAACCTCCATGCTAGAATCGTGAATATAGGCCAGGTAAGCTAGATATCTCTTCTCAACCATACGCTGAGCCTTCACATAAGAAGAGCCATGCTGATAGAATGGCCAGGAGTCCCTCTCCACTCTAATCGAGGCAACCCCGGCATGGCTAAGGTCATCGTCTTGGCATGACAGTCCAATATAACATGATAAGGCGACAACCAATCCATGCCCAAAATAACATCAAAGTCTACCATATCAAGAAGTATGAGATCTACACTAGTCTCAATACTCCCAATAGTAATCACACAGGAGCGATAGACATAGTCTACAATAATAGAATCTCCCACAGGAGTGGACACATACACATGAGCACTCAATGAATCACGAGGCACAACCAGATATAAAGCAAAATATGATGACACGTAGGAATAAGTAGAGCCCGGATTAAATAGAACTGAATCATCTCTATGACAAACTGGAACGATACATGTGATAACAACTTCAAATGACTCGGCCTCAGGTCTAGCTGGGAATGCATAAAAAAGAGGCTGGGCCCCACCACCCTGACCTCCGTCTCTCGGACGGCCTCTAGCTGGTTGGCCTCCACCTCTAACGGCCTGACCTCGACCTCTAACGGCCTGACCCCTGCCTCTAGGTGGTTGAGCGGGCGGTAAAGCAACCAGTGCCGGAACTATGGCACAAGAACTCTACTGTGGCATGCCGCTCAACAATCTATGGCAGTACCTCCTGATGTGATCAGTACCCCCACACTCAAAACACCCATCCTGCTGCTCTGGTTGTTGAAGCTGAAACTGACCCGAACGGGTCGGATCACCATGGTGGTAGTTCTGGATCGGAGGCGCACTAAAAGGAGCTGATGGTGCATTGTAGGCTGGCTGCCCAGGATGAGATACATAAGGACAACGACTACCCGAGGCACATGGGATGCCTAAAGCACTTACTGAAATGGCCTAGGAGGATGGCCTCTACCAAAAGTACCCCTGCTTCCAGATGAGGCACCACTGAAACCACCGGAATGATGAGGCCTCTTATCAGACACTGGCCCCCTCTCCTGACCACGAACCACCTAGATCCGTCTAGCAATATCTATGGCCCTCTGGAAAACAATATCATCTCCAGTATAGTAGTTAATTTATGACAATGAACTCAAACCTTACTATTAGAAAGCCCTAAATCACAAACCTCATAATCTCATATAAAAATGCTGAAACTATCACAACAACAACAACAAGTACAATACACACAATCCGTTGTGGCACGTAACCCGATCCCACCGTATCATTCTTTATCAACATCAAGTATAACGTAAACAGTCCGTTGCAACATGCAACCCAATCCCACCATATCATCATTAATCAATATAATAATCCTCCCTTATCTCACCATATCAATTTATAAATATCAAGTGTTACGTACACAAACCGTTGTGACGCGCAACCCGATCCCACCATGTCATCACTTATCAATATCATAATCCTTCTTTATTCTGCCATTTCAATTCATTATCCTTCCAACTCCCGTTGCGGTGTGCAATCCGATCCACGAACAATTTTAATACACATAAACAATCCAATAATTCAATTTACAAGAGTCTCTACAAT
Source organism: Nicotiana tomentosiformis (assembly GCF_000390325.3). NCBI lineage: Eukaryota > Viridiplantae > Streptophyta > Magnoliopsida > Solanales > Solanaceae > Nicotiana > Nicotiana tomentosiformis. The sequence continues at coordinate 56,641,701 of NC_090822.1, forward strand.
CAAAGGATATGAGAGCAAGGCAATAAAGGAACCACGTAATAATCAAAGGAATGCTACAAATATTACAAAGAAAAATAACATGACAAGTAAATCACGTGACAATTAAGGTGTGCAAGTAAAATAATTAAGCCAAGTACCAAATAAGCACTGAGTCATGGAAGGACGACCAATTTAATACAAGAATAATTAAATGTCTCAAAACTCATTTTTTTTAAAAAAAACTTGACAAGGTTTCATAATTTTTTACTTTGATTCACATGATTTTGATGTAAAAATATAAGATAAATTGATGGAATATGATTGGAAATTGATTAGAATCACTTACCCAAAGTTTATTAATGAAAATCCCCTTTCCAAATCGTTTCCTACCGAGCCTAGGGTTAAAAAATGAGAGAATATTTTCAAAATCCCGTCTCCCAGCCCTTTTACCAGTTTAAGATGTCGCATTTGCTAACTCTGACAGCCTCATGAAACCTCGCATTTGCGACGAAAAAGGCTTCGCTATTGCGAAGCTAGGAGTTTGAAAAATGCGAACAAATGTTCACAATTGGGAACCAAGGAAAAATCTGGAAGGCTTTGCAAATGCGAAGGGGTTGTTGCAATTGCGATATCCGAGCCCCCATTGTCACCTTCGCAATTGCGATGTTGGTGCTCGCAATTGCGATCCCTGAGCACCAACAACACCATCAGTTAAATTTAAGTTCAAAACCATTCCGGAACATGTCCAAAACTCATCCGAACCCTCGGGGCTCCAACCCAAATATCCACACAAGTCTAAAAATATCATACAAACTCACTCGCGCAATCAAAACACAAAAACAACACTTAGAACCACGAACCGGACATCAAAATGCATGAAAATTTTGAAAAAAACATAAGAACTTCCAAATTTACAACCGGACGTCCGAATCACGTCAAATCAACTCCGAATTAAACTAAATTTTGCAGACAAGTTTCAAATAGCAATACAGAATTATTCCAAGTTTCAACATCAAAATGCCGAACCCGTTAGCTAAGAAGTCATATTTTTGTCAAACCTTGTAATTCTTCAACTTTCAAAAAGTCTAATTTTCGGCAAAATTAGTCAAAATAAGTTAGGGACTTCCGAATTTAATTCCGGGCATACGCCCAAGTCCTAAATCACGAACGGATCCACCGAGACCGTCAAAATAATGATCCTGGTCCGTTTACACAAAATATTCACCGTTGTCAACTTAAATCATTTTTAAGGTAAAAATTCATATTTTCTTATTTTGTTTCACATAAAGACTTCCCAGAATAAGACACGGACTGCACATGCAAATTGAGAAATGCTAAACGGAGCTAGTTGAGGTCTTGAAACATGGAAATAAAGGCTAAAACACAAAATGACCTATCGGGTCATCACAAAGATATATTGTTTGTATATCATTTGACCTTGTCTTATTTATTGCATTGTTCTTTATTATATTTTTATACTTTAGCTAAATACAAACATTATCCCCTCTTCACTTAACTTGCTCTAAAATACCAAATTCTTCTTTTAGGTCTTGTGCACCGATTTCAAAAACAAATGTAAATTATTTCATACACTTTGTTCATTTGCTTTTCACTATAGGTGCATGTAAATGTAAGTATTCTATTACTCGCTTGCTACAATTAATTATCCTTTATTTGAATTACTTTTTAAATTTTTCTTATAAATATTAAATCAACTCTTTTCTTACCCTATTTACTATATAAAACTACTCAAAGATAGTTCTTCCCCACTTTTAGAAAATCACTTTAAAGTGAGTTCTCTTTTCTTTTACATTTAACCTATCACTCAAAATAGCTTACCTTTGGTTATAAATCAAATTCTTCCAAGTGCATTCTTTAACTATAATTCATTTAGTTAATTTATAAATAGTTACTACATATTTTCTTTACCTTTCATCAAGTCATCAACATATAATTCTTATATACTTTATTCACCCTTTTTTATAAATAATTTATTATACATAGATATTTATCTTTCATCATGTGACATTCTTGTTCAATCACGCTTCATTCAAGTTACTTTACCGTTTTCTGTATATATATCAAATCAATCATTCTTTTGAACCTTCCTTCCCTTATTTGATCGAGTCCACCGGAATCACATTTTGTGGATCTTGAGGGATGCCTAACACCTTCCCCCGAGATAACTTGAACCCTTACCTAGAATATCAATGGTTTCGCAGACCATAATCAAATGTACATTAAATAGTGTAGTATAGGTATTCTAGTATACCTTAAATACTAAGTGGTGACTCTAAACTTCAATTAACCTTGTAGAGTACTATAAGTTGTACATTATTTTATTTTGTGCAAAAAAGGGTGCAACATCCTTAAATAGCCAACATAAAACAAATTAGCAAAAGTACAGTAGGTTCCATAGCACATTCAGGGAATTCAATCACACAGAGGTATCACTAATTCAAGTAAGAAAACCATTATGTAAAGTGAAGTCATCACTAAATTGCAAAGTCACAAATAGTCAATGGTTATCAAATATTTGAGCTCTAAACTATGATCATTGTCAAAAATTCCCAAACTCTTAACATATTAGAAGGTTTAAAGGATGATTCTAAGTCATTCCATGTGACATATCATTCACAGAGTACTCACACTCAAGAAAGACGTACAAATGACTGACTATATACTCCTATAGGTAAGCTTTGAGATGCAACTTACAATTTGTCACGACACAAAATCCATAATAGGTCGCGATGACGCCTAATGCCGCCGTTAGGCGAGCCCACAAATGAAACTACTATTTACTTACTCATTTTTAATAATTTAAAATGGAAATTTTTCCCTTTAACAAAATGGTTTAAATAAGATTTCATGCAACCGTAACAACTCTTTTAAACAAAGGCCCAGCATAATAAGAACATTCACTGTGGTGATAGAAATGATAAATACATCAGAATATAATTTCTAAATATCCCCCAAAATCTGACATCACAAGTACATGAGTATTTTAGGAAATATACAAAACTACTACAACTATTATCTGAAAGTGATAGACAGAATAGTAAATAAGGTAGAGAGAGACTCCGGTGCTGTAGATCGTAGCAAGGCAAGCAACTCACCACTAAGTCTCGGTAAATGACCGTCTACGCGCTCGCGTGATCATTGGTAGTACATGTCTCAGTACCTACACATCAGTGTAGAAGTGTAGCGTGAGTACGGAAAAATAACACGTACCCAGTAAGTATCTAGTCTAACCTCGAAAATGTAGTGACGAAGGATCGACTTGACACTTACTAGAGGTCAAATAACAATAATATCAGTGCATAGAGTAGACATGGTGAGTATACAACAAGTATCAATGAAGAAAATAAGAGCAACTATAATAAATACACTCAGGAGTCTATATCAAATCACCAACATATCATAAGTGGCCGTGAAGGCGCTAACTCAGATATACTCAAACCGAAACCCGTTTCGATTATTAAGCACAAAGTTGTCGAGGCGAACAGCCCGATCCTATAGGAATAGTGATACTCAGTACTGCTGAGGCAAACGGCCCGATCCCATAAGAATAGTATTATCATACTACCAAGGCAACCGGCCCGATCCCATAAGAGTGGTATTATCATACTGTCGAGGCAAACGACCCGATCTCATATGTTACATCTCGCGTTTTCGTACGTTAAAGTTTCGTCTTCAGTTAATCGACGTAGACTCGGGGATGAGATTATCTTGAGGTTAACGTATTTATGCTATTTATAACAAGCGATAAGTAAGTGCCATGAAGAAATAAAGGATACACGAATTAAAGAAAACGAGTTTCGTTGAAGGTTGTCTATTTGGGATAATATACGGCCTGAGCTATAATACCCGATATTTATGGACTAGTACCATACAAGGTACCATATGACCGTGATAGTACGATATATAAAGTATATTAAAAATAAATAAAATTTTAAGTAATTTGAGACAATTTTTAATTATACGGGTAATTGGTTAATTACCGTGTAGTGATATATTTCCTAATTAATAAATAAATCATGAGATAAGACAACCCCAAAATGTGGCAGCTAGCCACATTCTAAAGAAATGACTAAGACTATACCATTAGGTGGCATAATGTTACACATTCCATTCACTGCATTCTTATATTCTCCATATTCACTAAAGACTATACCATGAGAATATTAATCATTCTTACAGCAAAACTTCTTTCAACCAAAAATCCAACGTTATCCATTTTACAACCAGAACGTCTTTCAACCAAAACTTACAACCAAAATGTTAGCAAGCTTTCCACAAAACGTATTTCAACCAAAATCCAACAAGAATTATTGGAAGCTTAACAACGTAAATATTTTACGATTTTAAAGGAGTACGGTGCAACCTTTTCCAAGAATATCATACGGATTTTTTCTACTCTAGGTATGTTAAGGCTATCCCTTCTTTCTTTTTGGCATGATCAATATGATACAAACGAAATGAGCAAATGCACAATTTTCATAAATGACTTTATTCATAGAAATATTAGGGGTGTCTATATTCTTGATTCCCCATGTGAATTATTATTATATCTTCTGTTCATGGGTTTTAGAAAAATATGTATTTGATAAAGTTTATCCGAAAGGCATATTGATTTTTATGACATTTCGAGAAAATATTATTAACATATTTCTTATGCATTTTATGCATTTATACATGTACATTGACCCATGACCAGATGACGTTATATACGCATATATTATATTTATATGGGATATGGGAAAAGGTTACGGCGTTATATACGCACCACCACCTGATCAGCTGGTATACGTTGATGATTTTGCCCACAGTGGCCGAGATGATATGATGGGATGCCCTTAGAGGTCTGATGAAGTTATATACACCTATACCTATGCATGACATGACATTCATACGCAGGTTCATGACGTTAGAAATATTTCAGGATCTGCAAAGTTACGTGGATTTTATAAGCGGAATTCATTATTCCATATTTCATCTATGTCTTTTATGTACTGATTTTCATGACTGACATACTCAGTACATTATTCGTACTGACGCCCTATTTATCAGGGCCTGCATTTCATGCCCACAGGTGCAGGTAGGCAAGCCGACGGTCCCCCTTCTTAGGATCCTTGATCAGCGAGAGTTGGCGTGCTCCACTTGATCCGGAGCTGCTTTTGATTTTGGTACGATATGATTGTATATTGTATATATATATATATATATATATATATATGGTTATGGCGTGGCTCAGTCCCATCTTTGTACAGTTGTATTTCTATTAGAGGTCTGTAGACAGTTAAGTATAGTTGGATAGTATGTGGCCTTGTCGGCTTTCAGTTTTGGGTAAATAGTTGCCTATAGCAGCCTTGCCGGCTCGCCCACTGTATTCCGTACGTATATGTATATATGTCTTTTGGATAGGTTTTCCTCACGCATGTTATTCTCGTAATTCAGCGGATATAATTCATGTTTATATCTTAGTCGCATGCTTAAGGGTGTTTGACAGGTAGGACTCGGGCACTCGTCGTGGCCCATCAGTTTGGGTCGTGAAAAAAGTGGTATCGGGGTAGTTCTGTCCTAGCGTTGTCTACAGACCGTATCTAGTAGAGTCTTATTTATGGGTGTGTTGTGTACCACACTTATAGACAAGAGGCTACAGGACATATAGGATGTTATCCTCTATTTTCATCTTACATTGTACGATATAAGAATTCATGTTCCTAACGATATGTTATATTTTCGGCGATGCCTCCAAAGACTACAGACGCCCAGAAGGGAAAGTCCGTGGCTGGTGAGAGTACTAGTCAAGCGCCACGAGTGACCAGGGCTCGGGGGAGTCTCATAGTGAGATTCCATCTCAGACTTCACATACCCCACCCTCTCCAGGAGAGCTCCGAGAGGCACCAGCTCCAGCGCCCGCCCCTATATGTTCAGCCCCTCAGCCGAATGCACCGGGTCAGGAGATGAGAGATGCTATTCAGCTATTAACTCGATTAGTAGCCGCACAGGCTCGGCATCAGGAAGTAGGTATTGTTCATGCAGATGTCAGTGTGAGGGTTCGTGGTTTCATTAATTTAGACCCTCCGGTATTCACGGGGGCAGATCCAAACGAGGACCCTTAGGTATTTATTGATAGAATACAGAGGACATTGAGGGTAATGAAGGCCACTGCGACTGAGTCAGTTAAGCTAGCTTCCTATAGACTCCAAGATGTTGCAGTTAATTGGTACGAGTCTTGGGAATTGTCCAGAGGTGAGGATGCCCCTCCAGCTGTATGGAAGGAGTTTACAGAAGCTTTTCTTCGTCATTATCTGCCACCAGAGCTTAGACGGGCCAGAGTTGATAGGTTCTTGACCCTTCGGCAGGGTAACATGAGTGTTCGAGAATACAGTCTTCAGTTTGATTCGTTGGCTAGGTATGCTCCCACTATTGTATCTAAGATGGAGGATCGGGTTCACCGGTTCATGATGGGATTAGAGCCGCACTTTATTAACGATTGTATGTCGGTTTCACTTCAGCCATACATGGATATTTCTTGTATTCAGGCATACGCTAAGGGTGTAGAGGAGCGTAAGCAGAAGCAGAGGGCCAATCGTGAGCATGATAGGGCCCAGAATAAGAGAGCAAGGTCTTTGGGTCCTTCTGGTGAGTTTCGAGGTGGTCAAAGACAACAATACCTGAGGTATCCAGCCTAGCCATCGGCTAGCGTGCCCCCTCAGTTAGGCGGTAAGAGATTTGATCGTTCTACATATTCAGGGTTTGGTCAGAATTTCAGGGCCTCAGGTTCTCAATATAGGGGTGAGTCAAGTTAGATGAGGCCGCCCTTGCCATGATGTGCTCAGTATGGTAAGCAGCATGCCAGGCAGTGTCGTATGGGGTTGGGTGTTTGTTATACTTATGGTTATCCGGGCCACGTTATGACGGATTGTCCGACGAGAGGTGATGCAAGCATAGCTCAGCCAGCGGGATCTGTAGCTGGTTCGTCATTATCAGTACGCCCCCTGGGCAAGGTTCACAAGCACCAATGAGTCGTGGTAGAGGCAGAGGCGGAGCATCTAGCTCGAGCGGTCCTCAGAACTGCATTTATGCGTTGGCAGGATGACAGGATCAGGAGTCATCGCCTGATGTTGTTACAGGTATATTATCAGTCTTCCCATATGATGTATATGCACTGATTGACCCAGGTTCCACCTTATCATATGTTACTCTGTTGGTTGCTAGCAAGTTTGGAATAAAACCTGAATTGGTTAAACCTTTTGAGGTATCTACACCTGTTGGGGTCTCAGTGGTAGCTAAGCAAGTATATAGGGGTTGTATAATAGTGGTTCATAGTCGATCTACCGTAGCGGACCTAATCGAGTTAGACATGGTAGAATTTGATGTTATAATGGGTATGAATTGGTTGGCTTCTTGTAATGCCAACGTTGATTGTAGATCAAAGATAGTCCGATTTCAATTTCCAGGGGAGCCCGTTTTGGAGTGGAAAGGTAATACAGCGTCTCCGAGAGGTAGATTTATTTCCTATCTCAAGGCAAGGAAATGATCATAAAGGGCTATATTTATCACTTAGTTTGGGTTCAGGATGTAGAATTAGAGTCACCAACCATTCAGTCCATCCTTGTGGTTAATGAGTTTCCCGATGTTTTTCCTGATGAACTTCCGGGTCTTCCGCCAGAATGAGAAATTGAGTTTGCTATTGACCTAATACCAGATGCTCACCCAATATCTATTCCTCCCTATAGAATGGTCCCCCGCAGAGCTGAAGGAGTTGAAGGAACAACTAAAGGACTTGCTTGAAAAAGGCTTTATTAGACCTAGTACATCATTGTAGGGAGCACCTATGTTATTTGTGAGCAAGAAAGATGGTTCCTTACGGATGTGTATTGATTATAGACAGTTGAATAAGGTTACGATCAATAATAAGTACCCACTCCCAAGGATTGATGATTTATTTGATCAGCTGCAAGGTGCCAAGTGTTTTTCAAAGTTAGACTTGAGGTCCGGGTACCATCAGGTAAGGGTTAAGGAGGAAGATATTCCGAAGACAGCATTCAGGACCAGATACGGGCACTTTGAGTTTCATGTTATGTCGTTTGGTTTGACCAATGCCCCAGCAGTATTCATGGATTTGATGAACCGTGTGTTCAGGACCTTTTTAGATCTATTCATAATTGTATTTATCGACGATATATTGGTTGATTCACATTCAGTGGCTGAGCATGCAGATCATTTGCGTACTGTGCTCAGAGTTCTACAAAAAGGAAAGTTGCATGCAAAATTTTCTAAATGTAAATTCTGGTTAAACTCTGTAGCTTTTCTTGGTCATATCATTTTGAGTGAAGGTATCCGAGTTGATACACAAAAGATTGAGGCAATAAGGACTTGGCCTAGACCCACGACACCGACAGAGGTTCGTAGCTTTCTCTATTTGGCAGGTTATTACAGGAGATTTGTAGAGGGATTTTCTTCCCTTTCAGCACCTTTGACAAAGTTGACTCAGAAAGGAGCAAAGTTTCAATGGACTGATGCTTGCGAACGGAGTTTCCAGGCATTGAAGGACAGATTGACTTCTGCACCGGTTCTAACGCTCCCAGAAGGGACCGATGGTTATGTTATCTATTGTGATGCCTCGGGCATTGGGTTGGGTTATGTACTGATACAGCATGGTAAGGTTGTAGCTTATGCTTCTAGACAACTGAGAAAGCACGAGAAGAATTACCCGACCCACAATTTAGAGTTAACCGCAGTGATTCATGCACTAAAGATGTGGAGGCACTACTTGTATGGCATTCATGTTGATATCTATATGGATCATAAGAGCCTCCAGTATATCTTCAAGAAAAAATAATTGAATTTACGTCAAAGGCTACTTAAAGATTTTGGCATTGATATTTTATACCATCCGGGGAAGGCGAACATGGTAGCCAATGCCCTCAGCCGTAGATCTATGGGTAGCCTGTCATATTTAGAGCTAGAGAAGAGGGGAATAGCCCATGAGATTCATCAACTAGCTAGTCTTGGAGTTCGATTACTGGACTCAGGTGATATTGTAATTACTATTCAGGATACGGCAACATCCTCGTTAGTAACTGAAGTGAAGGAACGCCACTACGAGGATCCTGTGTTAGTTCATTATAGGGATACCACCCCTCAGAAGGAGAAGACACCATTTGAGATTACAGAAGATGGGGTCCTCAGATATCGAGGACGATTATGTATCCCTAATGTTGCAGGGCTGCGTCGGCAGGTTATGGGAGAAACTCACTATTCTCGTTATTCTATCCATCCAGGAGCAACAAAGATGCATCATGATATCAAAGAGGTATATTGGTGGGATGGAGTGAAAAAGGATATAGCGGAGTTTGTTGCTCAGTGCCCTAACTGTCAGCAGGTTAAGATTGAGCATCAAATGCCCGGTGGATTATTGCAGGCTATGGAGATTCCGACTTGGAAATAGGAAGTAATTAATATGGATTTCATCGTAGGCTTACCTCGTACCCAGCGTAAGTTCGATTCTATATGGATAATTGTTGATAGGCTTACAAAATCAGCCCATTTTCTGCCCGTTAGGACTACATATTCCGCAGAGGATTATGCAAGGCTTTATATTAAGGAGATAGTACGACTACATGGTGTCCCTGTCTCTATTATCTCGGATCGAGGAGCTCAATTTACAGCTAACTTCTGGAGGTCCTTCCAAAAAGGATTAGGGACTCAGGTAAGTCTTAGTACATCATTTCATCCCCAGACAGACGGACAATCTGAGCGTACTATTCAGACACTTGAGGATATGATATGAGCTTATGTGATAGACCTCAAGGGTAGCTGGGATGATCATTTTCCACTTATTGAGTTCGCATATAATAATAGCTACCATTCCAGTATTCAGATGGCTCCATACGAAGTTCTTTACGGACGAAAGTATAGTCGCCTATAGAGTGGTTCGATGTTGGGGAAACTACCTTAGTAGGACCAGAATTGGTACAACATGCAATCGAGAAAATTAAGCTTATACAAGAAAGGCTATTAGCAGCTCAAAGCCGTCATAAGTCTTATGTGGATAATCGACGACGGGACTTGGAATTTCAGGTTGATGATTGGGTATTCCTAAAGGTATCCCCGATGAAAGGTGTTATGAGGTTCAGAAAAAGGGGAAAACTTAGGCCTCAATACATTGAACCATATAGGATCATACGCAAGGTAGGTCATGTAGCATATGAGTTAGACTTGCCTTCTGACTTGGAGTCTGTATATCCAGTATTTCATGCGTCTATGCTCCCTAAATGCATCGGAGATCCTTCCAGAGTTGTGTTAGTTGATGACGTTCAGGTCACAGAGCAGTTATCATATGAAGAAACACCCATTGCTATATTAGACAGACAGGTTCAGAGATTGAGAACTAAATATGTAGCTTCGGTGAAAGTACTTTGGAGAAACAACAATGTGGAAGAAATGACTTGGGAGCCCGAGGAAGACATGAAGTCTATATATCCCTACTTATTTCCTCCTCCAGAGAAGGGTCCGACTGAGACGTCATAACCTTAAGGTACGTGTATGGATTCTTATGTTAGTTATTGTCATTGGTCGTGTGAGGCCATTGTCGTTATTGATGATTGTGGTCCTATGTGGCATTGAATCATTGAGTTTCTACAGGAAGAGTTGGTAGTAGTGTTGTTACAAAGGCGACTCTGCCAAAGTTATATAGATCCCAGGGAGTTAAACATTCGAGGACGAATATTTCTAAGGGGGCAAGGATGTTACATCTCGCATTTTTGTAAGTTAAAGTTTCGTCTTCAGTTAATCGACGTAGACTCGGGGATGAGATTATCTTGAGGTTAACGTATTTATGTTATTTATAACAAGCGATAAGTAAGTTCCATGAAGAAATAAAGGATACATGAATTAAAGAAAACGAGTTTCGTTGAAGGTTGTCGATTTGGGATAAAATATGGTCCGAGCTATAATACCTGATATTTATGGACTAGTACCATACAAGGTACCATATGACCGTGATAGTATGATGTATAAATTATATTAAAAATAAGTAGAATTATAAGTAATTTGAGACAATTTTTAACTATGCTGGTAATTGATTAATTACCGGGTAGCAGGATATTACCTAATTAATAAATAAATCATGAGATAAGACAACAGCTAGCCACATTCTAAAGGTGGCATAATGTTACACATTCCATTCACTGCATTCTAATATTCTCCATATTCACTAAAGACTATACCATGAGAATATTAATCATTCTTACAGCAAAACTTCTTTCAACCAAAAATCCAACGTTAGCCATTTTACAACCAGAACGTCTTTCAACCAAAACGTTAGCAAGCTTTCAACAAAACGTATTTCAACAAAAATCCAATGAGAATTATTAGAAGCTTAACAACGTACAAATTTTACGGTTCTAAAGGAGTACGGTGCAACCTTTTCCAAGAATATCATACAGATTTTACCCTACTCCAGGTATGTTAAGTTTATCCCTTCTTTCTTTTTGGCATGATCAATACGATACAAACGAAATGAGCAAATGCATAATTTTCATAAATGACTCTATTCATAAAAATATTAGGGGTGTCTATATTCTTGATTCCCCATATGAATTATTATTATATCTTCTGTTCATGGGTCTCAGAAAAATATATATTTGATAAAGTTTATCCGAAAGGCATATTGATTTTTATGACATTTCGAGAAAATATTATTAACGTATTTCTTATGTATTTCATGCATTTATATATGTACATTGATCCATGACCAGATGGCATTATATACGCGTATATTATATTTATATGGGATATGGGAAAAGGTTACGGCGTTATATACGCACCACCACCTGATCAGCTGGTATACGTTGATGATTTTGCCCACAGTGGCCGAGATGATATGATGGGATGCCCTCAGAGGCCTGATGATATTATGTAGACCTATACCTATGCATGACACGACATTCATATGCATGTGCATGACGTTATAAATGTTTCAGGATCTTCAAAGTTACGCGGATTTTACATGCGGAATTCGTTATTCCATGTTTCATCTATGTCTTTTATGTACTGATTTTCATGACTCACATACTCAGTACATTATTCGTACTGACGCCCTATTTCCCGGGACCTGCGTTTCATGCCCACAAGTGCAGGTAGGCAAGCCGACGGTCCCCCTTCTTAGGATCCTTGATCAGCGAGAGTTGGCGTGCTCCACTTGATCCGGAGCTGCTTTTGATTTTGGTACGATATGATTGTGTGTGTGTGTGTATATATATATATATATATACATATGGGTATGACGTGGCTCAGTCCCGTCTTTGTACAGTTGTATTTCTATTAGAGGTCCGTAGATAGTTAAGTATAGTTGGATAGCATGTGGGCCTTGTCGGCTTTCAGTTTTGGGTATATAGTTGCCTATAGCAACCTTGCCGGCTCGCCCACTGTATTCCGTATGTTTATGTATATATGTATTTTGGACAGGTTTTACTCACGGATTTTATTCTTGTAATTCAGCGGATATTATTCATGTTTATATCTTAGTCGCATGCTTGAGGGTGTTCGACAGGTAGGACTCGGGCACTCGTCGCGGCCCATCAGTTTAGGTCGTGACACCATAGGAGTAGTATTACCATCATCCTGAGGCGTACGGCCTGATCTCATAAGAGTAGTATTACCATCATGCCGAGGCGAACGACTCGATCCCATAAGAGTAGAGAAGTTTACCTTGCTCGCAGAAGCACTTGCGAGACGAGAAGACATGGATTTATAGTTTATTAAGTATGTCCCCAATATTTCTGAAATAAGAAGCTAAGTCGATATTTCCAATTTAAACCCTTTGTCTCAGTCCTAATCAAGACAATTAATATACATGATAAGCATAAACAGTACATTTAAAAGCATGATGTGAATCTAAGTCTGTCATGACCCAAAATCCAACTAGTCGTGATGGCACCTAACCTAACCTGTTAGGTAAGCCAATTATCACTATCCAATTTCCATTAACAATTATTAAAGAAATTTAAATAAAGAAAAAAAAATTTAATCTTATACAGTCCCCAAGAACTGGTAGTACAAATCATGAGCTCCTAAGAATAGAGTTTACAAAGCGAAAATGAAATAAATACATAGTCTATTTGAATAGTACATAAACAGAGCTTTTATAAATCTAAGACTACCATGAACATAAGACAGCTACAACTGGAACGCAGGTACATCTTCAAATCCCGCCACCATCGAGCACAGCAACAACAGCAGCCAACATATGCATGCAATGTGCAGAAGCGTAGTATCAGTACAACCGACCTCATGTACTGAGTAAGTAACAAATCTAGCTTAGGTTGAAAGTAGTAACGAACTTCCACCAAGGTCGGGTCTAAACCAGTAGTCCACAACAGTCCATAACAACATAAAACAAATAATACCAGAAGAAATTCATAGATAAAATGCTCAGCTAAATCATGATTTCAAAAGTAATAGTTCTTCCTTTCAAGTACATCAGTGAAAACCCGAATCGTTTACCGAAGTTGCCGAAAATATGAATAAGTTTGAAAATAATAATTTTTTCCAAAAATCCTTTCAATAATAAATGAGATGTTTCATTTTCCTTCCAGATAACCCGTGTAATAACAAATGCATCACTATGTCCATCTGTCAAAATGTGTGAGAAATCATGAATGATGTGATGTTGTACATCATAAGGAAAATACATCTCTATGCCTGTATGTCATGTGTGCATGCCAATGAGATGCAACTCAGTGATAAAATTATAAACAGCCCCTCGGGCAGACCTCACAATCACTCATATACAGCCCCTCGGGCATACCTCACAATCACTCGTAAACAGCCCCTCATGCATACCTCACTCTCTCATGCCTCCCAGTCACTCAGCACTCGGCACTCGGCACTCGGCACTCAGCACTCGACACTCGCACTCAGTAGGTACCTGCACTCACTAGGGGTGTGTACAGACTTCAGAGGGGCTCCTACTGCCCAAGCGCTATAATCTGCACGGACGACTCACGTGCTGCACGGATAACTCACGTGCTATAATATCATATTAGAATCCGCATGGACAACTCACGTGTCATAATAAGCCAATAAGGCCTGCTGTAGGTGGGCAACCCCGATCCATATAATAGTAATAATATATATAAAGTCAACATGGCCTGTTGCGGCGTGCAGCCCGATCCCAAAAATATCCTCACAATCAGGCCCTCGGCCTCCCTCAGTCATCAATCTCTCCAGTCTCTATCTCATGGGCTCACAATGTCATGAGAATAGCCCAAAAATGATGATATGATGTATCAATAAATAACAACAGACACTGAGATATGATATATAATGAAATGAATATGACTGAGTATGAATTTCAATTTAAAACAAATAATTCACAGCAATATGACCTCTGTGGGTCCCAAAAATACTAGCACATAGCCTCAACATAATTTTTAATATGCTTTTCAGCTCAATTTCTTTAACACATAAAACCGCATGGAAAATGACAAGATTATTTAACTACAAAATTCCACAGAAATAATTATGTCACAGTTTCTATAGTGCACGCTCACACGCCCGTCACCTAGCATGTGCGTCACCTTCCAACAATTCACATAATACACATATTCAGGGTTCATACCCTAAGCTCCAAGATTAGAAGAGTTACTTACCTCAAACCGGTCAAATCTCTACCCCCGCGATGCTTCTGCCTCTCGACTCGGCCTCCAAATGCTCTGAATCTATTCACAATTAGTACAATACCATCAATATACGCTAATGGAATGAATTCCACAAGAAAAACTACCAATTTAGACCAAAAACCCGAAATTAGCTCAAACCCGGCCCCCGGGCCCACGACTCGGAATCAGGTAAAAGTCATAAATTACGAATACTCATTCACTCACGAGTCCAATCATACTAGTTTCACTCAAATCCGACTTCGAATCGATATTCAAATCCCAAAACTTCATTTTATGAAGTTTTCTACAATTTTCCCCAGATTTGCACCTCAAAGTACTAATCAGATGATGAAATCATTCCTATATTCATGTATATTAACCAAATTCGACTTAGAATCACCTACCCCGATGAATTTCTTGAAAACCCCACGAACAATCGCCACAAACCGAGCTCCCTAGGTCCAAAATATGAAATAATGCCCTAAACCCCGTTTATATAGTGCACCATCTGAACTCCCACTACGCGGTCCGCGAAATTCCAAGCGCAGCCGCACCTCCCAGGTCCCGCGATCGCGAAAAACTGGTGCGGCCGCACTTTTTGGTGGCTGCACTGCCAGGCTTTAGTATTTTGGCCATAGCTTTCCCTACAAATGTCCAAATGATGACTTCTTTACCTTTCTGGAAACTAGACATGAAGGGCTACAATTTTGAATCATCTCAAAATTCCTTGTATATCAAAAGATATAGGCTTCTGAAGTCTGACCAGTGGATCTGCAGAATTTTTCCTGGAGTTCAGCCACGGCAAAATTATGCGGTCCACGAAATTTTGCTGAGGTCCGCTAAATTCTGCCGAGGTCCACGAAATTCTGCTGAGGTCTGCGAAATTCTAAGCACCAAAACCATACCAGAGTTCCGGAAATGCCCGGACTCGCTCAAAACTCACCTCGAAAAACACCCGAGGCCTCTGGAACCTCAACCAAAGGTACCATCAAGTCCTAAAATACCATGCAAACTCAATAGAGCTCTCGAATCACATCAAACAACATCAAATTACCAAATTACCCTCGGATTCAAGCCTAAGAACTTCTAAGCTTCCAAATTCGACAACTGATGCCGAAACCAACCAAACCACGTCCGAATGACCTAAAATTTTGCACACACGTCTCAAATGACACTACGAACCTACTCCAACTTCTGGAATTCCATTCCGACCCCGATATCAAAGTTTTCCACTGCTGACCAAAATTGCCAAATTTCCAATTTTCGCCAATTCAAGCCTAATTCTACTACGGACCTCCAAATCACATTCTGGACAAACTCCTAAGTCCAAAAATCACCTACGAAGCTAATGGAACTGTCAGAATTAAATTCCGAGATCATTTACACATAGGTCAACATTCGGTTGACTTTTCCAACTTAAGCTTCTACTTTAGAGACTAAGTGTCTCATTCCACTTCAAAACTACTTCGGACCCGAACCAACCAACCCGATACAACACAATACAGCTAAACAACACATAAAGAAGTAGAAATGGGGGAAACAAGGTTGTAATACTCAAAACGACCGGCTGGATCATTACATTCTCCCCCACTTAAATATACGTTCGTCCTCGAACGTGCCATGAGTTGTTTCCAGACCATCAACTCACTATCCCATCTTACCATGCACGTACCCGGGGGTGATCTTATATCACCCTATTCTATATAGGCCTGACCACACAACATAACTGAAAATCATTAATTTAACTTTAGCCCATAAACCTTGGAAATTAATTTCCAACCTTTAGAATTTCTTTCAAGACACGAATCTTACATTTACACACTGTATGAGTTTGAACAAGCTGCAAGCCATAACCATCACCATAACCACGGACATAATCACCTAACATATTACACAACTCGCATGCTCGTAGCACCATTCCTGACCACAGTGACTACTCCAAAACCAACCAATTACTAGTATTAAACCTATATCGAACCAAACCTCATCCCAAAACCTTCGTACAATGTTGATAATAAAAGAAACACGCGAAATTTCATGACCACTTACCAGATCAACAAGTCACGAAGCTCTCTTGCCCCAACCAGAACCATAAATTGCTTTCTGAGCTGACTTTCAATATTATCCTTCCGAACATACCGTAATCAAAACTGATAGTACCCATTCTAGGTCTAATGACCTTATATTACTAAAGACGACTATTTCCACAGACATGCCACACCAATATATCTCAGAGCCACAACCCGTAACATCTGTGCACCAATACGCAACAATTCAAATGTACTCAGTCATGGAAAATGACTCAAATGAGAGAACTGCCCCGCCAGATTAACAAGTACCACCAAAACGAAATGCTGAAAATTCATCATACACCGTAGAACCATCACCCGATCCTAACACAAGGTTCATACTTTAACATAACTCCGCTGCAATGTGTGACCCCATCTCATTCATAATATATACCTCGAGCCACCCCGCTCAAAATCAATAACCATAGAGAGGCAAATGACAAAAATGCCACATAAAACCTGAAAGAACATAACCATTACGCAATCGGTCATGTAATAGCCAAATACTCATCACGCTCAAATTTTGCTAAAAAGCTCAAATAGAACCGCACCATCTGTGCGCATAACCAATGTATCACAACTCCTCGTAGCATAAAGGAGTAACTCACAGATCATTTCAGAACACGAATAAGTTCAACATCAACCGAATGACACATCCCTCAACAATAGCAGTATGGAGCCAACCATTCCGGCTTGGTGTAGAGTACACATCTTAATTTGGCCTACCTATGGACCCCAAATCGACTCTGGTTACCCACAAATAGATAAATTATCCTCCGAAAGTCAAAAATGACTGAATCATAACACATACCATCATCTGCTAGCTTCAGTCATGACTTCATAGTCCACAACCATGAAACATTCTGCTCCTGAGAACTCCCAGTCTCCAAATCCATATCACACACGAATCACCATATTTGATTCCATCTCCATCGCCCGAATGCCCAACACCTCTCTCATCCCACGAGAAATACTTTAAAAGTTCTTCCGTGCCACTTGGCAAAATTTGAATATCAACAGTCTATCAACCATGTGAGTATCAGTAAGTTAAAACACAATGCGCCTTCTGAAGTCCATCCCTTCTCATACAACACCAAGTAGTAATAGTATTCATCTAGTTATTTGAAACCGTCCATGTTGTCCAACATTCGTTACCTTCTCTTCAAGACTGTACTACCACCTTGTACATGAAAATCTAGCTTTCGTACCACACATAACATCTATCTTGCCATCATGTGAAAAGCACAAGAATCTTATTATCCACTTTGAGTCACCAATAATTTACATACCCTTTTTGTTAGAAACCTTTCTCTTGCTTCTTTCCAGGAGGAAATCGCAATACACAACATATTCTCCACACCGGTAGAAACCATCAAGAATACTTTGGAATCTATTTGCACATAATCCAGCCCTTAGAACTAAATTCTTCTAACTCGACCAAGCCTCACAGGTCACCAAACCCAAGAATATTGCCACCAAAACATCTGCAAAGTCTTACCACATCGTAATTACCCAAAGACCGATCCTACCATTACCAGACTGGTCTAGTCTACTACCTAGTTGTCCTATTTCTCCGAGTCCCTTCAGAATTTGCCTTCGAATTGATACTTCTCCTTGCTAAAACACCACGATCTCTAACCATAACTCACCCCACAACCTAGCATAGAACCACAATACCCTACGGCCCATAAGCAAATGTATTCTTCTTAAGCACCTTCAAAATTACTACAACTGTAACCCTTACTCTGAGAATACCTTATGTGAATTTGAAATTGTTCTTCTTACCTTATACAAAAATGTAGAATCCATAGTCATACAGAATTTCCGCAAGTCCAGGCACCGTCAAATGAAAATCCCAAATTTTATCCATACGCAAGTCCAGAGACATCCTCAATTGTTATATATGATTCTCAAACCCACTAGAATTTTCTCGGGAGTAACCCACTTTGCTCAAATCTAATTGCACCGCCCAAATGGGCCAAAAGACACGTGCCCCATTAGCACAACAACACTCAAAGAAGTAACTCTACTTTAACATCACATATCAAATTCATACTCTGTGCGCACTACATCATTCACCAATAACAACTCACTCATCCCACGATTTTCATATACTCATACGTGCAATATAATCTGTAACCAGGAATTTCCTTATTCTAGTCATCCTCGATCTCAACTTCTGCAAGTCATAACTAACCCAAAACTAAACCTTTACATATAACCATGAAATTGAATTATCAATAGCAGGCTCCCCCACTTGGCTCAAAGCCATAGATTAAAATATTCCATAACTCACAATACCCATACTCTATTCCTGCCATAATGTCACAGTCAGTTCAACGAAACTTCTTTTCCCACTCATGCAACCCCAACCATAAAAATACCCCAATCATCCACTAAACTCGCATTTATTCTATTGACAATCAAGTCAACTATCTCAGCCAGATACAATTTCAAATCTCCACACATACGCCCCGTAGGCAAAAAAGAAACTCTCTACTCACGTCATAAGGAATACACCTACGTAGATTACTCCGCAGGGGATAACCCACATGCTTAACCTTAAATTACATCTTGGTATATCTTTTCGCAGTCACAATTACTATGCAATCACTTAGCCAATCTGAGTCCAAACTCATTAACCAGACATGAGAATTTAATTTACCTCAAAATTTAACAATGTGAAAGATCCTTCAAAACATTCATACTCGAGACTGTACGCCACATCAAATCGAGAATCAAGCACCCAATGACCTTTCCTTTACATTTCAAGGAAACACTTTTCGTTACATTCCAATCATCTTAACACATCTCGCAGTCACATCATACTCATCACAAAGCCATTCCACCGCTCATCGAGCCACAAATTCCACTATAGGGTCATTACTGGACATATGAGTCCAAATGTACAAGTTACAATTGAAGCTACCGAGCTCAAGCTACAGTCCAACCATTGCCTCAAATCCTCCAGAATGGTCCATCACTAAAACACAGAATACTCACCTCGAACCTCCTTCATAGAATCACAAGTCGGCGATGCACAGCTGATACTGAGCGTTCATGTGTGCATACGAATACGTGGAAGGAATTCAAAGAGTTATATCTCAAGCTGAATCAATCCCGCACGATAAGGAAAGAAAGATGGGAAGTATATATCCTAAATGCCCTGTAGCCTCTGGAAGATAAGTATGGACGTCATCATACCGATCCGCAAGACTCTACTAGACACTTGCTCATGACTTGTAGAACCTATGAACCTAGAGCTCTGATACCAATCTATCACGGCCCAAAATCCAACTAGTCGTGATGGTACCTAACCCAACCCGTTAGGTAAGCCAATTATCACTATCCAATTTCCATTAACAATTATTAAAGAAATTTAAATAAAGAAAAAAATCTTAATCTTATACATTCCCCAAGAACTGATAGTACAAATCATGAGCTCCTAAGAATAGAGTTTACAAAGCGGAAATGAAATAAATAGATAGTCTGTTTGTATAGTACATAAACAGAACTTTCATAAATCTAAGGCTACTATGAACAAGAGGCAGCTACAACCGGAATGCAGGTACATCTTCAAATCCCGCAACCATCGAGCACAGCAACAACAGCAGCCAACATCTGTACGCAATATGCAGAAGTGTAGTATCAATACAACCGACCCCATGTACTGAGTAAGTAACAAACCTAGCCTTAGGTTGACAGTAGTGACGAGCTTCCACCAAGGTCGGGTCTAAACCAATAGTCCACAACAGTCTATAACAACATAAAACAAATAATACCAGAAGAAATTCAGAGATAAAATGCTCAGCTAGATCATGATTTCAAAAGTAATAGTTCTTCCTTTCAAGTACATCAGTGAAAACCCGAATCGTTTACCAAAGTTGCGAAAATATGAATAAGTTTGAAAATAATAATTTTTCCCAAAAATCCTTTCAATAATAAATGAGATGTTTCATTTTCCTTCCAGATAACCCATGTAATAACAAATGCATCACTATGCCCATCTATCAAAATGTGTGAGAAATCATGAATGATGTGATGTTGTACATCATGAGGAAAATACATCTCTATGCCTGTATGTCATGTGTGCATGCCAATACGATGCAACTCAGTGATAAAATCATAAACAGTCCCTCGGGCAGACCTCACAATCACTCATATACATCCCATCGGGCATACCTCACAATCACTCATATACAGCCCCTCGGGCATACCTCACCATCTCTCATGCCTTCCAGTCACTCAGCACTCGGCACTCGACACTTGACACTCGGAACTCGCACTCAGTAGGTACCTGCGCTCACTGGGGGTGTGTATAGACTCCGGAGGGGCTCCTACAGCCCAAGCACTATAATCTTCACGGACAACTCACGTGCTGCACGGACAACTCACGTGCTATAATATCATATCAGAATCCGCACGGCCAACTCACATGCCATAATAATCCAATAAGGCCTGCTGCAGGTGGGGAACCCCGATATATATAATAGGAATAATATATATAAAGCCAACATGGCCTACTGCGACAAGCAGCCCGATCCTAAAAATATCCTCACGATCAGGCCCTCGGCCTCCCTCAGTCATCAATCTCTCCAGTGTCTCTTTCATGGGCTCACAATGTCATGAGAATAGCCCAAAAATGATAATATGATGTATCAATAAATAACAACAGAGACTGTTAAATGATATGTAATGAAATGAATATGACTGAGTATGAATTTCAATTTAAAACAAATAATTCACATCAATATGACCTATGTGGGTCCCAAAAATACTGGCATATAGCCTCAACATAATTTTTAATATGCTTTTCAGCTCAATTTCTTTAACACATAAAACAGCATGGATAATGCCAAGATTATTTAAATACAAAATTCCCCAGAATAAATTATGTCACAGTTTCTATAGTGCACGCTCACACGCCCGTCACCTAGCATGTGCGTCACCTCCCAATAATTCACATAATACATATATCCAGGGTTCATACCCTCAGCTCCAAGATTAGAAGAGTTACTTACCTCAAACCGGTCAAATCTCTACCCCCGCGATGCTCCTGCCTCTCGACTCGGCCTCCAAATGCTCTGAATATATTCACAATTAGTACAATACCATCAATATACGCTAATGGAATGAATTCCACAAGAAAAACTACCAATTTAGACCAAAAAACCAAAACTGGCTTAAACCCGGCCCCCGGGCCCACGACTCGAAATCAGGTAAAACTCACAAATTACAAACACCCATTCACTCACGAGTTCAACCATACTAGTTTCACTCAAATCCGGCTTCGAATCGACATTCAAATCCCAAAACTTTATTTTATGAAGTTTCTATAATTTTCCCCAGATTTCCACCTCAAGGTACAAATCAGATGATGAAATCATTGATATATTCATGCATATTAACCAAATTCGAGTTAGAATCACTTACCCCGATGAATTTCTTGAAAAACCCATGAAACATCGCCACAAACCGAGCTCCCTAGGTCCAAAATATGAAATAATGCCCTAAACCTATTTATATAGTGCACCCTCTGAACTCCCACTACGCGGTCCACCAAATTCCAAGTGCGGCCACGCCTCCCAGGTCCTGCAATCGCAAAAAATTGGTCGCACTTTTTGGTGGCTGCACTGCCAGGTTTTAGTATTTTGGCCATAGCTTTCTCTACAGATGTCCAAATTGTGACTTCTTTATCTTTCTGGAAACTAGACACGAAGGGCTACAACTTTCATTTTTGAATCATCTCGAAATTCCTTGTAGATGAAACGATATAGGCTTCCGAAATCGGACAAGCGGATCTGCAGAACTTTTCCTGGAGAACGGCCGCGGCAAAATTATGCGGTCCACGAAATTCTGTCGAGGTCCGTGAAATTCTACTGAGGTCCGCAAAATTCTGCTGAGGTCCGTGAAATTCTAAGCACCAGAACCATACCTGAGTTCCGTAAATGCCCGGACTCGCTCAAAACTCACCCCGAAACACACCTGAGGCCTCTGGAACCTCAACCAAAGGTACCATCAAGTCCTAAAATACCATGCAAACTCAATTGAGCTCTCGAATCACATCAAACGACATCAAATCACCAAATTACCCTCGGATTCAAGCCTAAGAATTTCTAAACTTTCAAATTCGACAACCGATGCTGAAACCAACCAAACCACGTCCGAATGACCTCAAATTTTGCACACACGTCACAAATAACATTACGAACCTACTCCAACTTCTGGAATTCCAGTACGACCCCGATATCAAAGTTTTCCACTACCGACCAAAATTGCCAAATTTTCAACTTTCGTCAATTCAAGCCTAATTCTACTACGGACCTCCAAATCACATTCCGGACGCACTCCTAAGTCCAAAAATCACCTACAAAGCTAATGGAACCGTCAGAATTAAATTCCGAGATCGTTTATACATATGTAAATATCCGGTTGACCTTTCCAACTTAAGCTTCTACTTTAGAAACTAAGTGTCTCATTCCACCCCGAAACCACTCCGGACCTGAACCAACCAACCTGATACAACACAATACAGCTAAACAACATATAAAGAAGTAGAAATAGGGGAAACGAGGCTGTAATACTCAAAACGATCGGCCGGGTCATTACAAAGTCTACCCGGACATATCATGAAATATAGCTACGTACGGAATCTCATCACCTCCTACGCACATAGCTTCCCACAACAAGTAGCACATAACAATAATACACCTAAGGGGATAAGTTCCCTCTTACAAGATTAGGCAAGAGACTTACCTCGATTCCAAGTCCTCAATCCGGCTCTCCAACCTCACTAGAACTCCTCAATTAACGCCGAGGGATTCGAAACTAATCAAAAGTCATATAAACTAGTAAATATATACTCAAAAGTTTATAGTTTAGCTTTTATTGTAGTTACCCGACCCAATTTGAAAGATTCATGAAATTCATCCCTGGGACCACTTGCCCGGATTCTGATTTTTTTTTAACATAATTGTTACCCTTGAACTCCCGAACTCAAATATATAATTTGCTCTAATTTTCACCACCAAATTCGTGATCAATTCCTAAATTTACCTAAACCCTAGGTTCTTCACAAATCCCACAAGTATTCACAAAAATTTTCCATGTTTAATCTACCTATAATCGGTGTATTTAACTTGAAAGTAGGTGGAGTTTACTTACCTTGTATTGTAGATGAGAATCCCCCTCAAAAGTGCTCTCAAAATCTCCCAAGACCAAATGAAAATGCAAGGAAAAATGACCTAAGTCTCATATTAAAAGCCCTCACTGCCCAGCGATTTCCGCGCACCCACTTGATTACATCTGCGAAATCGCAGGTGCGGTCAAATGGTCGCATCTGTGATCCCCCACGACCTCTAGTTTCTTCGCTTCTACGGATGAGGAGGCGCTTCTGTGGATCCGCTTCTGCAGACTCCTTTTGCTTTTGTGACCCCCAACTAGCCAGCCCATTTCCGTATATGCGGATCCTCGATCGCATATGCGCACGCGCAGATGCGGAAGAAGCCTCGCACCCTCGACCACCCAGCTCCAGCTTGAAGTCTACTTCTGCGAGCTCGCATCTGTGGCCCTTCCCATGCAGGTGCGATTGCACCAGATCTGAAGCCACCAGCAATCCCCCATGTCAAAAACCAAGTCTTATTCCAATCTGATTCATACTCGCCCCCCCCCCCCCGGGACCCCATCCAATTACAATAACGCATCCCACAACATAATACGGACTCGCTCGCTCGATCGAATCACCAAAATAACATCTAGAATCACGAATCGGATGCCAAAACGCATGAATTCAACATGAAACTCAAAACTTCTAAAAACACTTTCGCGCGTCCGATTCCTATCAAATCAACTCGGAATGACGCCAAATTTTACGTGCAAGTCATAAATCGCCACATAGAACTATTCCCAGGCTTGATATCCTAAACAGACCTCGATAACACCAAAGCCTACTCCAAACCAAATTTAAGGAACTAGAAAGACCTTCAATGAACCAACTTCTCACATTGGACGCCGAAATGCTCCCGGGTTACCCAAAACCTGATCCAAACACATGCCCAGGTTTGAAATCATCATACGAACATATTGGAACCCTCAAATCCCGATTCCGAGGTCGTTTACCCAAAATGTTGACTCAAGTCAAACTTGACCACCTTAGGCCACTATTTAGGAACTAAGTGTTCCAATTTCAATCCGAACCCTTCCAAACCTAAACCAACCATCCCCGCAAGTCATAAAGCAGTAAAAGAACATACGGGGAGTCTTAATTAGGGAAATGGAGATCTAGAAAGCAAAATGACCAGTCAAGTCGTTATATTCTCCACTTCTTAAATAAACGTTCGTCCTCGAACGGGTCTAAAATCATACCTGGAGTGCTGAATAAGTGTGGATATCTGCCCCTCATGTCCTCCTCAGCCTCCCAAGTCACTTCCTCGACTAGTTGACCCCTCCACCGGACCTTTACTGAAGCAATCTTCTTGGACCTCAACTGATGAACTTGTCTGTCAACAATGGCAACTGGCTCCTCCTCTTGACCTAGACTCTCATCTAGTTGAACCGTGCTATGATCTAGCACGTGCGACCTGTTGGCATGGTAATCTGGAGCATAGACACATGGAAGACAGGATGAACTCCTGATAGACTGGGAGGCAAAGCAGGCTCATAAGCAACCTCCCCAACTAGCCTCAACACCTCAAATGGGCCAATAAACCTTGGGCTCAGCTTGCCCTTCTTCCCAAACCTTATGATGCCCTTCATCGGTGAGACTTTCAAGAGAACCTTCTCGCCCACCATGAATGATAAATCATGTGCCTTCTAGTCCACGTAGCTCTTATGTCGAGACTGTGATGTGCAAAGCTCTCCTGAATCAACTTTACTTTCTCCAAGGCATCCTTCAATTAATCAGTGCAGTATAACTTAGCCTTGCCGGGCTCAAACCATCCTATGGGCGAACAACATCGCAGACCATATAAAGCCTCAAATTGAGCCATCTCGATGCTGGACTGATAACTACTATTGTAAGAAAACTCGGCCAAGGGGAAGAATCTATACCACTACCCTCCAAAGTCGATGACACATGCTCTGAGCATTTCCTCCAGAATCTGAACTGTCCGGTCCGACTGCCCATTGGTCTGCGGATGAAAAGTTATGCTGAGCTCTATCCGGGTACCCAACTCGCTCTGTACTGCTCTTCAGAAATGCAAAGTGAACTGAGGGCCTCTATATGATATGATGGAAACAGGCACACCATGCAACCAAACAATCTCCTGAATATAAATCTGGGCTAACCTCTCTGAAGAGTAAGTAGTCACCACCGAAATAAAATGTGCCGACTTGGTCATCCTGTCGACAATGACCCAAATAGTATCAAACTTCCTCAACATCCGCGGTAACCCAACAACAAAGTCCATGGTGATGTGCTCCCACTTACACTCCGGTATAACCATCTGCTGGAGTAGGCCACCTGGCCTCTGGTGTTCATACATGATCTGCTGGCAATTTGGACATCTCGCCACATATTCAACTATGTCCTTCTTCATCTATCGCCACCAATAATGCTACCTCAGATCGCGATACATCTTCGTAGCATCTGGTTGAATAGAATACCAAGAATTATGCGCCTCCTCTAGCATTTTCTCCCTCAAGCCATCAATATTAGGAAGACATAGGCGACCCTGGAGTCGCAGAACACTGACCTCACCGATAGTAACCTCCTTGGCACCACCCTGCAGTACCGTCTCTCTGAGAACCAACAAGTGCGGATCATCGTACTAACGAGCCTTGGTCCGCTCAAGTAATGAAGACTGAGCCAGAACACATGCAAGAACTTAACTGGGCTCTGAAATATCCAACCTCACAATTCTGTTAGCTAAGGACTGAATGTCCAAAGCCAATGGCCTCTCCTCTGCTGAAATGAAGGCCAAACTACCCATACTCTCAGCCTTTCTGCTCAAGGCATCCACAACCACATTCGCCTTGCCCAAATGATAAAGGATGGTGATATCATAGTCCTTCAGTAACTCAAGCCACCTGTGTTGCCTCAAATTAAGGTACTTCTGCATAAACAAATGCTGCAAGCTACGATGAATGATATAAACCTCACAGGACACCCCATAGAGATAATGCTTCTAGATTTTGAGAGCATGAACTATCGCGGCCAACTCCAAATCATGCAAAGGGTAATTCTTCTCGTGGGGCTTCAACTGATATGAAGCATATGCAATAACTCGCTCCTCCTGCATCAATACACAACCCAAGCCAACGCGCGAAGCGTCGCAATACACGGTATACATCCCTGAACCATAGAGCGACACTAACACTAGTGTTGTAGTCAAAGTGGTCTTGGGCTTCTGAAAGCTCGCCTCGTAATCATCGGACCATCTGAATGGAGCACTTTTATTGGTCAATCTAGTCAAGGGCACTGCAATAGATGAGAAGCCCTCAATGAATCGACGATAATAACTTGCTAACCCCAAGAAACTCCTGATCTCGATCGTTGTGGTGGGACGAGGCCAACCTTGGACTGCCTCAATCTTCCTGGGATCCACCTTAATACCTTCACCTAATACAACATGCCCCAAGAAAGCCACGGAATCCAACCAGAACTTGCACTTGGAGAACTTAGCATAAAGCTTCTGTTCTCGAAAGGTCTGAAGCACTAATCTCAAATATTGCTCGTGCTCCTCCATACTACGCGAGTAGATCAACATGTCATCAATGAAGACAATGTCAAATTGATCAAGATACAGCCTGAACACCCGGTTCATCAAATCCATAAATGCTGCCGGGGTGTTAGTCAAACTGTAGGACATCACCAAAATTTCATAGTGGCCATATCTAGTCCGAAAAATATCCGAAGCACGAATCTTCAGCTGATGATAGCCAGATCTCAAGTCGATCTTAGAAAACACCCTGGCACCGTACAACTGATCAAACAAATCATCAATGCGCAGCAATGGGTACTTATTCTTGATGGTGACTTTGTTAAACTGGCAGTAATCAATGCATATCGGTATACTTCCATCCTTCTTATTCATAAACAACACTGGTGCGCCCCAAGGCAACACGCTAGGCCTAATGAACCGCTTCTCAAGCAACTCCTAAAGTTGCTCATTTAAGTCTCTCAACTCCTTGGGAGCCATACGAAAAGGAAAAGTAGAAATAGGCTGGGTTCCTAACACCAAATAAATACCAAAATCGATATCCCAATCCGGCGGCATACCAGGTAGATCAGCAGGAAATACATCAAAAAACTCTTGCACCACAGGCACTGAATCTAACACGGGAGTATCTGCAGTAGTATCCCGAACAAAGGCTAAGTAGGCCAAACAACCCTTCTCGACCATATGTCGAGCCTTCAAGAAAGAAATAACCCGGCTGGAAGTACCGACAGACGAACCCCTCCACTCTAATCTGGGAAACTCAGGCATTGCCAAGGTAACAGTCTTGGCATAGCAATCAAGAATAGCATGGTACGGGGACAACCAGTCCATGCCCAAGATAACCTCGAAATCAACCATATCGAGCAGTAAAAGATCCACTCGGGTCTCATATCCACAGAAAGTCACCACACAGGACCGGCAGACCCAATACACAACAACTAAATCACCCAGTGGCTTGGACACATATACAGGAACGCCCAAGGACTCGCGAGACACATCCAAATAAGGAGCAAATAGAGAAGAAACATAGGAGTAAGTAGACCCTGGATCAAATAATACTAAGGCATCCCTCCAGCAAATAAAAATAGTACTTGTGATCACTGCACCAGAGGTGATTGCATCTGGCCTGGTGGGGATAGCATATAATCTAGCCAGAGCATGACCCGACTGTCCTCCACATCTAGGACGACCCCTGGCCACATGCCCTTTGCCTCTAGCCGGTCGGGCGGGCAGTGTGGTAGCTGGTACGGTAAGCATGGGTCTATAGTCTTGCTGCTCGGCCTTGCCCCAAAGTCTGGGATAAAACTTCTTCATGTGGCCAAGATCCCTGCACTCGAAATAACCCTTCAGAATAGTGGAATGTTGACCTGAAGTCTGATCCTGATAGCCTGAATACCCACTGGAGGAACCCCGAATTGCTGGCGGGCAGTAAGTACTCTTTGGAATTGAACTGAAATAAGGTAGTGCTGGAGCATTCCGAGTAGGCAGTGGTGCTGACTGCATGGGCCTGCTGGGTGACCCCTCCTGAATTGACCTCTACCCCCAGGTGGAGCGCCACTGAATCCTCCAAACTACCGGGGCCGCTTGTCCTTTGGCATAAACTCTCCGCTACGGTTTCGAATACGCTCAATCCTCCGAGCTATATCCATAACCCGAAGAAAGAAAGTCCTCATCTCTGCCTCACGGGGGTTAGGAACCTGAATCTCAAGGTGTAGACCTGCAATGAACCTCCGCACCCTCTCTACATCTGTGAGGAGTATAATAGCTGCATGGCGAGACAAGTCAGTGAATCTTGCCTCATAGTCGGTGACAGACATGTGACCCTAACAAAGTCGCTCAAACTGACCCCGAAGCTCCTCTATCTTAGAAGACGGTATGTACTTCTACAAGAATATATGTGTAAACTGATCCCAAGTCAAAGGAGGTGAACCTCTTGGCCTGCTAAGAAGGTAAGCGTGCCACCATCTGCGTGCCTTGCCCTCAAGCTAAAAGGTGGAGAAGTCCACCTCATTGGACTCCAATAACCCCAAGTTCCAGAGCCTATCCTTGCACCGGTCAATGAAATCTTGGGGGTCCTCTGACCGCTCACCCCCAAAGGTAAGGGAGAGATGTATAGTCCATCTATCCAGCCACTTCTGCTGATCAACGGTCGCTACTGGTACAACCTCTGGCACAACTTCTGCAATAGGCTGGGCTCCGCCCGTAGGTATTACACCTAGAGTCTGATAAACGGCGGTGGCGTGCCTTGGAGCCTGAGCGGGAAGGGTCTGTGCTCCCCCTCCCACCTGAGATTTGGCAGGGTCCGTTGGAAATAAACCAGCATGCATCATAGAGTCCATGAACCACAGCATACAACCCATGACCTCCTGGAATCCCGACGCCGTCATGTAATCAGCTGGGGCTGGCTCAGCTACCAGCACCTCATCCTGCTCCTCAATAACAGGATCCTCCACTGGATCCACTGGTGGTATGACGGGAGTAACTCTAGGACTCCCTCATCCTCTGATAGGAGCTGGAGCCCTCCCCCAGTCTCTCCCGCGGCCTCTAACAATGGGGTAAGCAGCTCCTCTACCGCCTGCTACATCTGTCGTGCGTATTCTTACTCTTTGTGAGAGATCAATAGAAAGATACTAAGCACAATATCAACTGAACGATAGGAAATGAAGAAAGAGAAGTTTCCTAACACCCTAGCCTCTCTTAGATAAGTACGGATGTCTCTGCACCGATCAACAAGACTCTACTAGGCCTGCTCATGACTCGTGAGACCTATGTGAACCTAAAGCTCTGATACCAAACTGTCACGACCAAAAATCTATAATAGGTCGCGATGGCACCTAACGCCGCCATTAGGCAAGCCCACTAGTGAAACTACTATTTACTTACCCATTTTTAACAATTTAAAATGGAAATTTTTCCTTTTAACAGAACGGTTTAAACAAGATTTCATGCAACCATAACAACTCTTTTAAACAAAGTACCAGCATAATAAGAATGTCCATTGTGGTGATAGAAATGATAAATACAGCAGAACATGAATTCTAAAAATCCCCCAAAATCCGGCGTCACAAGTACATGAGCATTCTGGGGAATATACAAAACTACTAACTCTACTTTCTGAAAGTGATAGACATAACTGTAGATCGTAGCAAGGCAGGCAGCTCACCACTAAGTCTCCGGAAATGATCGTTTACGCGCCCGCATGACCACTGGTAGTACCTGTCTAAATACCTGAACATCAGTGCAGAAGTGTAGCGTGAGTACGGAAAAATAATACGTACCCAGTAAGTATCTAGTCTAACCTCAAAGATGTAGTGACGAGGGATCGACTTGACACTTACTAGAGGTCAAATAACAATAATATTAGTGCATAAAGTAGACATGGTGAGTATACAACAAGTATCAATGAAGAAAATAAAAACAGCTACAATAAATACACTCATGAGTCTATATCAAATCACTAACATTTCATAACTGGCCGTGAAGGCGCTAACTCAGATATACCCAAACCGAAACTCGTTTCGATTATTAAGCATGAAGTTGTCGAGGCGAACGACCCGATCCTATAGGAATAGTGATACTCAGTACTGCTGAGGCGAACGGCCCGATCCCATAAGAATAATATTATCATACTACCAAGGCGACCTGCCCTATCCCATAAGAGTGGTATTATCATACTGCCGAGGCGAATGACCCGATCCTATAGGAATAGTATCACACCCCAAAATCGAGGAGTGCGATCGGCGCTCAACCGAGTGAACCCGGTGGAGCAAGCCTATTAGATTTCCTTCTACCCAAACTCATTCATGAATAAAGAGAATATATATGTTTTCATTAATCAACAAATAAAGTTATCATGTTGCAATACCAATTTCTTACCATCAGTTAATTTATTTTAAAGTCTCAATTCCAAACACATTTTTCATAATCTAAAGTGGAAATAGTAATTCAAGCACAACACACGAGTTTGACTTCCCCAGCACCATTATACAACTCACACTATGTCTACGGAGCCTCTATAGATGAAGAAGAGTACAATGATCATGTCGGCAATAAGGCCCCGGCTATACCTCAAACCGAATACACAAAGTACAAAAGATGCAAGACCTCGGGATGAAGTGGGGCTCACCAAGTCAGCTGGGTAGAAGGCGTACTTCTATCACTGATCAATATCTCCTGCTGTGGAACCACCTACATCCATTTAAAGATGCAGCGCCCCCGGCAAGAGGGACGTTAGTACCAACGGATAGTACTAGTATAAAAACTAAACACTAATTTAAGAATTCAGAAATACTAGATGAATATGATGAACCAGTGCAGCACTAGAATAATATAGATAACCGTTTAAACCAGAGCAAGCTTATTAAGAGCTATCAATAACATTTATTGGATTTAAGATGAGATCCTCTATAACCATCTTCACACAAAGAGGCCCCGCCGCCTCACCCGATGTATGCAGGTGGAAGTGTAAGTACAATACCACAACTCTACTCAAGCGGCTATGCCGTCTCACCTCAATGTATGCAGGTGGATGTATAACCATAGTACCAAGAACCTACACAAGCGGCTATGCCGCCTCACCCCCAATGTTTGCGGGTGGAAATGTATCAACGATACCAATACCAATCACAAAGTGTCTATGCCGCCTCACCCCAATATATATATATATATATATATATATATATATATATATATATATATATATATATATATATATATATATGTGTGTGTGGGGGGGGGGGGGTGGTGCCACAACAATACCAAACTATACACAAAGCGGTCGTACCGCCTCACCCCAATGAATTCGGGGGGAGGTGCAGTCCCACAATGCCATAATCCCTATACAAAGAGGTCATGCCACCTCACCCCAATATATGTGGGTGGAGGTGTATCAAAATCCCAATCTCTATACAACTTGGCATAATAACTTTCACATAAATCACGACTTGAAATTATTAACATGTGGATACACAATCCATAGTTTTGAAACACATCCTCAATTTATAATGCAATATGATAAGAGTATTTGAAACACAAATTGAACATATATCTTTATCACAAAACTTATCGGAACACTCGGTTTGTAATCAACATCTTGGAACTTACAAGGATAATGGGAATTCCAATTCTTAAAGAAGAGTTTAGCCAACATACCTCCCTTGAACTTCCTTACACTCTAAATATTCTGGAATTCTTAGC
Source organism: Nicotiana tomentosiformis (assembly GCF_000390325.3). Lineage (NCBI taxonomy): Eukaryota > Viridiplantae > Streptophyta > Magnoliopsida > Solanales > Solanaceae > Nicotiana > Nicotiana tomentosiformis. Next base: position 56,674,278 of record NC_090822.1, read on the forward strand.
AACTTCAATCTATTTTAGAAATATGACAAATTGAACCAAAATTAGGAAGATGATCATGGTTCTAGCTCATTTGAGCATTTTATCAAACACTAAGCTTGCATTAAGGTTCAAGGTCCTTTTATGGAGAATTCCATCATCCCACAACCCAATATTTACCATGCTTAGTTCAACAATCTTCCTACACCCCTACATATCACATGCATGTAAAATAAACAATTCTCATGCCCAACAATTTTCTTGTTAATTACCCATTGCTAGACAAAATTCAAAATTGAGGGTTAGGGTGTAGAATCTTACCTCTAGGATAAAGTCCTAGTGATTTTCCCTTCTTAATCTTCCAAAACTTAAGCAAGAATTGAAGAATCAATTATTGAGGAACACCTTCTCACTCTAGGGCACTCTCTCTCACTCTAAAATATCAAATTCTAGCTCAAAAATGGCCCAAAGAGTGTATTTAACAAAATAGGGTCGGGTTTTAAAAACCCAAAAATGGAGCTCCGGAATGGTTCTGCGGTTGCATATGCGACCGCATAATGGATATGCCGACAGCATATCGGTCTCATAATTGCTGACAAAAATGATCAAAAATCTGTCTGTGTATGCGGTCACTATGCGGTCGCATAGTCGACCGCATAGCTGCTTCCAGGATGGCCCACTCCTGCTCACTTATGCGGCCATTATGCGGCCCGCAGAGTGATTATGAGGTCGCATAATGGACTGCATAAACGCGCTTTTCTGCCAAAAATATTCCTTTACTTTCCGGTGCATTATTCAACCCAAAATATTATTCAACTCAAACACGTAAGCCTAGTCCGGCACTATGAAACATTATTTTCTTTGCAAATTTTACCGGGGCTTTACACTTAAGTACTTCGAAATTTTTTGGGATGTTACATTCTCCCCCGCTTAGGATCATTCTTCCTTGAATGAGGATAAAAATCCGTCATTAACATCTTATGCAACTTAGTTTGTTTTATACCACAAACTAGCAACCCCAAATTTGACTAACTCCCAAAAATTTCCAAAACTTTCACCAGAGTTTCCTTTGTAATTAGGCCTATCCACCTGTCAGAGAGCCCCAGAAACACATCCTAACAACATATACATATTCCAACGACGTAACATAATACAAAACAACACCAACTGTGGCCTCATAAGCAATATATTTCTAGAAAGGAACACCCTTAACGCCAATTGTTCAAATGATACAAAATTCATAAAACGTTAGTCTTATAATTTTTCCTAGATCACAACTTTATATATACATGGTTATTCAAACAAATAAGGATACTTTTTCTTCATTTCTTCCTCAGCCTCCCAAGTAGCCTCTTCAGCCTGTTGGTTTCGCCACAACACTTTCACGGAGGTAATTTCTTTATTTCTCAATTTCCGGACTTGCCGATCAATAATGGAAACCGGAATCTCTCCATAAGTCAATTTCTCATTTACCTCAATAGTCTCAACCGGAACAATGAGTGTCGGATCTCCAACTACTTTCTTCAACATAGACACATGAAACACCGGGTGCACTAATGACATCTCAGGTGGTAGCTCAAGCTTGTATGCCACCTCACCGATCCTCTGAATGATTTTGTATGGTCTGACATACCTCGGACTCAATTTCCCTTTCTTACCAAATCGCATTACCCCTTTCATGGGGGAAATTTTCAAGAATACCCAATCATCTTCTTTGAACTCCAAATACCTACGACGAACATCCGAATAGGATTTCTGACGACTCTGAGTAGTATTTAACCGCTCCTTAATGATTTTAACTTTTTCCATAGCCTGATGCACGAGGTCTGGCCCTATCAACTCTGCTTCCCCAATTTCGAACTACCCAATGGGAGATCTACATCTCCTACCATATAAAGCCTCGAACGGTGCCATCTGAATGCTCGCATGATACCTATTGTAGTATGCAAATTCTATGAGTGGTAAATGGCCATCCTAACTACCCTTGAAGTCTAGACCACAAGCGCGCAACATATCCTCAAGCATCTGAATAGTCCGCTCTACCTACCCATCAATCTGCGGGTGAAAGGCCGTAATAAGATTCACCTGAGTACCCAAACCTTGCTGAAATATCTTCCAAAAGTTAGCAGTGAATTGTGTTCCCCAATCAGAAATGATGGAAACTGGGGTGCCATGCAACCTGACTATTTCTTTGATATACAACTGAGCATACTGCTCCACCGTGTCGGTAGACTTAACCGGCAAAAAGTGTGCTGATTTCGTGAGTCGATCCACAATCACCCAAATTGAGTCAAAATTGCATGGAGTGCGCGGTAATCCTACCACAAAGTCCATATTAATCATTTCCCACTTCCACATTGGAATTTCTATGTTCTGTTCCAACCCACCGGGCCTTTGGTGTTCGGCCTTCACTTGCTGACAATTTGGACATCTTGCCACAAAATCTGCCACATTCCTCTTTATATCATTCCACCAATAGACTTCCTTAAGATCATGATACATTTTTATAGAACCTGGGTGCACGGAATACCTAGAAGTGTGAGCTTCAGTCATAATTCTTTCCCGGAGACCATCCACAATCGGAACACAGAGTCACCCTTGGTACCTTAGTGTACCATCATCCATGCCAAGAGAAAAGGCCATGGTCTTATGTTTATGAATCCCCTCTTTCAACTGCACCAACAATAGATCGTTGTATTGCTTCTCTTTGACTTCCACAACAAGCGATGATTCAGCCCTATTTTGCACAATTACCCCTCCTTCACTAGAGTCTACAAGATGAACTCCCAAACTTGCCAATCAGTGAACTTCCTTGGCTAATGGCCTTTGATATGCCTCCAAGTGAGCCAAACTACCCATAGATTTCTGGCTAAGAGCATCCGCCACAACATTGGCCTTTCCTGGATGATATAGAATATCAATGTCGTAGTCCTTGAGTAACTCAAGCCATCTTCTTTGCCTCAGATTCAATTCCTTCTGCTTGAAAATATAATGAAGGCACTTATGGTCCATGAATATATCAACATGGACCCTATATAAATAATGACGGCAAATTTTTAATGCAAATACCAATGCCACAAGTTCTAAATCATGTGTTGGATAGTTCTTTTCATGATTCTTTAGTTGCCTAGAAGTATAAGCTATCACCTTCCCATGTTGCATTAATACACACCCAAGCTCGATTCTTGAAACATCACAATATACCATAAATCTATCTATACTCTCTGGTAGAGTCAACACTGGCGCCGTAGTCAATCTTGCTTTCAATTCCTAGAAACTCTTTTCACAAGCATCTGACCATTGGAACTTAATTGCCTTCTGCGTCAATTTAGTCAATGGAGAGGCAAGAGTAGAAAACCCCTCCACAAATTTTCTGTAATATCCAGCTAAGCCTAAGAAACTGCAAATCTCTCTTGGAGTTGTAGGCCTCGGCCAATTCTTCACAGCCGCAATTTTCTGAGGATCAACCTTAATCCCCTCACTAGAGACAACATGACCCAAGAATGTGATAGAATCGAGCCAAAATTCATATTTCAAAAATTTTGCATACAACTGGTGTTGATACAGAGTCTGCAACACTACCCTGTGGTGATCGGCATGGTCCTCTCGATTGCGTGAATATAAAAGAATATCGTCAATAAAGACTATCACAAAATAATTGAGGAATGGCTTGAAAATGCGATTCATAAGATCCATGAAGGTTGTTGGGGCATTTGTTAGCCCAAAAGACATCACCAAAAATTCAAAATGCCCATACCGGGTTCTGAAAGCTGTTTTCGGAATATCCGCTCCCTGATCTTCAATTGGTGATACCCGGATCGTAAATCAATTTTGGAGAAGTACCTAGCACCTTGCAATTGGTCAAACAAGTCATCTATCCTTGGCAGTGGGTACTTATATTTTATTGTTACCTTATTAAGCTACCGATAGTCAATACACATTCTCAGTGACCCATCTTTCTTCCTTACAAAAAGGAGTGGTGCGCCCCAAGGCGAAACACTTGGCCGGATAAAACCCTTTACTAACAAATCTCTCAATTGTTCCTTTAGCTCCTTCAATTCTGCCGGTGCCATTCTGTAGGGTGGAATAGATATAGGATGCATGCCTGCCATCATATCAATCCCAAAATCAATCTCCCTGTCTGGTAGGATCCCAAGGAGTTCATCCGGAAAGACTCCCGGAAATTCATTCACAACAGGCACGGACTCAAGTGTAGGTGCCTCAGCATCGGTGTCCGTAACCCAAATGGTAAATAAATCCCTTGTTGATCATCTTTGTGGCCTTAGGGTAGGAAATAAACCTACCCTTTGGCACCACATCATCACCCTTCCACTCAATAACTGGCTCATTTGGATATTCTAGCCTAACAGTTCTGGTTCAGCAATCATGATTGTTAAAACATGAATAAAGCCAATCCATCCCCATTATCACATCAAAATCGACCATTCTCAATTCAATAAGATCGGCCATGGTGTCTCGACCACGCAATGTGACAACACAATCCCTATAAACCTGCGCGGCCAAAATAGACTCACCAACCGGAGTAGATACAGAGAACGGCTCATAATGTTGTTCTGGTTCTATCCCAAATTCCATAGCAACATAAGGTGTGACATATGACAAAGTGGAGCTGGGATCAATAAGAGCATATACATCATGACATTGGACAGTCAATATACCTGTAACAACATCTAGAGAAGCCTTTGATTCCCGACGTCTCTACATAGCATAAAATCTGATGGGTCCTCCCAAATTCTGTGCACCACCCCTAGCTGCACCACGCCTTGCGGGTGCTGGGGTGCCTCGAGCAGGAAGTGTTATGGATGTAGTAGCTGTAGAATTATCTGGCTGTGCCGCACCTCTGTCCATATTTTGGCGGAACGAGCGGCAATCTCTCTGAATGTGACCCCTCAAACCACACCCATAGCATACTGGTAGGTCCATAAAACAGGACCCAAAGTGCATCCTTCCACACTTAGGACATGGAAGTCTCCGCTACTGAAACCTTCTGTCGGGCCGACCCTGCTGATGGGGTCCCCTATTGCCCTGACTGGGTCCAGATGACTGTGCACCTATCGAAGACTGGGTGAATGATTGGGAAGGTCCTGATGACGCTCCCGTGAATGCCGACCTACCACCACCACCACCGGAAGAACTACCAAAGTTGCCCGCGGACCGGGCCTTGTTGCTACTCTGACGCTCTATTCTATTCTTCAATTTGCGGGTCTCTGTGGCTTGAACAAATGCCACCATCTTACCATAGTTCATATCAGAATTCAAGGTAGATGTAGAGGCCTCATTGATAACTAATGGGCTAAGGCCCTGTACAAACCGGCACACTTTAGCCTCCATAGTGGGCAATATGTGAATAGCATACTTGGACAGGCACGCAAACTCCATATGGTACTCCCACACATTTATACTTCCCTGCTTCAAGCTTTCAAACTCAGTGGCACGACCTGCCTTAGTTTCGGCAGGCAAGAAATGATCCATAAAGGCATCTGTGAACTCACCCCACCTTGCCGGAGGGCTTCCCTCCTCACGGGATTCCTCCCACAACTCAAACCAAGAATAGGCCACCCCTTTCAGGCGGTAGGAGGCCAACTCTACTCCCTCCGTCTCTGTAGCATGCATAACCCGGAGTGTTTTGTGCATCTCATCAATAAAGTCCTGGGGGTCCTCCTCGCGATCAGTACCCGTAAACACTGGAGGATCTAACTAAAGAAACTTGTTCACCCTGGAACTAGCAGATTCCCCAGGATGACTGGAAGAAGTAGGCCCAACACTCGATCTCTGGGCCTGAGAAGCCACTATCTGTGTCAACATTTGTATGGCTCCCCTAATATCAATATCAGACACATCAGAATCGGAAGCTGGAGCTGGTGATGGAACTGGAATATCAGTTGGAGGAACCGTTGCACCTTCTGTAGATGTGGGGAAAGGTGCAGTCTGATAAGTTGTAGTAGAGTCAGGCAGTGTAGTAACTGGAGGAATATTCTCACTCCTCGGGTGCTCACCCGCATCATCAATTATAAAGTCAACTGTCACTCCTGGGGTATCATTGGCTCTTTGGCCAGTTCTTGCCTTCTTCTTAGGTGCCATGTACTGAAAATTAGAGCAACGCAGGAGTTAAAGGAGGAACAATCTTACAACCAACTTTATCGCACGATCAAGAACATGAAAGAAGGGTATTATTCCTAAATGCCCATGTAGCATCCTAATTATAGATGTGGTCGACAACACACTGATAATAAGGACTCTACTAGACACGGCTCCGAGACATTCTAGGACACTTTAAAACCTTAGGCTCTGATACCAAGTTTGTCACGCCCCAAAACCGAAGAGCACGACTGGCGCTCAACCGAGTGAACCCGGCTGAGCAAGCCTATTAGATTTCCTTCTACCCAAACTCACTCATGAATAAAGAGAATATATATGTTTTTGTTAATCAACCAATAAAGTGATCATGTTGCTATACCAATTTCTTACCATCAGTTACTTTATTTTAAAGTCTCAATTCCAAATATATTTTTCATAATCTGAAGTGGAAATAGTAATTCAAGCACAACACATGAGTTTAACTTCCCCAGCACTATTGTACAAACCACACTATGTCTATGGAGCCTCTATAGATGAAGAAGAGTACAATGATCATGCCGGCAACAAGGCCCCGGCTATACCTCAAACCGAATACACAAAGTACAAAAGATGCATGACCCCGGGATGAAGTGGGGCTCACCAAGTCAGCTGGGTAGAAGGTGTACTGCTATCACTGATCAATATCTCCTGCTGTAGAACCACCTGCATCTATTTAAAGATGCAGCGCACCCGGCAAAAGGGACGTTAGTACCGTCGAAATGTATCAATGTTTCCAATACCAATCACAAAGTGTCTATGCCGCCTCACCCCAATATATATATATATATATATATATATATATATATATGTGTGTGTGTGTGTGTGTGTGTGTGTGTGTGTGTGTGTGTGTGTGTGGGTGGTGGTGCCACAACAATACCAAACTATACACAAAGCGGTCGTACCGCCTCACCCCAATGAAAGTGGGTGGAGGTGCGGTCCTACAATACCATAATCCCTACACAAAGCGGTCGTGCTGCCTCACCCCAATATATGCGGGTGGAGGTGTATCAAAATCTCAATCTCTACACAACTTGGCATAATAACTTTCACATAAATCACAACTTGACACTATAACATGTGGATACACAATCCATAGTTTTGAAACACATCCTCAATTTATAATGCAATATGATAATAGCATTTGAAACACAAATTGAACATATATCTTTATCACAAAACTTATCGGAACACTCGGTTTTTAATCAACATCTTGGAACTTACAAGGATAATGGGAATTCCAATTCTTAAAGAAGAGTTTAGCCAACATACCTCCCTTGAACTTCGTTACACTCTAAATATTTCGGAATTCTTAGCAACTTCAATCTATTTTAGAAATATGACAAATTGAACCAAAACTAGAAAGATGATCATGGTTCTAGCTCATTTGAGCATTTTATCAAACACTAAGCGTGCATTAAGGTTCCAAGGTCCTTTTATGGAGAATTCCATCATCCCACAACCCAATATTTACCATGCTTAGTTCAACAATCTTCCTACACCCCTTCATATCATATGCATGTAAAATAAACTACCCTCATGCCCAACAATTTTCTTGTTAATTACCCATTTCTAGACAAAATTCGAAATTGAGGGTTAGGGTATAGAATCTTACCTCTAGGATGAAGACCTAGTGAATTTCCCTTCTTAATCTTCCAAAACATGAGCAAGAATTGAAGAATCAATTATTGAGGAACACCATCTCACTCTAGGGCACTCTCTCTCACTCTAAAATATCAAATTATAGCTCAAAATTGGCCCAAAGATTGTATTTAACGAAATAGGGTCGGGTTTTAAAAACCCAAAAATGGAGCTCCAGAACAGTTCTGCGGTCGTATATGTGACCGCGTAATGGATATGCGGACAGCATATTGGTCGCATAATTGCTGACATAACAGTTATGCGGTCGCATAGTCGACCGCATAGCTGCTTCCAGAATGGCCCTCTCCTGCTCACTTCTGCGGCCATTATGCGGCCCCCGGAGTGATTATGCGGTCGCATAATGGACCGCATAAACGCTCTTTTCAGCCAAAAATTTTCCTTTACTTTCCGGTGCATTATTCAACCCAAAACATTATTCAACTCAAACATGTAAGCCTAGTCCGGCACCATGAAACATTATTTTCTTTGCAAATTTTACCGGGATTTACACTTAAGTACTTCGAATTTTTTAGGGTGTTACATTCTCCCCCGCTTAGGATCATTCATCCTCGAATGAGGGTAAAAATCTGTCATTAGCATCTTATGCAACTTAGTTTGTTTTATACCACAAACTAGCAGCCCCAAATTTGACTAACTCCCTAAATTTCAAAAACTTTCGCCAGAGTTTCCTTTGTAATTAGGCCTATCCACCTGTCAGAGAGCCCTAGAAACACATCCTAACAACATATACATATTCCAATAACGTAACATAATACAAAACAACACCAATTGTGGCCTCATAAGCAATATATTTCCAGAAAGGAACACCCTTAATGACAATTGTTCAAATGATACAAAATTCATAAAACGTTAGTCTTATAATTTTTCCTAGATCACAACTTTATAAATACATGGTTATTCAAACAAATAAGGATACTTTTTCTTCATTTCTTCCTCAACCTCCCAAGTCACCTCTTCAGCCTGTTGGTTTCGCCACAACACTTTCACGGAGGCAGTTTCTTTATTTCTTAATTTCCGGACTTGCCGATCAAAAATGGAAACCGGAATCTCTTCATAAGTCAATTTCTCATTTACCTCAATAGTCTCAACCGGAACAATGAGTGTCGGATCTCCAACTACTTTCTTCAACATAGACACATGAAACACCGGGCGTACTAATGACATCTCAAGGTGGTAGCTCAAGCTTGTACGCCACCTCACCGATCCTCTGAATGATTTTGTACGGTCCGACATACCTCGGACTCAATTTTGCTTTCTTACCAAATCGCATTACCTCTTTCATGGGGAAATTTTCAATAATACCCAATCATCTTCTTTGAACTCCAAATCCCTACGACGAACATCTGAATAGGATTTCTGACGACTCTGACCGCTCCTTAATGATTTTAACTTTTTCCATGGCCTGATGCATAAGGTTTGGCCCTATCAACTCTGCTTCCCAAATTTCGAACCACTCAATGGGAGATCTACATCTCCTACCATATAAAGCCTCGAATGGTGCCTTCTGAATGCTAGCATGATAGCTATTGTTGTAAGCAAATTCTATGAGTGGTAAATGGCCATCCAGCTACCCTTGAAGTCTAGAACACAAGCGCGCAACATATCCTCAAGCATCTAAATAGTCCGCTCTGCCTGCCCGTTAGTTTGCGGGTGAAAGGCCGTACAAACATTCACCTGAGTACCCAAACCTTGCTGAAATTTCTTCTAAAAGTTAGCAGTGAATTGTGCTCAGAAATGATGGAAATTGGGGTGCCATACAACCTGACTATTTCTTTGATATACAACTGAGCATACTGCTCCACTGTGTCGGAAGACTTAACCGGCAAAAAGTGTGTTGATTTCGTGAGTCGATCCACAATCACCCAAATTGAGTCAAACTTGCACGTAGTGCACGGTAATCCTACCACAAAGTCCATATTAATCATTTCCCACTTCCACGTTGGAATTTCTAGGTTCTGTGCCAACCCACCGAGCCTTTGGTGTTCAACCTTCACTTGCTGACAATTTGGACATCTTGCCACAAAATCCGCCACATTCCTCTTCAAATCATTCCACAAATAGACTTCCTTAAGATCACGATACATTTTTGTAGAATCTGGGTGCACGGAATACCTAGAAGTGCCAGCTTTAGTCATAATTCTTTCCCGGAGACCATCCACATTTGGAACACAGAGTCGCCCTTGGTACCTTAGTGTACCATCATCCATGCCAAGAGAAAAGGCCATGGTCTTATGTTTATGAATCCCCTCTTTCAACTGCACCAACAATAGATCGTTGTATTGCTTCTCTTTGACTTCCACAACAAGCGATGATTCAGCCCTATTTTACACAATTACCCCTCCTTCACTAGAGTCCACAAGACGAACTCCCAAACTTGCCAATCGGTGAACTTCCTTGGCTAATGGCCTTTGATATGCCTCCAAGTGAGCCAAACAACCCATAGATTTCCGGCTAAGAGCATCAGCCACAACATTAGCCTTTCCCGGATGATATAGAATATCAATGTCGTAGTCCTTGAGTAACTCAAGCCATCTTCTCTGCCTCAGATTCAATTCCTTCTGCTTGAAAATATAATGAAGGCACTTATGGTCCATGAATATATCAACATGGACCCTATATAAATAATGACGGCAAATTTTTAATGCAAATACCAATGCCACAAGTTCTAAATCATGTGTTGGATAGTTCTTTTCATGATTCTTTAGTTGCCTAGAAGTATAAGCTATCACCTTCCCATGTTGCATTAATACACACCTAAGCCCGATTCTTGAAGCATGACAATATACCATAAATCCATCTATACCCTCTGGTAGAGTCAACACCGGCGCCGTAGTCAATCTTGCTTTTAATTCCTGGAAACTCTTTTCACAAGCATTTGATCATTGGAACTTAATTGCCTTCTGCGTCAATTTAGTCAATGGAGAGGCAAAAGTAGAAAACCCCTCCACAAACTTTCTATAATATCCAGCTAAGCCTAAAAAACTGTGAATCTCTGTTGGAGTTGTAGGCCTCGGCCAATTCGTTACAGTCGCAATTTTCTGAGGATCAACCTTAATCCCCTCACTAGAGACAACATGACCCAAGAATGTGTGTGTGTGTGTGTGTATATATATATATATATATATATATATATATATATATATATATATATATATATATATATGTATGTATGTGTGTGTGTAGGGGGGGTGGTGGTGCCACAACAATACCAAACTATACACAAAGCAGTCGTACCGCCTCACCCCAATGAATGCGGGGGAAGGTGCAGTCCCACAATACCATAATCCCTACACAAAGCGGTCATGCTGCCTCACCCCAATATATGTGGGTGGAGGTGTATCAAAATCTCAATCTCTACACAACTTGGCATAATAACTTTCACATAAATCACGACTTGAAATTATAACATATGGATACACAATCCATAGTTTTGAAACACATCCTCAATTTATAATGCAATATGATAAGATCATTTGAAACAAAAATTGAACATATATATTTATCACAAAACTTATTGGAACACTCGGTTTGTAATCAACATCTTGGAACTTACAAGGATAATGGGAATTCCAATTCTTAAAGAAGAGTTTAGCCAACATACCTCCCTTGAACTTCCTTACACTCTAAATGTTCCGAAATTCTTAGCAACTTCAATCTATTTTAGAAATATGACAAATTGAACCAAAATTAGGAAGATGATCATGGTTCTAGCTCAGTTATGTATTTTATCAAATACTAAGCGTACATTAAGGTTCCAAGGTCCTTTTATGGAGAATTTCATCATCCCACAATCCAATATTTACCGTGCTTAGTTCAACAACCTTCCTACACCTCTTCATATCACATGCATGTAAAATAAACAACTCTCATGCCCAACAATTTTCTTGCTAATTACCCATTTTAGACAAAATTCGAAATTGAGGGTTAGGGTGTAGAATCTTACCTCTAGAATGAAGACCTAGTGAGTTTCCCTTCTTAATCTTCCAAAACTTGAGCAAGAATTGAAGAATCAATTATTGAGGAACACCTTCTCACTCTAGGGCACTCTCTCTTACTCTAAAATATCAAATTATGCTCAAAAATGGCCCAAAGAGTGTATTTAACGAAATAGGGTCGGGTTTTAAAAATCCAAAAATGGAGCTCCGGAACGGTTCTACGGTCGCATATACGACCGCATAATGGATATGCGGACAGCATATCGGTCACATAATTGCTGACAAAAATGATCAAAAAATTGTCTGTGTATGCAGTCACTATGCGGTCACATAATGCACCGCATAATAGTTATGCGGTCGCATAGTCGACCGCATAGCTGCTTCCAGAATAGCCCTCTCCTGCTCATTTTTTCGGCCATTATGCGGCCTGCAGAGTGATTATGCGGTCACATAATGGACCGCATAAACGCGTTTTTCCGCCAAAAATTTTCCTATACTTTCCGGTGCATTATTCAACCCAAACTTTTACCGGGCTTTACACTTAAGTACTTCGAAATATTCCGGGGTGTTACAAGTAGTATTACCATCATGCCGAGTAGAGAAATTTTCCTCGCTCGCGGAAGCACTTGCGAGACGAGAAGACATGGATTTATAGTTTATTAAGTATTTCCCCAATTTTTCTGAAATAAGAAGCTAAGTCGATATTTCCAATTTAAACCCTCAGTATCAATCCTAATCAAGACAATTAATATACATGATAAGAAAAAATAGTACAATTAAAAGCAAGATGTGAATTTAAGTCTACCCGGACATGTCATGAAATATAGCTACGTACGGACTCTCATTACCTCGTACGCACGTAGCTTCCCACAACAAGTAGCACGCAATAATAATACACCTAAGGGGATAAGTTCCCTCTTACAAGGTTAGGCAAGAGACTTACCTCAATTCCAAGTCCTCAATCCGGCTCTCCAACCTCACTAGAACTCCTCAAACGACGTCGAGGGCTCTGAAACTAATCGAAAGTCGTATAAACTAGTAAATATATACTCAAAAGTTCATAATTTAGCTTTTATAGTAGTTACCTAACCCAATTTGAAGGATTCATGAAATTTATCCCCCGGACCATGTGCTCGAATTCCGTAAATATTTGAATATAATTGTTACCCATAAACTCCCGAACTCAAATATATAATTTGCTCTAATGTCCACCACCAAATTCACAAATTTACCAAAACCCTAGGTTCTTCACAAATCCCACAAGTTTTCACAAATTTTCCATGTTTAATCTACCTATAATCCGCGTATTTAACTTGAAAGTGGGTGGAGTTTACTTACCTTGTATTGTAGATGAGAATCCCCCTCAAAAGTGCTCTCAAAATTTCTCAAGACCAAATAAAAATGCGAGGAAAAATGGCCTAAGTCTCGGATTAAAAGCCCTCACTGCCCAGCGATTTCGGCACCTGCGGCCACTTGATCGCATTTGCGGAATTGCAGGTGCGGTCAAAGGGTCACATATGTGATCCCCCACGGCCTCCAGCTTCCTCGCTTCTGCGGATGAGGTGGCACTTCTATGGGTCTTCTTCTGCAGACTTCTTTCGCTTCTGCGGACTCCTTCCGCTTCTGCGCCCCCCAACCAGCCAACCCATTTCTGCACCTGCGGATCCTCGATCGCATTTGCGGATGCGCAAATGCGGAAAAAGCCTCGCACCTGCGACCACCCAGCTCCAGCCTCAAGTCCACTTCTACGACCAACCATCCCCACAATTCATAAAGAAGTAGAAGCACATACGGGGAGTCTTAATTAGGAAAACAGGGATCTAGAAAGAAAAACAAACGGTCGGGTTGTTACACAATGTCAGGTTCAAGAAGGTCATATTAAGTAGTTTAAGGCATCAACAATTGAAAAATATAAACATATGCACTTATCCACTAACTTTATTAAAGGTCCATTACTTCATAAAGACCCTATTGGACAGAGTTCTTTTTAGTCAAGATTAAATTATCAAAGCAAGTGACAAGATACCATAATAGTCTAAGAAAAACACCCTCAAGAACAAACAAACACATAGTTGTAGACTTCCTCACATGCGAATAATCCATACCAACTCAAAACTGACTATAGAGATTCATGTCATCAGTAAGAGTACACAGAAGCATTAAACATGAATAGGGTAGTCAATTCTCAGTCCCATTATTTTATCTTATAGGCATGAAATCTAACATAACGCATGTTTAATAACATTCAGTTGAACTCCCTAAGCTATTAAGATCAGCAGTGCCCAGATCACATAAGGGAAGACTTACTAGATACCCAAATGATCAAAAGTCAATAGGACATACACACTTACAATTAGCCAAGGCAAAGCAGATATATGATTATAAGTTAACATTTCAACCAGGCAAACAGGGTCACTTATTGGGCTTTGAAGTTGAACATACTAGCATGACTTTATCATATACCTCCCTCATACTTCATATTAGCATAGTAAACACACAAAGGCTCGCTAAATAAATGACATAGTGTCAGAACAGGACCTCTAATTAAAGACTGATCTTCGGATAAAAAATGCACATATTTAATCATTATTGCTTCATATTCTAGTACTTTTAATCGTCTTTTAAGTATTAATTATATTATATTATGCTTAATATTATATTTTAACTATATAGAAATAAAGCGGTGTGAATATGAAGAGATGTGGAGCAAAATTAAATAAAATACGAAAGAAAAAAGAATGGAAATAAAAAAATAAAAAATAAAATGAGTAGACAAAGGGGGGACACCCTTTGGTGTTTGTCCCCCCAAGTGGAAGACAAAAAGGGATAAGAGTTACAATTCAAAACAAAAATTGAAAGAGCAACGTCAAAGGCTACTGGATTCATCGCTAGGGCTAGCGCCCCACGCTACCCTGAACGTTGGGTGATGGGAAGTCTCCTATTTCATGCAGGACAAGGTTATTTCGGCCCTACATGGTCCCAACTCGTATAAAAGGGGTCAAAAACCTATTTTGGAGAAGGGGGGACATTTTTCAGAATAACATTTGACGAAGGGAGAGCACAGAGCCGCCGTAGAGGCAAAATTTCATCTTTTCTTTCACCAAACTTAGTAATTTTTATGTTTCTTTATATAATTTGTTGTTTGGCTACCATGTCTATATGGAGCTAACCTTCACATTCTAGGGTTGTGGTTCATTTATGACTATTGTTATTCGAATATTGATTTTGATTTTTTGATTTATCGTATTAGTTTATTTATTCAATCTTGCGCTTAATTATTTGATTGCTTGATCACCAATTGAATATTATCTACGAATATAGAATTGAACTCGAAAGTTGAAATTCTAGGTTGCACATAAGATTCAGTAGAGCAAGTTCTTCAACTCGGACATCGGGGAATAGATTCACGGTTAGGATAGACATATGCTAATTGTCTTGCTTGGTTATCACACGGGAATTATAAATGCATTCTTGTTAATTCTAACTCTATAGACATATAGGCATTAGGTTAGCTTGAATAAGCGAGTAGGAGATCGACAGATTCTTATGAGCAATATTAACCCTGCTGACCAATAAATCAGATAAATTAATTAGTTAATTCAATTGAAGAATACAATAGGATTGTTAGATAGCCCATAACCCTAGATCGTTTTCATTATATTGATAACATAAAAATCTACTATTCCTTTGTTCAAAGTTCACTATTTGTTTTTCATTATTTTAATTAGTTTAGAATCAAACGCCTCTAGGTTTAATTCTAGTTTAGATAATTAGGATAGTCTAATTTAGTTGATATTTGATAACAAGTCCTCGTGGGTTCGATACTTTATCTTATCACTCATTACTTGACGATCGTGTATACTTGCATGTGCATTTGGCCGCAACAAATTTTTGGCACCGTTGCCTGGGACTTAGAATTATCTATTTTTCTAGATTACACATTTATTTTTTGTATATTCAAGTTTTTTTTATTTTTAGTTTAGTTAGTAATTTTTATTTATTTTAACATGGAATCTTGGAATGAAAATTATTTGAATGATGGATATTCTTATTTTGATGATCCTTGTCCATATTGTGGAGCACTTTACTGATAGAAAAATTGTCAGAATGCTCCCGGAAGCGAGTTTTATGCACAATCTCAATCCTTTGAGTGGAATATTTGTAATATGTGTGGTGGTCAAGATGACCATTGGGATGGTTGTCCTTATTATTTTATCCTACTCTGAGCCCTTATTATGATCTTTCTAACAATGTTTGTGAGTTTGATAGGAACAATAAAGTGTAGGATATGGAATGTGATACATATATTAGGGATATTTTGAGGCAAGTAGCAGAGCAACAGGATGAACTCAAAAAAGATATGAAAAGAATGAGGGCAACAATCACAAGAATGAAGGCCAATCTAGAAGAATTGAATGAATAGAGCGAGTTCCAGCAAGAGAAAAAAATTTGAAAAAGAGGAGATTTTCAGCCAATCTTGGCTAATGGAACAAGATGAAAATTTTGAAATATATGAGGTTCAACGTGAGAAAATTATAAATGAGATAAGATACTTTATAGAAGGAAGAGCTGAACTGGGACAAGAGATCGATAAATTTATCACTGCTATTCCTGACTTGAAGGCTCAATTGAATACAAAAGTTGATGTGTCTAACGCCCAACAAAATAGCAATGAGTTGTGTAAAGCTAAAAAAGAGCTTATACGCCAAATTGAGGAGCTAAAAGTGGAGAGCCAATCATTCGATCATATTTTTATTGATGATGCCCATGCTGAGAAACGTACACTAGAGTCATGTGAGGAAGTAGATAATGTTACATTTGAAGACTCTAGTGCATGTAAATATAAGGATGTAAATGGTAATACAATTATAAATTTAGGGCATATTGGTCCTCATTCCATATATTTTTCAACATTGTATTTTGATGATTACATGTAAATCGAGTCATCTGAGCCTTTGGAGGATCCAATGGAAGGGGAACAGGTAGCTTACATTATTGAATTCGTCGTGCTAGAGAGACATAATTACATACCTCATCTTACGGCCAAGAAGTATAGAATGCGATATTGGTTGTTTGGCCCAATTAAATTTGTCTCACCACCCCGTGAGCATATCAGAAAGCAAGAAGCCAAATTAGGGGATCAATTCATAAGTTCAAGGTGGAGGAAAAAGTGGTTCATGTCGTACCGCAATGTTAAATTAGGCACTTGTTGGGAGGCAACCTAGCTTTACTGCTTTCTTTTATTTTTGTATATTTAATTTTTTTAATTTATTTTTGTAGTATTTATTTTTATTTTGTAGGATTATGAGCATATGAAGAAAAGCCACTGGAAGTGTGAAAAAGCGAGCTAGATTGTTGGGACTAGTGTGGGGTGCCCGCACAAAGGACCATCCTTGGGAGAAGTCTGAGTACTTTGTGAGCTTCTGTTGTTTCGGCCTTTGGCCTTTCAGGGAGTTTCTTGTCCACCCTCATTTTTGTTTTTTGCTTTATTTGTATATTGGGGACACTACACTCTTTTAAGTATGGGATGGGAGAATTCCTCTAGATAATTAGTAGTAGTATGTTACTAAAATATTAATTTGGTATTTTAATTTTAGCTTCTTATTTTTATTTTTGTAGTAGTGTAGTATTTTAGTATTAGTTTTAGTAGCTTAATTTTTATTTAATTTTTTAAATATAGGAAATCAGAAAAATTGAAGAATAAAATCAAAAAAATTTGGACTTTTCCCGACGATGGATCTCCTAGACAGTTTTCTTGAGGGATTAAAGTCTAACCAAAAACACACTAAAAATTCAAAAAATACAAAAATATATCTTTTTATTTTCTTAGGTAGTAATAATCCCCCGTGGTTTATATTTGTGTCTCGGTTATTTTTTATGAGATATAGTTTGAACCGGGTAGTAGTTTCTTTAAAACTTTTAGAGTAGATTAATATTTAAGGAATAAATGGAGGAAGAATGATAAACCTAGGCGCCTTCAACTTATTTGATAGTAGCATATGTAAGCTTTGGCTTGTGTAGTATATTCCCTATGTTTTGAAATTGTCCATGGTGCCTTGTTTATCTAGATAACATGTTATTGACGCCTAATTCTCGTTTTCTTGACTTGTGTTCACTTTGTGCTTAATGCTTAATACACCTTGTGTCTCCGTGAATACTTATATTAATTGAGAGTCGGAATGAGACCATCCTTAGTGAATCATGTGCCATGTGTGAAGTGTGTGAAGTGAGATTTTTGTGTAGTCCATGTATTGTAATTGAGTCTAGAACTTGCCCGGCATATGTGTTGAAGCGAAATCCTAGGTGATGTTCAGTTTGAAAAATAATTTTAGGCTTTCTTTGATCTTTTTGGAGCTTTAATGCTTATCATAAATAAAGTTTATCCCTAGTTCGCCCTTTTGAACCTATAAACTTTTATTTGGCACACACATTACAAGCATATACTCACTTTGTTCTTAATTGACATTGTTTTGATCTTTTTACCTCTTAAAGCACTTTAATTGTAAAATGAGTACCTAGAAGAAGTAAGAAGGAAGTTTGGATGGCTTTCGAGTGGAACTAATGAATGGAGGAAATGTGTACTTATTTTGTAAAATAATACACCACTAGCGGAAATACCAAAAAAAATAAAAAATATAATAGTTGAAAAAAATAAAATAAAAGAAAACAAATCAGAAACAAAAGAAGAGAAATATAGATAAATAAATTGATGTCTTGTTCTTGCTAGTGGAGTATAAATTAAGATAGTGCTTAAACAAAGAGGAAAATTATTGCCTCACATTCTTATATTTTTCATCGTCTTTTGAGTATTAATTATACTATTTTATGTTTAATATTATATTTTAACTGTGTAGGAATAAAGTGGTGTGAAGATGAAGAGATGTGGAGCAAAATTGAATAAAATGCGGAAGAAAAAGAAAGGATGTTGACGGACAATTTTGACCCTCCCTTTTAAAATTTATTTATTTATACTTAATAATTTACAATAAAGATTTTAAAAGTGTTTTCTAGTAATAAATACCTATTTTTATAAATTAATTGAGTATTAGTTTTAAACTTAATCATGTAGTATTAATATTATGTAATTACAAATATACTTACCATTTTAAGATTATTGAAATAACTTCTATATACATCACATAGGCATATATAGTTAATTTAATGTATTACTCCTTAACCTCTAGTAAATTAGACTACTATGTTAATAATCCGAAGTTAGTGTTACCATTTAGAAAAATAAAGTATTTTTATAAATAATTAACTAAAATAATTAGTAGTATGTATAATAATTATAATTTTACCATATTTTATTGAAAATTATTAAGTTTATTTAAATTAATTTTAAAAAGGGATTAAAAGACAAAAGGCTACAATTGCAATTCTCAACTAAAGGCAAAGTGGACATCTTTTAAATTTATTTTGGCCCAAATAACAAGACCAATCCCAAAATACCCAACCCAAACAATCCCTTTAATCCATGTTGGAAATCCTTGCCATCACTTCTTGACCAATAGACGATTGCCACGTCACTCGTCTCCAGCACACATAAAACAAACACAAACCATCTGGGTCGTCTATCTCTTAAATCAACGGCCCACGTTTTAACTCTATTTCCTTTTTAATTCTTAAGCATCCAGAGATTTATTTTTAACCGTCTGATCAAAGTAATCCAATGGCCACCAATTTTTCCCATTTTAATCATTTCTAAATTCCTAATTATCAAAATGATCGGAGTCATTGATCAATAGATCCAACGGCTACCGTTCCATCTCCCAACTTAAACTTAGAGACGGCCCCTAAACTTACCCAAACCCTAATCACTTCTCACCTCCCCTGCCGCCTCTCTTTCCCTTTCATCTCTCCTTTCTCTCATCTCTTCAAACCCATCAGTCATGAAACCTTTCACAAATCAGTGCAATGTCACACAACCTTCACTGAATCGTCCTTCCATGCTTCTCCATTCCCGTTGATTTTCCCTTTTTGCTCTTCAACTTTGAGATACCAGACATGGCCAGTAAAGTTGAAGCCCCACTTCTTCTTCATTCTTTCAAATCCGACTTACAGATTCGTTTCCTTTGTCCCTGGGTTATGAAGCCAGTGATTTTAATTTCCATTTTCATTGATTGAATCGAAACCCCCAATTTGAAACCCTAGACCTAAATGATGAAACTTCATTCATCTGGTTTCTACACTCGTTCTTCAAAATCAGAGCATGCATGAGCTCCTCATGATAATTATTACTAGAGGTGACCTCCGGTCTTTACCCGATGGCTTCTCCACTTGTAGCGGTTGTCGTCCACTCAGTTAAAAACTACATTCATTTTCCTCTCCGATTCACTCTGATTTCACTCTCTCTCTTTAGATTTTCTCCAGTCTTGCTATCATCATCAATCTTTCGTCACTTCCCACTATTATTTTGAATCTGTTGAAACCCTAAAGCCTTAAATGGTACTATAAATAGGGGCTTTAATGCTCTCATCTAACACGAACAACCTAACAGAGAAAACGACCAACAACTGTTACCTAAGAGTAATTGTGAGATTTCAAAAACCTAGGGTTTCTTACTGATTTCTTTCTTTTTTGTTTCTGAGTGCTTTCGCTGTTTCGAACTTAAAGTTTTGGGTCTTAAGCAATCAAGAGAAATCCATGTTTTGTTTGCTTCCCTCGAGAAGGTCAGTACATCTCTAACTCTTCTTTTCTTGATCTTATTAGAATGTTATGGATGTGTTTGTTGTCTTCTGTTGACTGTGGTCGTTTATGATGTTATCATTAATATAAAAATATTATCTCCATGTTTATTATAAGGTGTTGTTAATATGTGATCATTTGTCATATTTCTGAATATCTTAAAATTGATATTGACTAGCCTGCTATACGACTTTAATGATTCTCATTTCTTAATCCTAATAGTCTGCAAGATTATGTTCCCTTAATGTGCTTCAAATGACTTCTCATGTTTACTTAGACTTCATAGATAATCTATTAATGACTTTGTTATGATCTCTATCTTCATACACTATTTTCCTGCATTCTTGTGGTCAAAATTACTGTTTGATAATCCTAATTAGGACAAAACTTGAAAGTTCATAGTTTACATCCTCACCATTTAACTGAAGCAAGAAAAGTCTAAGTGTTTAAATGCTCTCCTTCTCTATATCAATGCCTATTAATTCTGAGAATAGCTTTTGAGTTGCCATTGTTACAATCTTGTATTCATATCTAACTACTGGTTGTACCTATATGAAACAATATTGTTAGGATGAACTCTTATGAACTTCAGTGACCCTTTTCCCTATATTCTGTTGTTATCAAGTTGTCTTTCATAAAACAAACATAGTTATGACTATCTTCAAGCTTGACATAATTGTCTCATGTTTAGATAAACCCTTCAGTTATGTGTTTGAGTCAAACCTGTTTGGTATAATCCTTCCCTTTTCTATAACCCCCATCCCTTTATGACCTTGCTGACTTAATTCTATAATAGGTAAAGCTCACCCTATCTTCTGTAAAATTGTAACCTCATGTAAAGCATCTATGAATAGTTGATCGAATGTTGCATGACCTCATCTCTCTATACTCTATCTTGAAATTGCACTTGATCCTTTCTTTCCCTACTGATGAACTGAACTTAGTCTGGGAACCCTAAGAGGATTTCTTATTGTTGTTGCTTGAACATAATAGTTTACTTGTTTCAATATAAGATTAGTATTCTGAGGAGGTGTGACTCTATCCCCAATTCTGCAGTGAAGTAAGATTGGTAATCTGTTGATTTTGTTTAAGCATTCTAGAAACTCCACTGTTTAAATCTGAGGATCTGTAGACCTCTTAAGAGTTTTGATTATGTTCTGATGTCCCTAAAAACTTATGCAAAAGTTGCTAGTTATAGCACATTTGTTTGAACCCTCTACTAATGCCTTTAAAAGTTCCAAGTAGATTGTTAATCTATACATGTGCTATGGCAAGACCTAAGCTAATCAATCTATAATTAGTCTGTCAGGGCAGAGATATCCAAATTTTCTAGGTTGCAGCATATCTAAATTATGTGTTCTGTGCCTCTCCTTTGAATGTGACCCTAGGTGTTTGGATCTAATACTGTAGTATTTCTGTTTCTCTCTTCATATGTGTTTGAAATCTGACCTTTAAATTTGTTTAGCATGAGTATCCATTCCCTTGATATTAGAAGTTTGGTTAAAAGTGAAATTTTCCTTATATTATCTTGCTAGGAGGAAAGTATACTTCTGTGGTAGGGAATATTATAGTATTTAGTTTATATTGAAAGGACCCCATTGGAATTTAAACAAATAGGAAAAAATAAGTCGTTAGTAGTTAGGGGTATTTGGAAGTGGAATTTAACTCTAGGCTGGGTTGCTCTCCCCGGCACAAGCATTTCCCTTGGCCTTGAGACCCTTGGGAAATCTGAGTGTTGGGGGATTCAAAGGGGCATCGACCTTGAGTAGAATTCTCTCCTTTGCCCTTAATTCATTGACACTTGTTATTCTTTATGGGTTTAGTGTTTAATGACAACGAAAGGCTTTCAATATAAATTATTTACCATGTATAAACACCACATTAGTATTATTTTCTTATAGTATTTGAATATTGATATTTTATTATATTGCTGCTCCAATCATTTGTTTATATATTTCTTACATGGTTGAATATGTTGAATACATAGAGCATGTATCTAATGACCTTCTCCTTCTTTTGGACATGTACATTTGTTTGGGCCTGCCGAGTTCCTAAGGAAACTCAGGCCCAAGCCTAGCACTGCTACATTTTTGGAGGTCTGGAGTTAGTCGTAGCCATCTCTTATTGCTGGGCCTGCCTTTTTTGAGGCCCAATTTCCAGAGTCCAATTCTCTCCTTAAACTCTGTTATTATTGTTTACTATTTCGCTAGTTTAGTCCATTGCTTGTTGCATTTTGTTACATCTTTTGTGGTTATTCTATCCTACATGTATTTAACACTTATATATTGGATTGCATACTTTACTTTATACCTTAAGTTATATAAAACATAGGCAAGCCCTAAACAATATAGGATTTTAAAATGAATTAGTTAGTAATTAATCCCCATTTCGCTAATTACATTTCTTTATATCATACTATGTTTTCACTCACCTAATTTTCTTAACAAGATTTTGAAGCCCCGGAACTTAGCAAAAATAGCAGCCCCCATTTTCAAAAGGAAAATCAGATTTGAATCGCAAGGCTAGCCTTCTAAAATAAAATCGACTCTTTCAAAACCAAAGTGTTGCTGCCCAGCAAAGATTTCAAAACGATTACTCAAATCTAATATTTAAGATTTCAGAAACCAAGGTATATCTTAGGATCATTTTTCTTACAAATATCTCTTAGAGTTACATGAACATTCATTCTCTAAACCAACTATTTTATAACCCCTTTTAACATGCTTTATAAATATAAACTATTCACATACATATTTTAAAAACTCTTTCAATTATATCCAGTAACATATTTTAGACTCCTTTATAAATTCACGTCCTTTTTAAAATCTCACATCCCTTTTATTAACATCATACCCTCACTTAGATACACAGCAAGTCGTACTCTTTAACACTAATTAAGGCATAGTATAAATAATTGATCCCGAATCTAGTCTAAGCCTATGGAGCTACCTCAGGTAGATTTTAAGGGGTGCCTAACACCTTCCCCTTAGAAGAACAATAACCCTTACCCATAATCTCACCAGTTAGCAGACTAATAAAAAATACAACTTAGTAATTAACTAGGTACCTTAGTATACCTTTAAATATTAGGTGGTGACTCTTTTTTATCAACAACAGAAAAATCACAAGTTGAATCTTATTTTGACTAGTGCAAAATAGGGTGCAACAACATGGCGACTCTGCTAGGTATTCACACTTAGGTTCTGACCTTAGTAGACTTAGACTAATTTGGCATCTAGATTTATTTGTACATTATTTTAATTGTGGATAAAGTTGCAATTACGTGCTTACCTGCCTTATTTTCTCTTCATTCTTATTATCATGCGTATTGCTGCTACACTCTTGTCTATTACTGCTTTATATATATTGTCATCATATTTCTTCCTATCGAGTCTTGGCTGTACACTATCACACACAATGGCACACGAGGGTTATATTTTACACCCCTTAAAATTTCTTTTCAAAACTCCCTAGTTTCAGAGAATGGCTTTGTCAGGTCAACTAACATAACTTCTCGTAGCCTTCAGTCCAACTCAAAAGTAGGAAACACTCTACTCCAGCAAAAATAGTTCATTCTACATAAACCTTAGGTGAGTTGGTCCTTGGCATCGACACACAATTAGGAAAGACACCCTAATGTCAACGGGTCATGCACCCAACGGCATGATTTATGTGGAAAGACAAAAAAAACCTAACAAGACACTTAAAGATCTGAAGCAAACACTTACCAAACATCTTTATTTTACCCACCTCAAAAAAAGGAAATCAACCAAAACATCCCAGAGATTAGCACAGTAATAGGAGTGCCACATAAGCTTAAGCAGTGGTGGAAGAATATTCGTCGGGAACATGGAGATGAGGTTCAGAAGCACCTGGGGGCACTAACCACTTTGCTGAATATTCGAGTAGACGGGGTACTCACTCACCTGTTGATAAAATTTTGGGATCTTGCTAAGGTGGTGTTCAAATATGCCAATTGCGAGTTAGTACCGACAATGGAGGAAGTCACGAGTTTTACGGAGCTGCCGTTCAACGGAAGGAAGCCAATATTTCCAGTTACTATGTTCGGTTGCCGATTATTGGATACTTTAGGCCTGGCCAATAGTAGAAGTCTCAGAAGTATCGAGGATGGATGGGTGAGCCGCGACTAGCTGTTCAACATATTTGGGCACTGTGAAAGCTACGAGTGGTATTCGGGAGAGTTTCAATGTGACCAAGTGACATGGGAGAGTCTCAGGCCTATCACTTTCTCAATGGCACTACTGGGACTATTGGTCTTCCCATATAGAAGAGGTCGGATCAACATCAACCTATTACTTGTGGTTCTGGCGACGTTCTGTGGTAACCTTCAAGCTACTTTGCTGTCGATGGTGTTAGCTGAGATGCTGAGGGCTTTGTCTGCATGTGCATGAGGGTATGATTTCTTCAAAGGTTATAACTTGTTGTTTCAGATCTGGGATACTAAACATTTCTTCCAGCGAGAGACCACCATCGACTACTTTGTGGGCGTCAGCAACATGATCCGCAGCCACAATGAAAGAATGAGATATTGTGTCTCCCCATATAGGCAAGAAGAGTGGAGGGAAATGCTGACAACCCCGAGTGGGGAATGGACCAACTGGAAGCTATCATGGTTAGGTGGAAGAGCAATCTTGAGGACTCCTCAAAAATACTTTATTGAGCTGATCGGACTTGAAGGTATTAAACTATACTCACCTCTGTGGGTCCTCATGGGATCGTTATTAGAGTTGGTTGATTTCACCCTCTTTCCCACTTTGTACCTTTATCCCCAGTCCTTTCTTTATTTTCCAAAAGGTCAAGTTGTCCAAGCCCATGCAGTTCTGTGAAACAGTGATGTAATCTTTGTTCCCACTTATATCAGTCCAAATTATCAATGAAAATAAATTGCTTCAAATCTAAATGTGTCAAGTCTAAATATCTGTCAAACATCTGCGATTTAGGCCTACCTCTGACAATGAGAGGTCCCTGCGAATTCTAGGAAACTCGTTAGCCTTAATGCACAAATTAATTGCTTTGTGTGATTTCCTGTTTGTATAAATGAAGAAATTGACTCTTGTTCCTTTTTCTTTTCTTTCTTCTTATTTTTGTTTTGCTTTATTATTTCCCTCGAAAAGAAGAAAAGAAAGTTGGTGTCACGACCCAAAATTCCCTATAGGTCGTGATGGTGCCTAACGTCACCGCCAGGCAAGCCAATGGTAAATTATCAACTCAATTACTCATTTTTAATGTTTTTGAAATCATAAATTTTATTAATGAAGAAAATTCACACTTTTAAATCCACGGGAACGTACATAATTAGTAATTTATAAAAGAAATGAAAGGCGATAATAATATATAAATCCGTAAGCATCAACTAGCATATCCCAAAACTCGGTGTCACGGGTGCATGAGAATTTACTAGAGAGTACAAAAATAATACAATATCTGTCTGGAATGTAAATAAGACATAATAAAGTAAATAGTACAATGAATACTCTGTGGGCTACGATGCGTAGCCTGAAATCCAGCTCACCATAAAGTCTCCTCAGCAACTGCGCCTATGCGCCAAGATGACCACTGAATGAACCTGTTAAATCTTGCACATTTAGTGCAGAAGTACAGTATGAGCACGTAAATCAATGCGTATCCAGTAAGTATCTAGCCTAATCTCGGAGAATTAATGACGAGGGGTCGACATCGACACTTACTAGTGGTCTAATGAATCAAATACAGTAGGAAGTAAACAAATATACGGCAGGGTAATAAACAGTATAAACAAATTTAGGTACGTGGTAAAATCCTCCTCTGAATAATAAACTCAAGCTATCAATGTCAGTTACCTCCTCAACCGGAGTATATATGAAATGGACCTCACCAGATAGGTCGTCACAACTAAATCAGGAAAACACACGGATATGAAGGTTTCTTGTCAAATATTACTGTGATGACCCGATAGGTCATCTTATATTTTAAAATCTAATTCTGTGATCTCAAGCCTTAAAAATCTCATTTTTACCATCCTCGAGTTGCGTGCACAGTCGGGGCATATTTCTGGAAAGCTTTTATGTTAAAAACGGTGAAAAAATGAAATTTTGCATTTAAAACGATTTGAGTTGACTTTGGTCAACGTTTTGAGTAAACGGACCCGGATCTGTATTTTGATGGTCCCGATAGGTTCGTATCGTAATTTGAGACCTGGGCGTATGACCGGAATCGAATTCCGAGGTCCCTAGCTCGAGATATGGAATTTCGATGAAACAATAAAAGTTTGAAAGTTTAATGATTTTAAGAATTGACTGATGTTTGGTTTTGTTGATACCTGGTCCGTATTTTGGTTCCGGAGCCCGGTACAGGTCCACTATAATATTTATGACTTGTCTGTCGAATTTTGTGAGAAACGGAGTTGATTTGACGTGATTCGGACGTTCGGTTGTGAAAATAGAAGTTTTAAAGTTTTCTTGAAAATTTTATTCGATTTGGTATCTGATTCGTAGTTCTAGGCATTATTTTAGTGTTTTGTTCGCGCGAGCGAGTTCGTGTGATATTTTAGGAATTGTGTGCATGTTTGGTTTGGAGCCTCGAGGGCTCGAGTGAGTTTCGAATAGGCTACGGGATAATTTGAACTTAGAAATTCTGGTTTTTCTGAAGTTTCAGGTGCCTTCTCGTTTCCTTCTTCGCGTTTGCGAAGACACTCTCGCGAACGCGATGTGTGAACTGGGCTGGGTGGGTTTTTCTCCTACGTGAATGCGAGACTACTGTCGTGAACACGGAACATTGGGGGGATTGCTCTATGCGAACGTGAATAGTCACACACGAACGCGTAGCAATAGGCAGGCTGGGAAGGGAAACTGAGGTTACAGTACGCGAACGCGGGTCTTGTCCCGCGAATGCAAAGGTCAGGGGGACTAAACCTTCGCGAATGTGTGTAGCCTCTCGCAATCGCATAAGCCATTAAGGCTCTTCTCTTCACGAACGCGTCAGTGTTCACGCGAACGCGATGAACACTGACGCCCAGTGTTAAAACAATCCCAATTACGGGATTTTGCCATTCTTTCAAAAATTTCAAAACTAGAAGACCTACAAGCGATTTTCCTAAAAGGTTTTCTTCTCCAATTTGTTGGTAAGTGATTCTAACCTACTTTCTTTCAATTATCCATTACATTTCATGAGTTTTCAACCTAAAATCTAGGATTTTCATGGTGAAAATTGGGGGTTTGGGTAGAATTACGAATTTTTGCATAATTGGAATTTAGACCTCGAATTGAGGTCGGATCTCAAAATAAATTATATAATCGGGCTCGGGGGTGAATGGATTTTGATCCGAACTTTGGATTTTGACCAAGCGGGCCCGGGGTCGATTTTTGACTTTTGGGGGAAAGTTTGGGAAATCTAAATTTATGCATTGTAATTGATTTCTTTAGCAATATTTGATATTATTGAGTTGTTAGTGGATAGATACGAGTGGTTTGGAGGTGGATTCTAGAGGAAAAGCGGTAATTGAGCATTGAGTGGCCTTTGGAGCGAGGTAAGTGTTGTGTCTAACCTTTGCTTGAGGGAATAGGACTTGTTTGTCTATTTGCTACATGTTTAGATGCTGGGGAACAACATATATGTGAGGTGTTGAGTACTTATGTGTTATAGTCGGGTTAAAGCATGCGGGCGGGGGGCTTGGTTTCTTGCAATTATAGCTTCCTTTGTTCATGTTATCCATGTTTAGACTAGTATTGTTAAATTGATCATTCTTGTCATGTTTACGGATCTTCTGGTGATAATTGAGTATTGATTTCGAAGTTGAGGTTGATATTGTGGAACCAAATGTTGAAGTAAAGCTTGTACTTGTTATTTTATCTCCCTGTTGTTATTTGTTCATTGCATTATGGTAAGGGAGAGTGTTAATGCACGAAGGGTGATGCCGTGCCATATTGTGAGTGTTAATGCACGAAGGGTGATGTCGTGCCATATTGTGAGTGTTAATGCGCGAAAGGTGATGACGTGCCATATTGTGAGTGATAATGCACGAAGGGTGATGTTGTGCCACATTGTGAGTGTTAATGCACGAAGGGTGATGTCGTGCCATGTTATAAAAGTTAATACACGAAGGGTGATGATGTGCCATTTCTATCGATTTTACGGTAAGGTTGGGAGTAAAAGTACGAAGGGTGATGCCGTGCATTTTTTCTTTACTGTGTTTAATGGTTCTTATTGATTCATAGTACATTGACTGTTCAAGTTACCATTCTGCTGCAGTTCTCTATCTCGTATTTCCCTCAGCATGTTTCCCCTCCCAATAGTATATGTTTAGTTGTTATTGTTGTTTTATTGAACATATACTGTTATCTTCACAGGTTTATTATGTGAGTGTTTTGTCATAGCCTCGTCACTACTTCGTCGAGGTTAGGCTCGACACTTACGAGAACATGGGGTCGGTTGTACTGATACTGCACTCTGCACTTCTTATGCAGATTTTGGTACCAGTCCCTAGCTGATTGTGAGGCTTAGCAGTTTGGATTTGCTGTCAGGAGACCCAAGGTAGATCTGCAAGCGTCCGCAGACCCTGGAGTCTCTTCCTAGTTTTATCATTTATTGTTTGCTTACTTCAAATAGTGTATTTTTCCTTTTCAGACTCTGTTTGTAGTAAATCATAGTAGCTCTTGAGTTGTGACTCCAGATCCGAGTGGTAGTAATTAATGAAGTTTTTATATTATTCCGCACTCATTGTATTCCATTTTAGCTTGTTTGCTGTTATTTACTGAATTGAATCAGGATTGGCTTAATAATTCTCTAACATCGGCTTCCCTAGCAAGTGGAATGTTAGGCGCCATCACGGTCCCGGCAGTGAAAATTCCCGGTCGTGACAAGTTGGTATCAGAGCACTAGGTTACCTAGGTGTCACAATTCACGAGCAGGCTTAGTAGAGTCTGGAGGATCGGTACGGAGACGTCTGTGCTTATCTTCTAGAGGCTATGAAGTTTAGGAATCATTTCACTTTTATTCTTCTCTGTCGTGCGATTTTATTTTATCATTGCTGATTGAACTCTTCTATTCTTGTCCTTCTGTGGATGGCGAGAACATGTACCATTTCTTCAGCTGATCAGCATCCAGAGCCTTCGGTAGCAGCTCCTACGAGGGGCAGAGGTCGAGGCCGAGGCCGTGCTAGAGGCCGAGGCAGGGGCAGGGCTCATCCCAGAGCCCGAGCAGCAGCCCCAATAGCGGAGCCTCAGGTAGAGTTTGACTAGGAGGTTCCATCCCAGACTGTTCCTGCCGGGCCAGCTCAGGTTCCAGAGGTGTTCATTGCCACCCAGTGCTTCAGGATGCTTTGGTCTGTTTAGTGGGCCTTATGGAGAGTGTGGCCCAGGCCGATACCTTTCATATGTCACCAGCCGTCTCTCAGACTTGGCGAGGAGCACAGACTCCCGCTACTCACAATCCAGAGAAGATAGCTCCCCAGTATCAAACTCCAGTAGCCCCGCCAGTTGGGATAGTTCAGTCGGTTGTTGTGGCGCAGGCCGGCGATGGGTCGGCTATATCTTCTGAGGCTTTGTGGAGATTGGATAGGTTTACCAAGCTCTTTACAGTTCACTTTAGTGGTGCTTCTTCAGAGGATCCCAGGAGTATCTTGACAGTTATCATGAGGTGCTACGGAACATGGGTATAGTGGAGACCAATGGGGTCGATTTTGCTGCATTTCAGATGTCAGGTTCTGCCAAGAAATGGTGGAGAGATTATTTGTTGACCAGACTAGCTGGATCGCCTATTCTTACTTAGGACCAGTTCTCTCAGCTCTTTCTAGAGAAGTTTCTCCCTATCACATTGAGAGAGGAGCACTATTGTCAGTTCGAGCGTCTCCAGCAGGGCAGTATGACTGTTACTCAGTATGGGACCCGTTTTGTGGATTTGGCTTGTCATGCTCTTCTTCTGCTTTCTACCGAGAGAGAGAGGGTGAGGAGGTTTATTGACGGACTTACTCAGCCTATCAGATTGCAGATGGCTAAGGAGACTCGGAGTGAGATTTCTTTCCAGGCGGCTGCCAATGTTGCCAGGAGAGTCGAGATGGTTCTTGCTCAGGGAGGTCAATGGTCTAACAAGAGACCATGTCATTCCGGGGGGTTCAGTGGTGCCTCATCTGGAGGCAGGGGTACTTTTGGTAGAGGCCATCCTCCCAGGCCGTTTCATTCAGCACTCCAGGCGTCCCACGGTGCCTCAGGTGGCTGTGGCCCTCATATGCCTTATTCTGACTAGCTAGCCTACAGTGCACCACCAGCTCCTATTAGTGCACCTCCGCTCCAGAGTTTTCAGGGTGGTTACTCAGGTCGACAGGGTCAGTTTCAGGGTCAGCAGTCATAGCAGCTGAGGTCCTATTATACTTATGGTGATCTGAGGCACATTGCTAGATTTTGCCCTCGGGCATCGGGCATCGGGCAGCTCACATCATCAAGGTTCTCGTGCCATAGTTCTGGCACCCGTTGCTGCACCGCCTGCTCAGCCAGCCAGAGGTAGGGGTCAGAAAGCCAGAGGTAGAGGCCAGACTGTTAGAGGTGGAGGTCAGGCCGCTAGAGGTGGAGGCCAACCAGCTAGGGCCCGTCCTAGAGATGTAGTTCAGAGTGGTGGGGCCCAGCCCCGATGTTATGCCTTTCCAGCCAGGCCTGAGGCTAAGTCATCTGACACTGTTATCACAGGTACTATTTCAGTTTGCAGTAGAGATCAGTTCTATTTGATCCGGGTTCTACTTATTCCTACTTGTCATCCTATTTTGCTTCATATTTGGTTGTGCCTCGTGATTCTTTGAGTGCTCCCGTGTATGTGTCCATACCTGTGGGAGATGCTATTATTGTATATCGTGTTTATCATTCATGTTTGGTCACCATTGGGAGTCTTGAGACTAGTGTAGATCTTCTACTTCTCGATATGGTCGATTTTGATGTTATCTTGGGTATGGATTGGCTGTCACTTTATCACGCTATATTGGACTGTCACGCTAAGATGATGACCTTAGCCTTACCGGGGTTGCCTCGATTAGAGTGGAGGGGGACTCCTAGCCATTCTACCAGTAGGTTTATCTCTTATATGAAGGCTCGACGTATGATCGAGAAGGGGTATCTAGCTTATTTGGCTTTTGTTCGCGATTCTAGTGCAGAGGTTCCTTCCATGGATTCATTACCAGTTGTTCGTGAGTTTCTAGAGGTGTTTCTTGTAGACCTACCGGGGATGCCACCCGACAGGGATATTGATTTCTGTATTGATTTGGCTCCGGGCACTCAGCCCATCTCTATTCTGCCATACCGTATGGCCCCGCAAGAGTTGAATGAATTGAAGGAATAGTTGCTTGATAAGGGCTTCATTAGACCTAGTGTCTCGCCCTGAGGTGCACCTGTGTTGTTCGTGAAGAAGAAGGATGGATCGATGAGGATGTGCATAGATTATCGGCAGTTGAACAAAGTCACCATCAAGAACAAGTATCCATTGCCGAGGATTGATGACTTATTTGATCAGCTTCAGGGTGCCAAGGTGTTTTCGAATATTGATTTGAGATCTGGCTACCATCATTTGAGGATTAGGGCATCCGATGTCCCTAAGACAGCTTTATGGACTCGTTACGGGCATTATGAGTTTCTGGTGATGTACTTTGGGTTGACAAATGCCCCAGCAGCATTCATGGATTTGATGAACCGAGTGTTCAAGCCTTATTTGGACTCCTTTGTGATCGTGTTTATTGATGATATCTTGATCTACTCCCGCAGTCGAGAGGAGCATGAGCAGCATCTCAGGATTGTACTTCAGACTCTGAGAGCCAGCCAGTTATATGCTAAATTTTCAAAGTGCGAGTTTTGCTTCAATTTAGTCACTTTCTTGGGGCACGTTATATCAGCAGAGGGCATTCAGGTAGATCCTAAGAAGATTGATGCATTTCAGAACTGGCCTAGACCCACTTCAGCTACGGAGATCAGGAGTTTCTTGGGTTTGACGGGCTATTACCGTCGATTTGTGGAGGGGTTTTCATCTATAGCAGCCCCATTGACCAGGTTGACCCAGAAGGGTGCCCCGTTCAGATGGTCAGACGAGTGTGAGGCGAGCTTTCAGAAGCTCAAGACTGCTTTGACTACAGCGCCGGTGTTGGTGTTGCCCACAGGTTTAAGATCTTATACGGTATATTATGATGCGTCCCGTGTTGGGCTCGGTGCGGTATTGATGCAGGAGGGCAGGGTGATTGCGTATGCATCATGGTAGTTGAAGGTTCACGTGAAGAATTACCCTGTCCATGACTTAGAGTTGGCAGCCATTGTTCATGCGCTAAAGAATTGGAGGCACTATCTTTACGGTGTGTCGTGTGAGGTTTTCACGGATCATCGGAACCTTCAATATTTGTTCAAGCAAAAGGATCTCAATTTGAGGCAGAGGAGGTGGTTGGAGCTATTAAAAGACTGTGATATCACTATTTTGTACCACTCCGGGAAGGCCAATATGGTTGGCGACGCATTAAGTAGAAAGGCAGTGAGTATGGGCAGCCTTGCGTTCATTCTAGTCTGTGAGAGGCCGCTTACATTAGATGTTCAGACTTTGGCCAACCAGTTTGTGAGGTTGGATATTTTAGAGCCCAATCGTGTTCTAGCTTGTACAGTCGCTCGATCTTCCTTGTTTGAGCGTATCAGAGATCGACAGTATGACGACCCTCATTTGTTAGTCTTTAGGGACACAGTCCGGCACGGTGGTGCCAAGCAGGTTTCTATTGGAGATGACGGAGTTTTGAGGATGCAGGGTCGTGTTTGTGTGCCTAATATGGATGGACTTCATAAGTTGATTCTTGGGGAGGCTCACAGTTCCCGGTATTCTATTTATCCGGGCGCCGCCAAGATGTATCAGGACTTGCAGCAGCATTATTAGTGGAGAAGGATGAAGAAGGATATAGTTGCTTATGTAGCTCGGTGTCTAAATTGTCAGCAAGTAAAGTATGAGCATCAGAGACCTGGTGGTTTGCTTCAGAAGATAGAGATTCCTGAGTGGAAGTAGGAGTGTATCACTATGGATTTCATTGTTGGACTCCCACGGACTCAGAGGAAGTTCGACGCAGTTTGGGTCATTGTGGACAGGCTGACTAAGTCAGTGCATTTCATTCTTGTGGCAGTTACCTATTCTTTGGAGCGGTTGGAAGAGATTTACATCCGCGAGATCGTCCGTCTTCACGATGTGCCCGTGTCTATCATTTCTGATCGAGGTATGCAGTTCACCTCGCACTTCTGGAGGGCACTACAGTATGAGTTGGGTACGCAGGTTGAGTTGAACACAGCGTTTCATCCTCAGACGAACGGACAGTCCGAGCGCACAATTCAGACCTTGGAGGATATGCTCCGCGCATGTGTTATGGACTTCGGAGGATCGTGGGATCAATTTTTGCCCCTTGCAGAGTTCGCCTACAACAAAAGCTACCAGTCAAGCATTCAGATGTCTCCCTATGAGGCATTATACGGCAGGCGGTGTCGGTCGCCAGTTGGGTGGTTTGAGCCAGGGAAGGCTCGGTTGTTGGGTACAGATCTAATACAGTATGCCTTGGATAAGGTCAAGATTATTCAGGATTGACTTCGCACAGCTCAGTCCAAGCAGAAGAGTTATGTCGACCGTAGAGTTCATGACATTGCGTTCATGGTCGGAGAGAGAGTGTTGCTTCGGGTATCACCCATGAAGGGTGTAATGAGATTCGGAAACAAGGGCAAGTTGAACCCTAGGTATATCCGGCCCTTTGAGATTATGGAGAGTGTGGGTGAGGTGGCTTACAGGCTCGCATTGCCACCTAGTTTAGCAGTTGTTCATCTGGTATTTCATGTGTCCATGCTCCGGAAGTATCACGGTGATCCGTCCCATGTGTTAGATTTCAGCTCTGTCCAGTTGGACAAGGATTTGACTTACGATGAGGAGTCAGTGGCCATTCTAGCCCGGCAGGTTCGATAGCTGAGGTATAAGAGTTATCCTTCAGTTCAAGTGCAGTGGAGAGGTCAGCCCATTTAGGCAGCTACTTGGGAGTCCGAGTCAGATATGCGGAGTAGATATCCACATCTTTTCACCAGCACATGTACTATTCTATGTCCGTTCGAGGACGAATGGTTGTTTTAGAGGTGGAGAATGTGATGACCCGATAGGTCATCTTATGTTTTAAAATCTAATTCTGTGATCTGAAGCCTTAAAAATCTCATTTTTACCCTCCTCATGTTGTGTGCACAGTCCGGGCGTGTTTTCAGAAAGCTTTTATGTTAACAACTTTGAAAAATATGAAATATTTCTTTGAAAACGATTTCAGTTGACTTTGGTCAATATTTTTTGAGTAAACGGACCCGGATCTGTATTTTGACAGCCCGGTAGGTCCGTATCGTAATTTGGACCTGGGCGTATGCCCGAAATCGAATTCCGAGGTCCCTAGCTCGAGATATGGAATTTTGATGAAATATTAAAAGTTTGAAAGTTTAATGATTTTAAGAATTGACTAATGTTTGGTTTTTTTGATACCGGGTCCGTATTTTGGTTCCGGAGCCCGGTACAGGTCCACTATAATATTTATGACTTGTCTGTCGAATTTGGTGAGAAACAGAGTTGATTTGACATAATTCGATTGTTCAGTTGTGAAAATAGAAGTTTTAAAGTTTTCTTGAAAATTTCATTCGATTTGGTATCCGATTCGTAGTTCTAGGCATTATTTTGGTGTTTTGTTCGTGCGAGCGAGTTCGTGTGATGTTCTAGGACTTGTGTGCATGTTTGATTTGGAGACCCGAGGGCTCGGGTGAGTTTCGGATAGGCTACTATATGATTTGAACTTAGAAATTTTGGTTTTTCTGCAGTTTCAGGTGCCTTCTGGTTTCCTTCTTCGCATTCGCGAAGACACTCTCGTGAACGCGATGTGTGAACTGGGCTGGGTGGGTTTTTCTCCTACGCGAACGCGAGACTACTGTCGTGAACGCGGAGCATTGGGGGATTGATCTATGCGTACGCGAATAGTCACACGCGAACGCGTAGCAATAGGCAGGCTGGAAGGGAAACTGAGGTTACACTACACGAACGCGGGTCTTGTCCCGCGAACGTGAAGGTCAAGGGGGCTAAACCTTCACGAATGCGTGTAGCCTCTCGTGATCGCGTAAGCCATTAAGGCTCTGCTCTTCGCGAACGCGTCAGTGTTCACGCGAACGCGATGAACACTGACGCCCAGTGTTAAAACGGTCCCAATTACGGGATTTTGCAATTCTTTCAAAAATTTCAAAACTAGAAGACCTAGAGGCGATTTTCCTAAAAGATTTTCTACCCCAATTTGTTGAGTATTGATTTCGAAGTTGAGGCTGATATTGTGGAACCAAAAGTTGAAGTAAAGCTTCTACTTGTTATTTTATCTCCCTGTTGTTATTTGTTCATTGCATTATGGTAAGGGAGAGTGTTAATGCACGAAGGGTGATGTCGTGCCATATTATGAGTGTTAATGCACGAAGGGTGATGCCGTGCCATATTGTGAGTGTTAATGCACGAAGGGTGATGTCGTGCCATATTGTGAGTGTTAATGCACGAAGGGTGATGTCGTGCCATATTGTAAGTGTTAATACATGAAGGGTGATGTCGTGCTATGTTATGAGAGTTAATGCACGAAGGGTGATGCCGTGTCGTTTCTATTGATTTTATGGTGAGGTTGGGAGTAAAAGAACGAAGGGTGATGCTGTGCATTTTTCCTTTACTGTGTTTGATGGTTCTTATTGATTCATAGTACATTGACTGTTCAAGTTACCATTCTGCTGCAGTTCTCTATCTCGTATTTCCCTCAGCATGTTTCCCCTCCCAATAGTACATGTTTAGTTGTTATTGTTGTTTTCTTGTACATATATTGTTGTCTCCACAGGTTTATTATGTGAGTGTCTTATCATAGCCTCGTCACTACTTCGTCGAGGTTAGGCTCAGCATTTACGAGTACATGGGGTCGGTTGTACTGATACTGCACTCTGCACTTCTTGTGCAGATTTTGGTACCGGTCCCTAGCTGATCGTGAGGCTAAGCAGCTTGGATTTGCTGTCAGGAGACCCAAGGTAGATCTACAGGCATCCGCAGATCCTGGAGTCTCTTCCTAGTAACATTTACTGTTTCCTTACTTCAAAACAGTGTATTTTTCCTTTTCAGACTCTATTTGTAGTAAACCATAGTAGCTCGTGAGTTGTGACTCCAGATCCGGGTGGTAGTAATTAAGCTCATCCGAGCCCCTGAGGCTCAAATCCAAACATCCACACAAGTGTAATAACATCATACAAACTCGCTCGGAAGCTCAAATTATCAAAATAACATCTAAAGTCAAGAATCGATCATCAAAACTAAAGATTTTCAAAGTTCAAACTTAAATTTCCAACTTTCCTCATAAAGCACCAAAACGGACTCGGGTCACCCGGGACCCCAACCAAGCATGCGTACAAGTCCAAAATCATCATACGAATCTACCGAAATAGTCAAAATACCGATCTGAGGTCGTTACAAAAAATATTGTCTATGGTCAACTCTAGCCATTTTCAAAGTCAAAAATTATATTTTCTTTAAAAATTCACTTTTAAAGTTTTCAAAAATCGACACGGACCATGCACGCAAGTCATCAATCATCAAATAGAGCTATGAAAAGTCTTGAACACAGAAAGGGAAGCTATTATTCAAAATAGTTGATCGGGTCATTACATTCTCCCCCACTTAAATATATATTCGTCCTCGAATGTGCCAAGAGTCGTTCCAAAGTTGTCAATTAGTTGAATAAACTCATCATAACCATACCCATGAGTGATCCCATACCACCTCGGTCCATATAAGTCCATGATCACGACCCCGACTGAAGATTCTTCCTTCGACCTTAGCCTACATGGCGTGGAACCAAATTCTAACATCTGAAATCCCCTATAATATTCAATCCATGAATATATACATTGTATCAATCTCAAAAATCGGCATCAAGCCATCGATACACTGGCAAGATCAAACCACATGATGTACCACATAACTCATGTACTCATAGCAATAACTTTCGACCACAATAGTTGCTCGTTACCAAACCTTAGTACCGGTAATATACCACATATCAAATAAAACCTCGTTTTGAACCTTTGCAACACCACTAATGATGAAAGAACCATGCAGAAACTCATAAATACCCATGAGATCAATAGGTCGTGGAGTTCTCTTGTTCGACAAGGACCATGCCAATTTTGAGCTGACTAGTGATATTCTTCTTCCAAACATACCTTATCCCAACCCGATTGCGCAATCTCCAGGTCCCATAAGCTCGTCTCACGCAGTACAAGATGTTCAACTAGAAAATCTTATTAAGGGCCACATGGAACCTCACACAATGCAGTCCATACACCAAGCAAGCAATAACTCAGATATATCCAATAATGGAAAGAAAACAAGATTAGAGGACTATCCAACAAGTGAAACTGATATAACATCAAAACCATAATTCCATGCACTCATCCCACAAAGGGAAAACAAAACACATGAAATAAATACAAGGAACGGTATCCCACGTAACTCCGTTGTGGCGCGCAACCTGATCCCAAACATATCAATCCACATAGGGATACTCATCGACTTATAATGCTCGGGCTTACTAAGCACATGTGCGTCAACATCAAGCACGTGGGAGATGAATAGGCATAATACAATACAGGAAAAAAGTCAAGCACTGCTAAGGTGCAATAAGCAAATCAATATCATAAGATCACAACATAATATAAGCACGTGGGAGATGAATAGGCATAATACAATACAGGAAAAAATTCAAGCACTGCTAAGGTGCAATAAGCAAATCAATATCATAAGATCACAACATGCGTGTGAATAATCAAGTAGCCTTACAATCCATCATAGCATAAGAGAGAAGCACATAACATAAACCAGGGCATAAATAACATCCATTCTGCCCGATGATATACCTACGGTAAAAGTTGCGTAAGAGTAAGCAAACCCGATCTGATATAAAATACACATTCTCATTGGGCCTAAAAATAGCCCCCAAACCAATTCCGATCATCCCCAAACAAGTAAATAACCTTCTAAAAGTCCATAGTAACCTATCCATAACACATACCATCAGCTGTTTAATTCTTAACATGTCTTTACAGTTCGCAACCAAGGAATAGTCTGCCTACGAGAACATCCAGTCTCTACACCTCAAGAATACCAGAATCTCCAAATCCGATCCCAACTCCACTACTCAAATGACTAACACATTACTCATACACAATCATCTTACGGAAAATACTCACATAAATTTCCTACACCATGTAGCAAAACCTAAACCTCAGCAACCAAAAATCATGCGATCACGATAATACTAGTCAAGCATCTGCAAGTCAAAACACAATGCTTCTCATAAAATGCACACCCTTCTCAGGTGATACCAAATAGTTCCAGCATTCTCTTAAACATCTTAATCGCCCATGCCTTCTAGAACTCATGACCTTCCCTTCAAAACTAAATTGCAACTTTGTACTTGCAACCATTAATTCCACACGGCGCACCGCAACTATCATGATAACTTGTGAAAATATAAAAATCTCATAATCAACTCTGAATCACTATTAGAATAAACACCTCATCAACCAAGAACCTCCCATTTAACTCAATCCAAGAGGACATCACCAGACAAAACAAACCTTCTATACCCTTAAAAACATCAACCTTAAGTCGTGGTCAAAACCGTCACGAACTCTTCGGAACCCATTTGCACATAATCAAATCATTACTCCCTCTAACTCAACCAAGTCATGCAAACTGCCAAACCCAAAGAGTAACTCAATCCAAAATGTCCCCTCTTAAGGGACCTTCTGCGAATCTGAAGTCGTTTCTTGCATCTCTCTAATGCTGCCATGTAGAGTCAATATTGATATAGAAGTACCGCAAGTCTAGACATCATCCACTACCGATATCAAGTCCTAGCCATACACAAATTCGAAAATCCTTAAATACCACATACGAATCTTGAATTTATCAGAACCTTCTCGATAGCCATCCACTCAGCTCCAATCTTTGATCATAGCCAATACGCACCAAACACCTTTTGCTCCACCAACGCATAAATATCCCAAAAGAAGCAACCAAGCGGTTCCTTTCCTTGTGCACCACATCATCAACAAATATGAAACTTGAATCACTCCAAGATCTCCATATACCCATAAAGCATATTACATCATGTACCCAGCAGATCCCTTACTTGAAATCATCCTCGATGACATGTTTCTCAAATGACAGCTAATCTACAAGCATATCATAGTCCAGGAACTATGAAAACACAGGCCCATATGACTTAATCGTTTATGATAAACTCCCCCACTTAGCTAGAAGCTACAAAACACATCATCTGATAACCCACAATACCCTTCCTTCTTAATTTGCCCTAACCTTGTGCTTTTATCTAGTTGAATCTTCTCATAAGCTCACATACTACTACTCATAAACACTCCAATCATCTGCCAAGTGCGCACTCATCCTTATGACAGTCAAGCCAACTTCCTCAAGCACTCTAAAATGGTAGAATATGTATTCCGCTTAATAGAAGCCTTACGAATCATACAACTTCAAATCTTCTCGCAGGAGACAGCCCACATGCTTAGCCTCTAACCGGCATGTCTCTATGGCCCTACTACAGTCACAACTACTATGCAATCAATCCTTCTGAGTCTGTACTCGTCAACCAGATACAAAAATATGCTCCATCCCACAAATGAACAATTGAAAGATCTACCAACACACCTGCATCCAAGCATGGACAACACATTGAGACGATGATCAAGAATCCATAGCCTTCGTAGTCCATCCGCAGCATCACAAGTAGTCGGTGTATAGCTGATACCGAGTACCCAACATCACATAAGAGTGAATAGGAGAAATTGAGGATACAGGCTTCAAGATTAAATAAGGTCGCACGATAAGGAGAGAAAGAAGGGAAGTTTCCTAGATGCCATGTAGCCTCTCGAAGATAGGTATGGACGTTATCACACCCTACAAGACTCTACTAGACACTTGCTCATAACTCATAGAACCTACGAAGCTAGTGCTCTGATACCAACTTGTCACGATCCAAAATCCACCTAGTCGTGATGGCACTTAATCCCAGTGCTAGGTAAGCCAAACATAGAATAAGGTAACTCAAGTTAAAGATCATTACTAACAAGGAATAAAAATGATTAAATTATATACAACATTCCAAGGACTGGTAGTATAAGTCATGTGCCACTATGATTTAGATTTATAAAAATGATATGAAGAATAAATACAATATCTTTTTGAAGTTTACACAAACATAAATAAAGCCCTGAACTACCATGAATAAGAGGTAGCTTGAATCTGGACATTGGTACGTCTTCAATGCAAGGCTTCGTCTTCCACAGCTACTCAGCTCCAAGATATGCACGCACGGTGCAAAAGTGTAGTATAAGTACAATCGACCCTATGTACTCAGTAAGTATCTTGACTAGCCTCGGTGAAGTAGGGACGAGGTTTTAAGTTAAAAGATACTCACTTATTATTTTTACTTGTGCAGATGATAAGTAGAGAAGCAATAACGAGATAGAGAAACGAATAACTACATAATAATCAGA
Source organism: Nicotiana tomentosiformis (assembly GCF_000390325.3). Lineage (NCBI taxonomy): Eukaryota > Viridiplantae > Streptophyta > Magnoliopsida > Solanales > Solanaceae > Nicotiana > Nicotiana tomentosiformis. The sequence goes on from NC_090822.1 coordinate 56,715,268, forward strand.
ACAAGAAAGTAAATGACAGAGGGCCCCAGAATATCATCACATCACAGTCTTACAACACGACACGGTGGCGATATATATTTATATATATATATATATATATATATGTGTGTGTGTGTGTGTGTGAATAAAATATATGCTTATAGTTTATTAAAAGTAATTAGTAAATATATACTTATTTATAAAGATTATGCTTATATATATATATATATATATATATATATCCGCTCATATGAAATTATTCAACAACAACCAAGCACGGAAAAGTTCATAATGTAACACCAAGAAAATGAACGCATGGAATTCAACTAGGAAATACAAACTCAAACAAAGTAAGATGGGAAACCCAGTACCCAAGAGCTAGTCTCCCATATATAATAACAAGGATTCCACAAAGCATAAATACAATACAAATCTAAAAGTCGCCCGATCCGATTAAGCATAGAAGAGTAGGATATGATACAAGTAAAGGTGTATGGCAAGTAAGAACAGGTATCAAGTAAAGGCATTTAATAAGTAAAATCATGTAACAACTAAAGGCATGTAGCAAGTAAAGGCATATAGTAAGTGAAGCCATGTAACAGGTTGAGGCATTTATTAAGTAAATCACGTAACAAATAAGGGCATGTAACATGTAAAGGCATGAATTAGGTAAGCAAATGTAGCAATAGTAAATCAAGTAAGAGCGTAGATGTAACAGTAACAAACAAGGTAGGAATATAGTTATGATAGTAACAGACCAAATAGGAAACATAAAGGTAAGCTACATAAGGAACATAGGCGTGAAAGAAATATACTAAACATAAGATATAGATTGGAACCAAGGTAGAGTGCATGTATTTATCTAACGAACGAGTAATCGGAACAAAAATCCAACTCCCATTCTTTTCACATGGAAACAACCAATGGGCCAATCTTATTTCAAACCGCACGGAAATAATACTCACCGTGCCAACATCATATCAACCACACGGAAATACCCATCGTGACAAACATTGCTCTAAGGCCCCAATCATCATATCTTATTACAGATAAAGAAGCTCAAGTAACATGCAAATAACAGGTATAGATGTGTGCTCATAATGCTACGATCAAGTTAAGTATGTAAACAATATCAAATACAACGCATCAAATACCTTAAAATGCCATATGTTCTAACATGAGTTCTAACATGGATAATTAAACTCATTAGTCATAGAATTAAAGGAAGCATAAGTCAAAGGATCACCAATTTCAACAAGTCACAAAGAAATATATAACCCCCTTCCCTTCCATCCCGTCCCTTCCCCTCCCATCCCACTCCCTCCCCCGAGCATGGAAACCCTGGCACATGCATATATGCTTGTCACCTCGCATATGCATCACCCCTGCATGTAGTAAACAATATCTTTATTTGAAAAAATTTTATCAACAAAGTTAGGCAAGACACATACCTCATTTCGGAATAAATTCCACAATCCAATACCGTATTCCTTAGAAATATTCCTCGGAACTATCAAAATCTAGTCACATATCATCTAAGGAAGTCAAACAATTGCAAAAGAAACATCCCCAATCAATAAAGGTTCAATCTTAGTCAAAATCCATAAGTCAACAAAAAGTAAATCCGAGCCCACGTGATCGAAATTTGAAATTAAGATCAAATTTCGATTACCCATTCACCCCTGAGTCCAAATATATATTTTGTTTCGAGATCCGACTTTAATTTTGGGTCTAAATCTCAATTTTATAAAATCTCTAATTTCTACCCGAAATTCCAATTTTTACTCTATGAAATTTTGGATTTGATAGTGAAAAGTTATGAAAAGGTAATGGAAATTGAATTAAAAGAAGTTAAAGTTACTAACTTATGAAGTTGTGAAGAAATTGCTCTCTAAAAATCGCTTCTATGGAGTCTAGGTCTCAAAAATGGTGTAAAATGAGCTACGTTCCGAAATCCCCATATTTTAACAGTTGCAGGTATCATGTTCGCAATTGCAATGTCCGCAAATACGAATCACTGATCGCAAATACGTTTACTACCTGAGCTCCTCTGATGTCGCAAATGCGACACAATGATCGCACATGCGAACAGGGGGACCATCGCAAATGGGGAATTGTCTTCGCAAAAGCGAAGCTATCCTCTATTCTCCAGAGTCGCAAATGCGACCAGCCCATCGTAATTACGAAGGCCACCCCTATCGCAAAAGCGGACATAGCTTCACAAATGCGAAGCTACCCATCCCCCTCCAGCATCGCAAAGGCAAGCATGATCGAGGCTCGCATTTGCGAGCAGTACCTCACAAATGCGAGATTTGTAGTTCAACAACACCAGCAATACAATAGTCATATCAAATCAGTCTGCAACCTATCTGAAACTCATCTGAGCCCCTCGAGCTCCAATCCAAGCATTCATACAAGTATAATAACATCATACAAACTCGCTCGCAAACTCAAATAATCAAAATAACATCTGAAATAAAGAATCGATCATCAAAACTCAAATTTCCAACTTTCTTCATAAAGCGCCGAAACGGCGTCGGGTCACCCAGGACCGCAACCAAATATGCGTACAAATCAATAATCATCATACGAACCTACCTGAATCGTCGTCAACTCTAGCCATTTTCAAAGTCAAATCACCTTTTCTTTAAAAATTCATATTAAAATTTTTCGAAAATCGACACGGACCACACATGCAAGCCATAAATCGTCAAATAGAGCTATGAAAGTCTCGAAACACAAAAAGGGAGCTAGTACTCAAAACGACCGGTCAAATCGTTACGATTTTGCATAAAATAATACATAAATTCTAGCATAATTTATGTGTATTAGTAATGCAGAAAAGAAAAACATGAACTACCCATTGAATTAACAATGCTATGTTTTCTATGGAAGAATAAAGGAGTAAGTATTGTATTAAGCAATGCTAGATTCTGTTGGGGATTATTTCTTCCTAGTTCGTAAGCGAACGATAGTAAACAGGAAAGAGGGGGAAGAAAATGAACCAAATAAATACCAATTGTGTCAATAAATTGGTAGGGAAACTGTTAATTCCAAATGAGCAATAATGTCATTCTTTAATCCACCAGATTAATATCAGAATACAATAAACAGAAAAATACAAATATCTTTCTCCAATGATGCCACGGAAACCACTTTTCTTGGGTGGACATCAAGAAGACTTTCTTAAATAAGAGAAGGTTCAATGCCTTCCTCAGGTATTCAGCCCCGTTGTTTTGCAAATGGGGCATATATTCTTGTGTTTGAGCCATTGTTTAATGCAGTCTCTATGAAAATCATGGCCACACTCCAGTGTACCAAGATCCTCTCCATCATTATATTCTTCCTGCAAATTATAGGAAATCCATAAGAACACCTTAATAAGAAAACTCCAAGAATGTGTATGAACCATATTTTATTAGATCTGTGGCATGTCGCAATTGTAGAATATTTCAAATTAAGTACCTGACATATACAGCATGGCTCTGCATCGATGGGTTCTTCTGATTTAACACAAATATAGCTGCGTTGCTTCAAATGGCTCAAAATAGCTTCTTCGCCCAGTCCAGTGCACACATTCCCAATGCGCTCTTCAAGTGCCAGTAACTCCTGCAAACACAGCACCTGGAGAAGTTAGCATAACGTTTGCATAGAGTATAATGCAATTCTATTTAGCCCACTAACCTCATATGACATGTTATCAACATCAACCCGCATATCCCTATGGCGATCATGAATATCCGCCATCCCAAAGAAGACTGACTGATCAAGGATCATAACATCCTGGAATACAAGGATATTAAATTCCAGATGTGATTTTTTTGATAAGCTAATCTATCATCTGCACATATAGGACTGAGAAGAAAGCTCCTTCACTCTCTTCATCAATGAAAATGACTCTAATTTCATTACAAATGAAATGGAAAATAAGTTAACGAGCAAAATGATGCCCTGACTGTGATCTTTATCTCCAGGGTGAATAATAGGGATCCGAAGAATGAATTTTGATCTAAACAAAAAAAAGTAATAGTTTTACTTATTTCCTCTCCTGAGCAAAACTTGATGATATATTGCTGTTTGCTCCCTTCACAGTAACACAGCACTTGTTTATGCAGGCTCTAGGCATGTAAGTAAAGAGCATAGCATAATACAGGTTGGTAGTTCTGCACGTGCTTTCTAGTTTACAAAATAGTATTTATATATCTGACTTTCAAAAACACATTTTGAAACGTAGAAATAGAAGTTTGAAGTAAATGACTGTTAGCAACAAATCCTTCAAATTAGCCTGTCTTACACATCATGTTGGTTCATTATTACTTCATATTCCTCCAGACAAGGAAAAACAAACCGCGTAAGACTCAGCTGAAAAAGAATAAAGATGGAAAAAAAATATAAAGTCAAAAACATCAGAGGAAGCCTTAGCTTTTCAGCACAAAGTACAGTCTAGCCATGGCAACCAAAACCAAGGTTCTTGGCTTTGTAGCAACATCTGTTGTGCCTCCGACCATGTAGGTGATAGAGAAGCTTGTAATCCAATAGAACAGAAAATCTGTAACCTTATAAAGCCATCATCCTACTCAAGAATCTAACCTCAAGTTGTAAGCCTTCTCCCCTGCGCATAAGATCCAATACATTGCGAATCTGTTCAACAAAAGTGATTAATGGCAAGTAATTGATAATAAATGGACGGTTTACAATGCAAACTACATACATAAAAAAGAATTAAAGCTTTCTCATTCTAGTCTTTTACAAAAACCTCCAATTAAGCTGGAAACTAGGTGAGGCTAACACTATTAACTATAAGCTAAATGCACCATTGCTCCTTGTAACAATAATTGCATGAGAGAAAGATAATCTACGAAACAAACCCCAAACCAAAAGAGCAGACCTTTTCCACATCAAAGCTTGGAAACTGCATCCAAGAATAAAAAAGTAAAATGGACTCCTAACTCCTTAGTAAGATAATGCACTTGTGAGAGGTTGTACATTACACTAACACTAAGAGCCCACTAAATTACATCTAGCGTAGACACTAGCAAAAGCACTTCAGAAATTTTATCATCAAAGAGGTTTAACCGGTTTGTGGTGACGAAACGTCAAGAGGAACACAGTTGGATATTTCAGGATATAACTATAGAATACATTTGCATCCACAACTACAAGAGTAACATACCTTATCCGTGCAAAACCTGAGAGGGACATAAGTAAGAAAGCTCAATCTGCTATATTTGGGGTCACAAATTTAGGTTCATTGAGATGTTATTGTAGTGACCCTTGGATTTGATTGCGATGCATGCCCTACGATTCCTATTGGTCAGCAAATTATTGATTGATACGTAAATAAGGTCTATTATAAGCAGATTAGGGTCTAAGTTCACTTTGACTTCATATAACAAATGTGAAAGAATATTTGACCACATAAGCTGGAGAACATACCTCAGAGACTAGCCTGCTTCTTCCTTCACTGGCAGCAGCCAAAGTCCTCCAAGAATGAGAAACTCCTATACCACCATCAAGATGTCTCTCCGACAATGCTGTGGACCTTGACCTTGATTGACGATGTCCATGATTGCCAGAAAGCTCCAACACCCGAGAGGCAGCACTCAGACATAGCGAAGGACTATTACCACTACGACCTCCAGGTTCAGCATCTGCTGAAGACAACAAAGACCTTCGGACATATTCAGACAGTCTCCGGGAATATTGTGGAGGATTTCTGTGTTGAACCCGAGAAGGAGAAGACAAGTGGGAGCGTGAACTCGAGCTACTTCGAGATGTGGATGCAACATTTCCAACAATGGAAATATTCCCACCACCAGCTAAACTCCAGTTGGCAGGATTTTGGTTCAGATTTCTTGCATCAGTAACAGGTATAAACATTGGATGATGTGAAATGTTCCTTGACAAACTTCTTGAGTGGGGTTCTTGATATGGTGCAGAGTCTCTCTCTCCAGATGCATAAAAGCTTGATGAACTGCTAGTTCTTGAGTTAGGTGCTAAATCCCACCTAGCCTGTGAACTTCGATGCAGAGAAGGAACATGGACCACCGAGGCCTGGCTTTGAGGATTTACATTATCAGCTGCAGACATCGACATCAAGTTCAAAGAATTATTATGGAAGACCCTCGATGAGTGCCAGTCAGATGACACATTAACATTTCCAGCATCACCCACAGCAGGAAACAGGTTACTAGGAATGGTATCTTGTTGATGTGAGCTATTAACCCTCAGCCTGAAAGTATTACGGGAACTTTCGGCAATTCCAGAAGCAGGTAAACGAAGTGGACTTTCTGAAATGGTTCCTCCCATTGAAAGCCCAAGTCTTGGGTTAAGCTGCTCTGACAAATTAATGCTTCCGCTCCCTTCTGTTGGAGCACAGATACTTGCACCTGTGCCCATACTATGTGGAGAAGGTAGAGAATGCCATAAGCTGTTTTCGGCATGTGGAATATAATTTCTACTTCCACTTGCTGAAGATTGGCCCAGATGTCCTTCAAGTGCTTTTCTCTTGCAAGATAAGCGACGACCATCCAACGAAGAGCCTGGCCTGCCATCATTTTCATCTATCAAGAATCCATTAGTACCAAAAGGCCCAGCAAAAGTATGACATGTAGTAGCAGATGACATCCACTCTTTTCCTGGTAAATCAGACTTGTATGCTGGAGTACATTCCATTATTTGACAGTCATCTTCACTGTCATCATCACCATGGTGCCCCTCAAACCCTGAATTTGTGTTCATATCATGAGGAAGGGTAGTTGGACTAGAACCTTGAGAGAATATACTGCTGTTAGCCATCTGAACACTGTTCAAATTTACTTCTACATTACTCAATGAAAGAATGTTGGGCGACCCATATTGATGTTCGTCAGAGAAGTGAGAAGGTTCAGGACATGCATTCATTGTAGATGACCAACCATGATCTGTTTTTCGTTCACTCTGACCAGCATGATTTGTGGAGCTCGGTTCTCCGAAACCCAACCCCATTATGTTCTGTCTCTCATGGCTCACAGGATTAAGAAAAGAAATATTATTCTGATTAGGTGATACCACATAATCTGGTACACGACTATTCCAACACATCTGCTGATCTATACCATCACCCGATGTTGAAGTAGAACCAAAATCTAAAGTTTCTGAAAATGAACCGATGGAACTTCGTTTCCCTTGCATTAGGGCTATGTTATACTCTATTCACAATCCACAAGTGAGTCTAAGAAGGAACTGCAGAGTGCAGAGACTCGCACCTAGTCCTTCAGTAACCTGGAAAGTAGAAAACTAAACCTTGTAAAAAGTCAATGTTATATTGCCTTGAAAGCAACTGATTGAGTGCAACTCATGAAAATTTGCACTACAATGAGTGAAATGGTTTCTGTTAGATTAAAGCAGTAGGAAAACTTTAAGCAACAACAACTATGTAAAAGTATTCCCATACCACAACTACTTTGCATACCAAAGAACCAGATAAAACCTATCAAACACCCTAGTCTTCAAATAGAAGTAAAGGTAAATTGGAGCACAGCAAACCAGAAAACAACATCCCACTAGAAATATAGAAACCCCATCCCCTAAAACAACCCCAGGAGAAATAAACAAGAGAAGATATCAAAGAACAAAACATCCGGGCCAAGCCGAATATAAACATTGACAAGAAAAGAAGCAAGATTTACTTGAAACTACAAAAAAAAGGCATACATCTGCAATCTGATTACATGTATGTAGACATCAAGAACCAAAGAATGAAGATAAAAATTTCTTAATTTCCAAATATCCCATATAATTGGTCAAATAAAAATCAATGTCTTTCCAACCATCTAAACATAAGAGCTAAAAAGAGTTGCTTTTTCTTCAAAAAGACAAGCTTTTAACTCATTCCATCTCTAAAACAGCTCTATAAAGAACCATCAAAGAACGAAAAGATACTTAATTTCGAAAAAGAGAAGATGGGTGGAAGCAGGTATGCACCAAGTCAAAAATCAGCCCAAAAAAAGGAGCTTTTTAACACAGAAAAAGTGAAAATTCTAAAGGGAAATCTCCACCATCTCAAATAAATGGAATTTACACACAAACCCAGAACTAAAAATGAGAAAGAGAAACAAAAAATAATCAAAAAAAAAAAACTTTGAAAAAGGGGAGAAAAAAGTAACAGAGAAATAAATTTATAAATTTACCTTTGAAAGAGAAACAAGTGAAGCAACAGATCTACAGTGACACCGCCTACAAAATGGGCAAAAAAGCATTAGATATGATTTTCCAAATATGAGCAAAATGATTTCACCTCTCTGTTTCTATATATGACCAAGATTGCTTCTTTCCCTCTAATACAAAAGAACCAAAGATACATACAAGAGTCACCGAGTTTAACAGAAGACCGCGAAAGGGAGGGCGTGTGAGTGGATGGGGAGTTGAAGGATGAGATGACAATGAAATGGTGGGTGGAAACAAAAAAGCAAAAAATACATACTACTACAGAGAATATGAGGGAAGAGGTGGTGGCCTATTATACAGAAAGAAAATAACCCCACAATGCAACAAAAAGGAGATTTATGACTAAATAACTACACGTATACCAAAATACAAATACATTAAATAGGATATCCTATATCAGAGCAGTTTCCAAAGATAGATGTGGAAAGGAATTATTAGTAAATGTTAGGAAAGTGAGGAAAAGGAAAAGAAATCAATTTAACTCGCTTATGTTGTCCTATATCAGAGCAGTTTCCAAAGATAGATGTGGAAAGGAATTACTAGTAAATGCTAGGAAAGTGAAGAAAAGGAAAAGAAATCAATTTAACTCGCTTATGTTGTCTTTATGTAAAGTAAGTATGGTGGATTCCCAAGTACTGCTATGAATAACGGAAAAAGAATTATTATAATTATAATGGATTCTTTGAATGTGATTTGAGATAAATTAGGCCTAAATAAAACGAACATTTAGAATTAACTTGAGATTAAGGCATTATTAATTGAAAGAACAAATATAGGAAATATAATGAATAAAGTGTAATAAAAGAGAAGTTGATTTATAGCCTGTTTGGCCAAGTTTTTTTCTTGACCGAAAGCGTTTTTTTTTTTGTCAAATATGCTTTTTTTCAAAGTTAAGGTGTTTGGCCAAGTTTTTTTAAGAAAAAAAAGTACGTTTGAGTAGAAGCAGAAAAATGTAGCTTCACCCCAGAAGCACTTTTTAAAAGTTTGGCTAAATACTAATTTTTACTCAAAAGTATTTTTCAAATTAATTAGTTAGACACAAACTGATTTTTACCAAAAATACTTTTTAAAAAGCACTTTTAAAAAAAGCACTTCTTAAAATAAGCAGATTTTAGAAGCTTGGCCAAACAGGCTATTAGCCGATAAGATGTACTCCCTCCGTTGTAACTTATATAACCTTTTTTTTTTAGTCCGTTTCGAAAAGAATGATCACTACAAACAATTTACCTTTATGCAATGATATATGGTCACACAAAATATATATGCCTCATTTTACACCACAAGATCAACAATCTTCTCGTTTTTCTTTAACCACGTGTCAAATCAAATAGGTTCATATAAAATTGAAACGGATAGAGTAGTATCTATTAATTAGGAGTCTAAGTGGAGTTAAAAAATAAAAAGAGTTTAAATTTTGTAAAATTATTTATGCAATTAAATTACTTATAAGATAATTATATGTAAATTTCAATGATAGCACTAATTGTTAACTTGAAAAAATGATAATTTACTATCACATGTTTAACTACACTAAGAGCATCAAAATATAACTAATTGTCAATATATATAACTTAAATTTAAATTTGTTTTACTATCACGTTAAATTCACTTTATATGGTAATCTTTATGGCAAATCAGATATGATCATTGAAAAATAGAATAGTAACATGTTATAATTGATTGAATTGAATTAATAGCATAAAATCCCTTATATATACAATGAATATGATTTAAATCCATCAAAGCGCTATTGATAACCTAAGGAGGACGGGGGGAAATTGAATAGAGAAAGATATGCATGCTTTCTCTGCTGCCTCTATTGCCTGCCAGCTATGCTGCTTTACAAATGGCTTCTTATCTTTGTCTTTTGGTTAGCTTTCTCCCTCTTATAATCACTTTGTTTGATGAGATGTTACTTGGCGCACATAAGAAGAAGAAATAGCAGTACTTTTTCTTTTTTTTCTTTTGAGAAAATACATTTACTTTTGGTAAAATACCTTAAAAACTCCTGAACTTGGCACGTATTATTGATTACATCCTTAAATTATCAGTGATCTTAATTACCTTCTTATACTTAGTTATTCGATTGTTGTTACCCCCTTGGACGATCTCATCCTAAGAAAGTGGCATGCACTCGCCTGCCACGTGGATTTTTCTGTCCATGTGGTATTTTCTGAAAAATAAAATATATTTTATACCTTTTTAAGTGTGTTACTTTTTTAGATAATCTTTTTCTAATAATATTTATAATAAAACTTGGTTAGAACTACATTATTTAGGCTAATATTTTTTTATTTGGCTAAAAATAATAAAGTTTTAGTTATTGTTTTTGAATTTGACCTAAAAATAAAGATTTATACAGTTGAATTAAATAGTCAAGTCATCTAAAAATATATAAAAATACATAGTTTGATTTTTATTATTTTGACTATAATTTTTTATATAGCTCTAAATTATGGAGCTCTAAAAATATTTATTTTTTTTACATATATAACCGAAAAAAGAAAAAATACACGGTTGAAATAAATAGTCATTGCATCAAAAGAAGAAATAAAAAGAGTATATAATTGCAAGTTCATTATTTTGGCTATACCTTTTTATTTGGTAAACAATAATGGAGTTGTAGCCATTTTTTCTTACTGATTTGACTCGAAAATAAAAATACACAATTAAAATAAATAGATATTATATCTAAAGAAAATAAATAACAGAAAATACACAATCAGCACTCCATTATTTTTGCTAAAAAATTTCTATTTGGCTAAAATGATGTCCAACCAAACTTTTACAAATTTGGCCCCAAAAAAAATATTCAGTTGGAACAAATAGACATTATATCTATAGAAGAAATTAAAAAGAATAACAGTTAGAGTAAAGTCCACATTACATGTCAAGATGAAGCAAGAAGAAATATATAGTTGTAACAAATAAATCATTATATATGACTACATGCAATTAAAAGTTAAAAACTAACCTACTTGTAAGCTGATTTTTAAATATTTTTCACTCTCACGCGCTTAAAAGAGAGTGCACCCACACTTTTTGCCACATCAGCATCTAGGGAGGTAATGGCTCTCAAAATGCCAAGTCCAGGGAGGTAATTAAGACCACGAATAATTTAAGGGTGTAACTAACAATCCGTGTCAAGTTTAGAAAAGTTTTTAGATATTCCACCTTTACTTTTTTTATGTTATCATGAGAAGTTTTATGGTGTGCCTCACTTAACTGACATTAGTTGTGTGAGGTCTCTTTTTATCTCACAAATTTATAAGGGATTTTTTTGTTCCTATACACTATTTGAAACCTTATTACCAAAAATATCCCAGTTTTGGTATTTACCCGACATAAACACGATTTAGCTACAAAAATAATACTTTACATTTGTTTAAACTAGACTCCTTTCTGCGGTAAACTTCCTTATTTAGATGCAGGATTTTGGGATAGCTTATATTTCAGTTAGAGATTTTACTGAAGCAATCATCGCACCATAATCAACGCAACATATCTGTAGAATCCTTCTATTACGCAGATTTTCTCTGGTTATCATCGCACCATAATCAAGGCAGCATATCTGTATAATCCTTCTATTATGCATATGTCCTCTGGTTTTCCATAAACAAGTTAACAAACTCAAAAAAAGCTTCTGAAGAAAATAATTGCAAATAATTAGCTACAATTGAATTAAATTTCGCGACATAATGTCAAAATTGGCGATTATGCTTCAGCTCAATGGTCGGTGGGATAGCGTTGGGAGATACAAAGATTTTGATGTTGGCGGAATTGTAGTCAATAAAGATTCAAATTATAGTCAATTGAATTCCGCAATTGCAGAGCATCTAATGATCGATACCTCCACAAAAATCATCGAAATCAAATACACTGTCAACGAACGTTGTCCTCCAATGAAAATTCGGAACGATATGGGAGTTCGAGTATATATTGAGATGAAAAAGGAAAATAAAAATTTAGGAATGTATCCGTTGTGTATAACAGTATGTGATTTCGATTTGGAATGTAGTATGTCGAATGCGAGCATAATTGCAGGTTTGCTCTATTTTTTCAGTGCTGATGTTTTTCAATTTCAAGTGTTCTATAATTTTACTACAAATTATCTACAACCATACTACATAACAAATGTAGTTCAACTGTTATGTCTCTAAATACAATTGAAGTGTACCTGTTACACAGTACTTAAGATTTGAAAAAATAAAAATGTGATCACAGAACAAAGTATCTACAAGTATTCTATCAAATAGTAAACACCTGAATATACAGAGGCCTGAATTACTATACTTTTTTGAGTGTAGGTACTTTTGATTATCGTAATACTAACGTGGTACAATTGTCAAGTAATTGTAACACAATTGGATAAGTATCAGGAACATTGAAGTTGATTAATATGCCAACATCTCCGATAATTATGAAATATAAAAGTATCATCATAACAGAACATACGCCAAATATAATTGAAGTAGGCCAAGTTTACCAAGACAAGCAAACAACTATCAGTGCAATGAAGCACCATTCTGTCATGAATAAGTTTCAATTTAGGGTGAAAAGGTCTAGTGCAAGAAGGTAGGGACATTTTATTTGTCAAATTCATATTGTGTATAAGTTGTAGTTTTTATATATATAAATTATATATAAATTATTTAAAATAATTTGTTGTGCATAAACAGACTCGTATTCTATAGCTACAATTTGCATAACATTTTTTGAATTATCTTTATTCTGTAGCTATTGCCTCGTATGTGTTGGGGACAATTGTACGCGGCACTTCAAGTCCACCAGCATAAATGAATCAGCATTGTTCAAGGTTCAAAAATTCAACAGCTTGTACACATGCTCTTTGATGGACAACATATATATACAACGCAAAGCTACTGCCATGGTAGTTAGCAGCATGGTAATGCCAAAATATGTGGATCCTAAGACAATATACACACCAAAAGACATACAAACTGATATGTTGTTGGAACATGGTGTGAACTTAACATACATGCAAGCTTGGAGAGCAAGAAAAAAGACTTTGGAATTTTTGAGAGGTCATCCTGCTGATTCCTATAGTCGCTTACTGAGTTATTTGTATATTCTGGAGAAGACTTATCCGGGGTCGGTAGTGAAATTGCAGAAGACTGAAGATGACTGTTTCTTGTATGCATTTGTTGCACTTAGTACGTCAATCAAAGGTTAGGAGCATTGTAGGCCAGTTGTAGTAGTCGATAGTACCTTCTTGAAGTCGGCATATAGGGTAATCATCCTAATAGCTAGCACAATGGATGCATTAATGTAGATTAATTGTAAAAATATTGTTATAAAGTTATTTCTGAAACTGTATTTTTTATATTTTCAAATTTTATTACTGTAATTGAATTTCTTTTTGCTACCTATGTGATGGGTAGCATATTACCACTAGCATACGTCATTGTTGATTCAGAAAATGACGCATCATGGAGGTGGTTGTTTGAGCAATTCAAACATGCATATGGCGAAAAACCAAATATGTGTGTTGTTTCAGACCGGAATGAGAGTATATTGAAGGCAACATCTACTCTTTATACCGCCATGCCACATTATGCTTGCATGTGGCATATTTAGACAAATGTAAGGTCAAAGTTCAAGAAAGGCCATCTAAAGTTAAGTGAATTGTACTTTGACACGGCACGATCATACACACTTGATGAATTTAATGAAAGAATATCATAGATTGAAGAGATCGACATACGTGTTAAAGCATACCTATACGATATTGGCTATCACATATTGTCTCGGGTATATGCTACGGTGAACAGAACATGAACGATGACATCAAACATTGCAGAGTCCTTGAATGCGGTAACCAAATATGCGAGAAAGCTGCCCGTAGTTGAACTATTAGAGTACATGAGGACTCTTCTTGAACGTTGGATTAATGAAAAGTTATTGAATACAAAGGATACGTTCACATACCTTGGGGGGAAATACAACAAAGAGTTGGAGGATAACTGGACATTATCGCAGAAGATGAGAGTAAGTTATGGACAATAACATCAGATCATTGATTTAATCAAACTAAATATATACATATAATTGTAGATATGTTGTTGTATAATTGTATTTATTTTGTCTTGTATCTGTTGTTGACAACTTGTTATGTGTTTGTAATGAAATTGTAGGTGAGGGCTTCAACAGATTACATCCATACTGTGATAGATGGTGTGAAGCGCTTCATTGTTTGCCTTCAAAACAAGAGATGTAGTTGTAGACAATTCCAGCTTGATGAACTTCCTTGTTCACATGCTTTGGCAGCTTTGAGGCACATGAACGAGTCTTATGAAAACTATTATTCTCTTTATTACACGAGGGAGAGCCTTCTGCAGACTTATGAAATACCAGTAGACCTGCTACATGATGAAAGCAAATGGAATGTGCCACAACATATAGCTGAAGAAGTTGTAATGCCACCTACTGGGAAATGGCAGTCAGGGAGACCTCAAAAATAAAGATACAAATCATATGATGAAGTAAATGCAAAGAAATACAAGGGTTCATGTGGTAACTGCGGACAAGAAGGGCATAACAAAAGATCTTGTAGGAATGCTCCCAAAAAAAAAAAAATTGATATAGTATTAAAAAAAAAAATTATTGAGTACTGTTGATGATAATCTGTCCTTTAAGATATATTGAGTTATATTTGTTATATTCTGGAGAATTATAGTTGTGGTGTAATTATGTTGCTAATTTGAATAAAAATTGTCTCATATGATGAATGTTTGGTAAACAGATTTCAATTCTTAATGCAATTGGTTTGTAGTTGTTTTGTTCAAAAACTGGGTTTATTTATTACTTTTAAGCTTTTCCTAACAACACTGCTAAAATTGAATAGATTCTATATTTTTGTATAGTAGTTGTAGACATAATTATAGTTATGCTGTAAAGAAATTATATAGTACCAATATCGAGATCAAGTACTAACAACTTTTAACCAAAACAAATGCCACAGATATTTTCTATTGTAAGTAGTAGAATTTTGGACAAAATAACAAAAAACAAAAAGTAAAACAATTGTAGCACAAATCTTCTATAAATTAATTCTAGATGACTTGTTCTTAATAAATAATTTTCTTACAACTTTAATACAATCCAGCTACAACTAAACACTTTAACTATAATTTTTCTACAGAAAAGGGTAACTAATTCTTTTTGTTCTAGACTCGTGTTCTCTCCCTCACAGCTGGTGCACCTTTTCTTCGTGCTAATTTGTCAGTCACCTCACTTTCACTAATTGCACCAAGCTCTTACTTTTTTCTAGCATAATCCCAAATGAGCGCTCCATGGCGTCTATGGTGTTGATCAATATCATAAAGGTCTTCCTTTGAAATTGATAGCTCTCCAATGCTGACATATTCTGCAAATATTGCCATGTATACACCACAGTCACTGCAAAAAATAATAGGAAAAAAGATTTAGCATTCAATGTAAAATACAATTGGTTAAATTGAAGGAAAAACAGTACATACAGTGATCCTTCTTTTTGATGGGGTATCTCACCGACCAACCACTAAATGTTAAGAGGGTCAGTAAAACCTTTTTCAATATATGCCTTTGTGTCTTGTAGTTGATGTCTGGATGCTTGCCATAGAAGCCGGTGCATGACAAGTAGAGGGGGATCATAATAGCAAACTTGTCGACAATAGATTCAACAAGTTTGTGATTTCGTGAATAGACCATAGAATCATAAACATATAGAACCCTATCGGTAATGTCAAACACAACCAACAACTAATGAAATTTCTCCACAATGTTTATGGGCATAATCATAAAATCAAATTTTTCCCATGCAATATTTGCAAGTAATCGGTACCCTAATATGTATTCAGATACGACGTCATGGGGTTTGACAACAGCAAGCTTCCTATCGGCAGGAGCATTAATGTACCTCTCATAAATTTGTTCAATTCTAGTCTTGAAGATACAGTGAGTGGTTGTAAACCGTATTTTATTTTCAGGACTATACTTTCCTCTTTTCCTCAAATAGAATAAAATAACATCAATGTGCTGTGAAAAACAGATTTCATTATTTCTCAATGCTGAATATAATTTAACTACAATTTTTAAATAAAAAATCTACAGATATCTAAAATAACAAAATACTACAGCTAATCATTAAATTCTGCCAAGGTATGAGTGTACCGTGTTGTTGAGGATTTGCCCGGGATGTGCCAAAGTATAAAACTAGTCCTTTTTATCAACTTTCTCCACTCCAAGATCAAACCACGGGTTGAGCTTGTTATCTTTTAAAGTATAAGGCGCATTATTCCTATTTAAAGATATAGCAAGTACAATTAATATGTAGTTTCAATTGAAAATCTATAAATTGTATGCACTCGATAATATAAAAAAAGTGTATAATCTAACCTCTTTGAAACTGTGCGGTACCTAAATATAACCACTTATTAAACTCTTTCAACAAGTCAGGATCAACATCGTCACCAATAACCTAGTAAATGGATGCTTGATATTGAAAATTGGAGGAGGTCCAACATAAATGCTTTCCCCAAAACTGAAATAAGGGAGAAAGAGGAATCTGGCATGCTTTCCATGAACCCTTGTTCTTCCTTGATGCACAAGGGTTGTTTTATCTTCATTAACCTCGCCGAACTTAACAAACTGTGAGAAGTTCTCTAGCAGCTCAAAATCATTAAGTGTTACTGCCCTTTTTCCAGACCTGGAGTCATTGTCCGAATCACCTATATTGATGAAGTCGACTGGCTCACCTACAAAATCAAAAACAAAAGAACAACATTGTATGTTGGTTGCATCTGAAATTTTGAAAAAACTGAAACTTATATGAAAGCTGTTGTTTTATTCCTACAATTATATTGTAATATATAATACTACTCAAATTTTCATTGCAATCGTCTCCTTGTTGTATAATATTTGCTTCTTGAATTGGAGATTGCAAATGCATAGTTTCTTTCTCCTCATTTAAATGCTCTCCTTGTATGCCAACTTTTGCATCATGTTTTGGAGAATGGTCATGCATAGTTTCCTTCTCTGCGACAACAAATGTGTACAACTTAATAAAATTGTAGATCATTTGTAGTAAATAGAAATAACACTGTAAATAAATTGTAGTTAATTTATTAAAATATTTTTCTGTAGCTGAAATGTAATATGTATTGTAAAATATGGATATAAAATGTACTAAATGCCTCTTGAAATGGGAAAGATAAGTCAACACCTACCGGGCATGATATAGGAATATTCTCCTCTTTTTGAATGTCAGACATGTGTCATGTATCTAAGACAATAATTAAAAATATAATGTAGATTATTTATTGATAATTTAGGCTATATGTAAATATAATTTAAAATATTTGTCATCATATTGTGTTAAAATTATTAAAATACATGTTTTATTGCTACTGTCCAACACTTGTTTAGCACTACTGCCATGATACTATTATTTGTTCTTTTCTTTATAATGCTCATCATTTTTCGCAGAACTGCCAGTAAACTGCAAGCAGAATTTGTTAGGCTATATACTTTATGAATGCTAATATAAACATAAACATGGTAAAAAAAGTTTTCCAAAATGAATATATTTTGAATGAAACCTTAGCATCAATGTTAGTATCCTGTTGACTTTTTATTGCCTGTAACACAGACTTGATAGAATCATTGAGTAGCACTCGAATGCTACTTAGTTCTTCAAAAACCTAAAGAACAAAAAATGCTTATAATGTATCTGACAATAAGAGGCTTACAAAAATATAAAGAAGACTAAAAATCAAGAATTAGGGATACCTCTTTCTTGAACAATCCAAGGTCTGAACCGACCTAAGTATTAAAATAGAAAGAGTTAAAGAAATTAAAGAAACCATCTAGGAATATCATCAGTTGTTACCTTATCAACATCTTTTCTTAATTTTTTTTAGTTGTTTTAGAATATCTTTCTTGTCATCTATTCCCGTTGCCTGCTTATTGCCAGATGAAGATGGAGCATTTGTCGGATGCTCGGCCTGCGTTTCAGTTTCTTCAAGGATGTATTCAAATTTATCTGGCAAAGTCATTCTAGAAAGCTCTTCTGGGGCTTCAATCATGTTGGTAAACTGAGTGAAATAAAAATATGAGGGACCTAGTCATCATATGTATAAAATGTGTAGATAATTTGTATTTATATTGTCCGTACCATAAAATTGTAGTCTAGTTGTGTTAAGTATGTCAATATTTTGAGATACCTTATACATAAGTGAAAAATATTTATCTTGATCCATGATGGTTTGATTATCCTCTCTTTCAATGCAGAAATCCATATCATGTCCTTACTAGCTGTCCAGTTAAGTATGCAGAAGATCGAATTACCAACTCTTGTAGCTATATCAGTGTTGAATGTAGAGCAACATTCATATAACCAGATTTGCATAGCGAGTGAAAAATCTCGAATGAGATAAAAATTCACAGAAGAGTTCAGCTTATGTCTAACAGACTGAAGCAATTGTGTATAAGCTTCGATACCCCATGCGAAATTCGCATACTGCCCCGAGTTCACCAAATAGAACCTAAAGTGGTCTATCAAACCATTATCTTTCTCTGAAGGACAAAGGAAGAATTCTATCATATAGATAATACACAACTTGACTGCATTCTCATCATTCACCCAACTACGGCTGGTTACAATTTGTTTCAAGTACGACTTCTCAACTTTTTCCTTGTTCGAAAAATAGCTCCTCATTATTTTACTGTCATACTTAGTTATGTAACCAAAGTTCGTTACTTCTGTAAAATATCTAAGCCCAGTGATAAGGGCAAACTCCCTCAACCTAAAGTTCAGCCTCTCACCCTTTATCTCTGCTGTAAAAAACTGAGAACCGGATGCGTTCAATTCATACTTCATGAGAGGGTGAATTGCCTGATTTTGGATACATATTTTGGGCATGCAAAGAAAGTGCCCAAAACATGTCTTCTTAAATAACTTTAACCCATTTTCAGACAATAACACCTTGATTTGGGCATGAACAGCAGGGTCGGATAATGTCTGAAACCTAGTGATGCCATAATTAAAATCATGTGGTGCAAAAAATATTCGATTCTATACCAAAAATAATAATAAGTTAATAAAACATGTTTAACGACCAAAACATAAAATAATAACAATTCTACTACACTTTATCTACAGCCAGAAATATATTAATACATTGCATACAAATAAGTTATAAAATTAGTAAATATATATAACAACTGAACTACATTGAAGCTACAAATGCACTGACAAATTTATGTTTAGAGCAAAAAAGTAGAAACTAATAACTAAACACAATATATACAATTTGTTTACAGAAAATGAAACTAACATCTATAAATAGAGCAAATAATAACCAATAAAACTAACTAAATCATGTAGTACATTCCCTAACAAAATTATTTCAAATAATATACGACAAATCTACAATTTCTAGGAAAATGCTGATAACCAATAATAAATATACAAAATGTAGACAAAATTTTTATAAATACAGAAAAATAAAAAATAGGTATCGTCATGAGAATGAAAACATATTTTGTAACTAAAAAAAAAAGAGCAAAAATTGTAAATACTAAAATTTTACCTACTCTAATGACTCTTGAGGTATGTTTCTAGGAGATTTTTGAACCTTTCCTTTTTGAAGGTTTGACAGTAGGAGAAACTTTAATTTTTTTTTTGCAGGTTTCGGGATAACTTCTTCTTCGACGAAATCATCATCACGAGCAATTTCTTTGCCCTTCCGCTTTACTGATTTAGCAGATGTCGAAACTTCACCAGCATCTCTGTCATGCTTGAGTTTTGTTCGCGCTTCTGCCCTAACTTCACGAGGGGAAAGCTTGGACTTTGTCTCTGATTTTGCATGTGTCGATTTCGCTATTTGTTTGGGTGAATCTTATGAGAAAACACTCAAATCAAAAGTAGGAATATCACTAACATTAGCTTTTTTAGGGTTATTCTTCGGAAATCCTTTCTTCTTCATCGTAAGGGTAGGAAAATTTTAAGATGTTACTGATTTCGTAGGTTTTTGAGAGAGAAATCAAAAAGTTTGAGAGGGATTATAAAAGATTTGTAAACAAAAATGGAAGAGAGCATTAATGGAGGGAGAGAGTATCAGAATGGTAAGGGGTATGGATAGAGAAACGTAGGGGGAGTGAGTTATGTACGTTAGCGAGATTACAAGAGTTAATTGATTCTCATGTAATTTCTAAAATATATATAATTCGTAAATTATATATGGCTATGTAATTAAATTGAAACTTGAGTAGGGAGAGGAATAAAGTTTCAAATAGTGTATAGAAAAATAAAAATACCTTTTGGTAAATAGCATCCATAGGTTATTTGCATTTTATCAAATAAAGCAAGATATAAACAATCCGGTCTGTATTACAACTCCATTAATCTTGAAATTGCAAGAATTGTGTTCATCATTCTAATCCCCATTGTCTTCGTCTCGAGAAGAACTTTAACGGGCTATGTATCTAAAATTTAATTGGAATTTAGATTACTTCAATTTTTGCATAAAAAGCAGCATATATATATATATATATATATATTTCATTAAAAAGAAACTTAGCTTTGAAAACTCGTAATTAGTTTTTATAATATTTGGTACTGGTGTGTGAAGATATTGTTGTTAGGGTTAACTAAATGTTGCTACGGAAAAATGAGTATTAATTCTAGATGGTGTAGGAATACTAGGAAACCTAAATTGTTAGAACTTCTGAAGTCAAATTCTACACAAATTAGGTTTTCCAATTTATACTGAGGATAGGTTTAACTTGCACTATTATATAAGAAGGGCCTATTTTCTTTGTCTTGCGATTATGCTTCAGCCTTTCTTCTGTTGATTTATTTATCAATAAATAGATCACAATATGTCGTCTTTCAAAAAACAATCAGAATTAGATAGAGTGAGCGACTTACCACTGGATCTGATAGCTTGCATCCTCGGGAAAATGCCTATTCGTGAAGCTGTACGAACCAGTGTTCTGACTAAAAAATGGAGATTTTACTACTACTACATTCCCCAGTTAGTATTTGATGACCACTTTAGCGATGAAGAAGAGAAGAAGGGATCTTTTTATTTCTAAGCCCATTACGTACTACTCTGTATTTGATGAAATTATCACCAAATCTCTTAAGCTTCATCCTGATCCTAGTGGATTAGAGAGTTTTGAATTATGCATTCCTTTTAAATATGCTTCAACAGCGATTCCTGATGTGAACAAATGGATACTCTATTTATCATCTTGGAGGAACAATATCAAGAAATTAACCTTAATCTACAATGAGGTATGGACCAGGGATGTTATGGATCGTCATAAGTTACCCACCTATTTCTTCTCTTTGCTAAATTTGACATCCTTGAAGCTCCAGAATGTTGTTCTTTCGCCACCGCCAGATTTTAAAGGCTTCCTTAATCTCGACGAATTTATACTTATTGGGGTTGGCTTTGCAGACAACTGTTTTGAAAGTTTTCTTTCCAGCTGCCTCCTTCTTACAAGGCCTGTGCTACATGGCTGCTCTGGCATTCATCATTTTAATATAAGTGGTTCTAATCTCAAGAGTTTGTCCGTTGAGGCGGACGATGATGAGTTCAAATCAATCTCCTTAGAGAAGGCTCCCAACTTGTCTTAAAGTTTCTGTTTCTCTAGATCATCAAACGGTTGCTATAACCAGTCCTCCTGATCTCATCATGTTTGTGCCCGGTAGCTCGCCTCAAGTCAAAATACTTCGTCTTGATGGAATGTTTCTGCACTACTTACCAGTTGATCCGGGTATGCTATCTTTAGAGATTCTTCAACTCAAAGGTGTAAACTTTATGGACTTCAATCAAACATCTGCTCTCCTCTGCTTGCTTGCAAGTGCTCTGAATTTGCAACAACTTCATATCGAGGCAGCTTCTACAAACAATCCAAACCAGGAACTACAAGTCTCTAGTTTTCTAAAACATCAGTTGGACTACAAAAGTTTTCCCCTTAGCAAACTTCACTTTGGCCAAATTAACCAAAATCTCGAGTTTTATTCCTGAGGATGAGTTTATCCGGTTCCTTCTCATTAGCTTGCCATCACTTGTGACAATGAGCATCGTGGTGCACCCACAAGTTCAAGCAAAAAAGGCATTGGATATGGCTACAAAGCTGCTCCAGTTTAGGCCACCATCAGCAGTGTCTATAGGATTGTCAATGGAACGGTGAACAGGATATCAAGAAAAAGGGTTGTAATATGTCATTTTTGTATTAATCCGGATGGAATCTGAAATTTATTGCTGAATATTACTGTATACGGTCGAAATAGATTTCGGCCTTCCTACGTTCGATCGAGTTCGAGTGTTAAGAAGTCGGAATGAGATTTTGGGAGTGAGCTCTGAGGTCGGTACTAATGAACCTCGAGCCCGAAGGTCGCTCGAGGAGGCGGCTCGATAATCCTATCGAGCCCGTGACCGAATCAATCCGCAAGGCCGCAAGGCACTGCTTCGAGGTCGGAAATGCGCGACGCCCATCTCGAAGGTCGAACTCGATCCAAGACCGAAGGGCCCGACCCAATAACGAGTTCGAGCTAGTATCGAGTTCACAAACAAGAGCCGTTGCAACCACACCAAGAGAGAGAATCTTGACGGGAATCAAGGAAGAGACAAGTCATCATAGGCCTTCCACTACATGTTTTATTTTATTGTATTTTGGTAATGACCCTCTTCTATAAAAGGGGAATCCTTGTAAGCTAGAGCAAGAAAAGAAAGGGAGAAGAAGATCACTTCTTATATTGATAGTTATCCCCTTGTGCTTGTTTTACTTATTCATTCTTTTCGCTTATTATTTTCATCCTCACAGTCAATGATACACATTCTTCCATTTTTCTATGCGATTTATATCGAATTGTATCACATATCCTTAGAACCATACACAAATCTAACGTTATCCGATTTTTTCGGTAAACAATTACTCCCTCTGTTTCAAAAAGATTATCATGTTTTGAATCGGTATGTAATTTAATAAAGAAATGTTGACTTTTAAGATTTGTAGTCTAAAATAAACCATATATATTTGTGTGCTTGTAAATCATTTTATTAAGGGTATAGTAGTAATTTTATAGTCAAATTGTTACCAAATATAGAAAGATGATATTATTTTTGGCACGAACTAAAAAAAAAAACCTGACAATCTTTTTTAAACGGAGGGAGTATATGTTAATCGTTAGTATTCAGAAAGAAATAGGGGACAACTGCAATGGTCTTTATACTTTCTTAATTTTCTTTCTAAATTTTCTGCATATTTTTGTACTTCCGTAATAGCTTCTGTTGCTAAGTGAAATAGTTCGTTCTTTATTAATCAAGATACGCAAGTAACGCAACATATGAACAATACCAATATGCTATGAATTTCTCGACGCCCTAATATGCTCTGCCATTTAACCAGTACATTCCTTTTTTTTTTTTTTTTTTTTAAAGTTTTGTTGATTTGTTGGTTGTAGGTTAAGTTGAATCAGTCGCTTGTGGATGCTTGGCTGTGCCTAGGTAACTGAATTTAGACGAAAATAAAGGAGCTTTAAATGGTGAGTAAACTTATCCGTAATTCCTTATCCATCGAACAGCCCCTAAGTAGAGCTGTCAAAATGGGCCGGTCCAGTCCAGCCCAACGCAAGCCTCTTGGGCTTTTAAATTTGGTGGGCTAGGCCGGCACGGTCCGCCATATGAATGGACCTTAAAATGGCCAGTCCAACCCAGCCCTAAGAGGGTCGCGGGCTAGGGCGGGCTGACCCTTCATTTTTAAAAAAAATGAATTTCTTTAAATCCTTAAATATTTTTTCGTGACATAATCGATTAATCATGTAAACAACTTCTGTTTGCGTACAAAAAGCTTGATATTTGACGAGGAATCTCGTAATTGAAATGCAAATTCTCTATATCTCTAGCTAAGGGTGGCATGTGGGCCGGTTAGGACCGAGACCGGTCTAGAACCGCAAGCCCACATGGGCGGTGGGCCTAAACGGTCCTAACCGGATAGGACCGGGACCGTGGGATGGTGGGCCGGGTAGTGGGCCGGTCTCATAGGCGAGGCCCGCTAGACCGGGACCGTTTGGGACCGGGACCGACGGAGAAGTGGGCCGGTTCAAGCGGTCCTAAACGGGCCCAACGGATAATTTTTTTTTAAAAAAAAATTTGACCGTTTGGCCATTTAAAAACTAGCCGTTTGGTCTGCCAAAATAACCGTTGGCTATTTGCAAAATAGCCATTTAACCCCCCAAATTTTGTTTTAACCCCAAACTTTTTATAATTACACTTTTTTCCTATTTTCAACTATAAATACCCCCTCATTCTTTTATTTTTCTCACAAAATCATCAATCTCTCTCTAATATTCTTCTATAATTGCTTACTTAATTGTTACAATTTGTGCAAAATTGTGAAGTTGGTGAATTGAAGTCTTCAACGATAATTATTTTTCAACAAGTTGTTCGTCAATTCGGTAAACTCGTTCCAACTCTTAAGTTTTAATATTATAGTTTTGTTTGTTTTATTTACTTTGCTTGATTAATTAAGATGGCTTATTCCTTAAAAACAATGTTTAATAAAAATAAGGAAAAATCCAAGAGTCGTGAATCTAGTGGTCAATCTGTTCTTCCTCCACTTTTTCCGGCTCCCCGGCCCAAACATGTTACCCGTCCTACACCTCCTATTCTTGATAGCGATAATAGTTTATTATAATTTACCGAGAGTCAATTTTGCCATAATATTGCACCCGGTGAACAATTAAACCATGAATATATGAATACTCTTTATGGTAATCCAACTATTGATGAAAATGATAATGAAGAAATAGATTTTGATGAAACACAATCGGATGACGATACACCCACTAGTCCTGCTCCTGAAGTTAACCCAATTAATAATAATCCAAATGATCTCCCGTCTAACCCTCCTGTTACTACCCCTACTTTTTCTAGACAACCTTCTAAACGGGCAGAAACATATCTTGTTTGGCCATTTTTTACTCAACTAAGAGAAAAAAATAGGGCTAAATATAAAACTTGTGGCAAAGAGTTAGTTTTTAAATATGTTGGAAGTTCGGGAGGGGAGGGGGGGAGGGGGGAAGTTTGACTAGACACATATTGCTACACCCTCAAGATAAAGCTAGATATTTTCGTATGAAAGCTTTGGCCGAGGGGACAAGTGCACCTAGTCAGGCTGACCTTAATACCGGGTCAAATCAATTTCAACCGGGAATTAATACTGTTACCGGTGGTATTTTATCTTATGATCCAAAAATAAATCGGGAAGAATTGGCAAAAATGGTTACTGTTATGTGCTTACCCTATAGTTTTCCTTCTAACCCTCACTTTGTGCATTATATTAGAAAAGTTTATAATCCTACTTATAAAGGTTTTCCTCGCACAACCGTAAAGAGTGATATTTATAAATATAAACATGAATATGAACAATATTTGCGCTATTTATTTACTCATATAAATTATCGTGTTGCTATTACAACTGATATTGGTAGAAGTGGTAATAACTGTGATTACCTTACTATTACCAGTCATTAGATTGATGAGGATTGGATAATGCAAAAGCGCATTATTGCTTATAGAATAATTAATTCACGTCACACATGGCAGTTTATTTCTAGCACGATTATGGATATTTGTAGATATTTTTGCATTAGTGATAAAATAATGTCAGTTTCAATGGATAATACTACTAGTAACACAAATGTTGTAGCCTTGCTTACCACTACACTAAGTCCTGCATTTAGTAACATTTTTCATGTTAGATGTATTTGTCATATTTACTATTTAATCGTGGGTGATGGTATGCGAATTTTAAATGTTGAAACTGAAAAGGTTAAAATGACTCTTAATTGGCTTTTTTTATTCAAACCGTAGAAGTAGACTTAGAGAATATTTTAAAAGATGCGATGAATTTGGCCTAAGAGAAAGAAAGGTTCCTAAACCTTGTCCAACTAGATGGAATTACATATATGAAAGTTTAGTTATTGCATATGAATATAGAAACCCCATAAACTCAACGTTTAATACTCATGTAAGTGATGATGATGAGCACCTTACAAATGCGGATTGGGCTAATGTTAAAATACTTGTAGATTTTTTAGAAAAATTTTATATTACTACAAATAAATTTTCTGGGCAATATTATCTTACTATTTCTAACTGTTTAGTTTATATTGCAGAACTTGCAAATTTGTTTGATCATTTTTCAGAGGGTGGGAAAATTTATCAACTTGCTATTGATTCCATGAGAAAAAAATTTAAAAAATATTTTTTCCTATTCCCCCTATTTATGGTGTTGCTGCATTGTTAAATCCTACTATGAAATTAGGAGGTCCTCAATTTTGGTATGAAACTGTTTATAATGGTTTAGAACTTGAAGATGAGGAGTTGTCTAAACTTGCGGATGCAATAGCCTCAATTAAAATAAATGTTCAAATTATTTATAATGCTTATCAAGTTGCATTAGATCATGCTAGACCAAATGTTCCAACTCCTTCTTCTTCTAGTTCTCAATCATCTAAAAGAACTGCGTGAGTAAGAGCACTTAGTGCTTGGGCACGGTTCAGGGGTTCTCAAGGTTCAAGTACTAGTGATTTTTCACAACTAAATGAGCTTGAAGTTTATTTGTCACAGGGAATTGAGGAAGTGAATCCCGACGGCTCCTTTAATATTTTGGAATGGTGGAAGGACAAAGAAAAATACTTTCCGATTCTTTCAAGGATGGCCCGAGATATTTTAACTATTCAAGCTTCAACAGTTGGCATCAGAGAGCACTTTCAGTCAAGCAAGACTTCAACTCGGTGATTATAGAGCGTCTATGAGGGAGAGCTTGGAAAAAATCAGTACTTTTCAGAGATTGGATCCGTTCGGAAAGAAGAAATTTTGGACTTGCTAAATCACAACCAGAGGTAGACGAAGCTTATGAAGAAATACTAGCTGAACTTGCAGAGGATGATGCTTCGCCTGGAAGCGGTGATGGCCAAGCTTCATTTCCGCCACCACCAACGAAAATTCCTCCGGACCTTGAAAGATTTATGAAATTTATAAGAGATACCATGTAAATTAATATGTAACTTGTATTTTGGTACATCTTGATTAGTTTTTCTTTCTTCTCAATGGTGGTATTAACACCTTGTTGTGCTCATTCCATAGGGGGGAGGAAGACTAAGAGGATATTGCCATAATTTTTTTAATGCTATAATAAAAATATAACGCATTGCTTTGAATATCTCTTTACAATATTTTTATCTTTTTATATATCTTAAACTATATATATATAGTATAATATATATATATATATATATATATATATATATATATATATATATATATATATATATATTATAACGCATTGCTTTGAATATCTCTTTACAATATTTTTGTCGTTAAATTTGAATTAAAAAATTTAGGTGATAATTTTATAATATAATTTACTAGGAATTGCCTTATATATTTTTATTACCATTTTTTTTCTCTAACTTGTATAAAAATAATTTAAAAAATAGAAAGTATCAGTTGGGCCAACTTGGGCCCGCTTAGGATTGTTTGGGCCCGCTCAGGTCCCGGACCGGTTCCAACAAGAAGCCCGCGAAGCCCAGGACCGCTTAGGATCGGCCCGCCTAGGACCGGCCCACTTAGGATCGGGCCCGCGAAGCCACTTAGGACCGGGCTCGGCCCACATGCCACCCATATCTCTAGCTCTTCTTTTTTAAAGTTACATGAATATTTTCTTAATACTTTTCTTTCATTTTTCTCAGATTCAGGGATTGCTTCAATAAGTTTATATGCTGAGGTTTTTTAATTTAGGATTAACATCATTTGCTGATTTCATCATTATAGTCCATAAAATTTTTAAAATTTCTGAAATTTATTAGCGGTCTATTTTTTTTTTTATGTATTTAAATTGATCTTTTTCTATACTGATGAGTAGTTTAAATATTAATAATATATTAAAGTAATCCAAACTTATCATTGGCCACATAAAGTAATATTTTCTTTTGAAAAAAGATTATTATTGGCCACCTAAAATTTTTCGAGTTCGTTATTAATTAAGCAAAAGAAAAATTAATTTTGTCATATTGCAATCATATCAAAAATCTAAATTCTAGTTGATATGGAATGGTAAATGAGCAATCTAGGGTTGGGGAATGAGGATTATAGTTAATAATTTTTTTTAGTTTTTACTTTTTTAAATATTAAATATTTAATAGTTAATTAATTTAAATTTAATTAATTTTTGGTCCATGGGCCGGACCAGGCCCATCCTCGATCAAGCCTCAAGGGCCAGCGGGCTGACTTGGGCCAGACTTATAAGCCTCAGTTTTAAATGGGTTCAAAAAATCCTGACCCAAGTCTACTAAGTAGCGGGCTGAATTGAGCTGTGAGGCCAAATCCATTTTGACGGAGTGATTTTTTCTAAACTAAAGGTGGATTAAGTGCAAAAATGAGTTTATCTCGAGCAATCTCAACTTATTTACGTAAATCAGGCCACCAAAAAAGAGTTTATCTCTGTAAGATGTCCAATAACTTTTAACTTGTTACGTAAATCAGGCCAGCCAGTCCCTATGGCTTTTAATTAATCCTCACTTCTGATTTATCCTATCATATAATAACCTAGTATTAGATTCTTTGACAACATTATATCACAATATTACTAATAGAAGGAACTGCATTATACACAAGAACCATTCCTACGCTGAAGCAACCAACAAGTGTATATGGATAGTCAAAGGAAGCCGCACCGGAGGCTCAAATATCACTGATAAAGATCTTTTGGGCAGATGTTTGAAGGGCACAATTCAACGCTCATGGTCAAACTAGCTCATAATTTTTTTTTGGCTTATTTATGTGTTTCGTAAAATTTAAAATGTTTATAAGCTAAGTGCTTATAAGTCAAAATAAGTCATAAGCTATATGTTGGTCACCCTTATCAAATTTCAGCTTATAAGCACTTTAATGTTATATGTTACTATTCTATCCCTAATATTATATCATAAGTTCTGAAATATACTTTATAAAATAATATTAATTCCGACCTTCTTCTTATCGTCATTCTTTCACCTTTTTCATGTCTTTTCTCCAAATTCAGTAACTATTCAAGTTTTGAAGCTTTTCTATGTCAAAAGCAAGTGAGAAAGCTGCTCGTTTATAAATCATTCTTCTTTCATCTTCTTTAACTTAAAGAAATTGTTTGCATTGTTTATTACATACCAAACTTTTGATTGCAACTCGTGATTATATTGCTGCGAATATTTATGATATTTGGATGTTTTAATTTAATTAACAGAAACAAGCTTTCATTAATTGCATATTTGTTATATACAAATATTTTATGTACTTTTTAAGTATGTTTTACTCACAAACTTTACTCAAAATATTAATTATTATATTAAAGATTATGATTGTTGTTTAACTTATCATAAAATAATTTATATTTATAAAAATCAATTTTGTGTTAAAAGTATAATGAGACATAAATTATTTTATTTGAATCAACTTTTAATTTAAAATCTTGTAAAAATTACGTTCTAGTAAATAACTTTAAGGGTGTTTAAGTTATTTCAACAGAAAAAAATACTTATCATTATTTTTTCCCAAACATTTATGCTGCTTATTATTAGTTTCATCACTTTTATCCAAACACATAACTACTTATTCATTAAATCAATTTCAGCACTTAAAAATACTTTTAAGCCATTAATACTTATCAACTACTTTTGATCAGCTAAGCCAAACGGACTCCTATGTCTTTTCTCGGAAGTTCATGTTTTAAAAAAAACAGTGGTGATGAAGTGAAAAGAAAAGGTAAAACCTTATCTATAGGTATTTACACCCAATCAATTAAAAACTGAATCATGTTACTTTATTGCCCCTGTGATTTGCGAAAGTGAACAAAAATGCCCTCCGTTTAAAGTTAAGGCTACTAATGCCCTTACCGTTAGTAATTTGGGCCATCAATGCCCTTTTCACTAACGGATCCTATTTTCTATTTGTTTTTTATTTTTCTATATATTAGAAGAGCTCAGGTTTCGACCTGTCAGTTTCATGTCTTTTTTGTAAAGCTCGAGGGTAATGTAGTCATTTTGTATCATTTCCTATCAATGTTATACGCGTGGCTTGATATGTCAAAAAAAAATTACGTGTAATTTATATGTGACTCCAGCTGTATTTTAAAAATTAACATATTAGATTTTCCATTACTGCATCTGAATACACGGCTTCTCCCTGTTTGTCTTCTCGCTCTCAAGTCTAGCTGCAGGTACTTTTTCTTTTCTCCTTTTTTCTTGGTTCTTCCTTCCCTTTGGGTCATTATTGTTAGCTTTGAAGTTTAATGGTTCCTGATATCTTCTCTCTCATTTTGTCATATTCTGAAGTTTAGTGGCTCTTGCAGGTTCTCTTCATCTGTTTCTTCTCTGATTTTTCCCAAATCCCTTTCCCTTCTCTTTTTTTATTTTGGGTTCTTTTCATGATTTTTAATTTTGCAATTGAATCGGGTGGAAAAACTTTATTTTTAAGCTCTAACCTTGCTGAGTTTTGAAATTCCGTGCTTTCCTGGGTGCTTCACGTACTTGTTAATTTTGCAATTTCAGGGCTGTTATATGTTGCGATACTTAATAACTGTTCATTTTATCACCCAGATAGTATAAATTTTATCACCCAGATAGTAAGGTATTTATATCATGCTACTCTTGATCTTCTTTTGTCTTTGTTTTATTCATCTAACTCTCATTGCCGCTTTGTAACTCTTTTTATTTTTTAGATGGTGTGTAGCTCTTTTTTCATAAAGTTCAATCTTTTATGGACTCTCTCGAATATGGGTCTGCAGATAAGTTAAACTGGAGAAGGAGCGCTAACAGACATAGAGGCGAAGAGGAACAGAGAAGGAGAAACATCACGAATACACATCCGTAATCTATATATGTAGTCCAGCAGAATCCACCTTTCCAGAAAGTTTTCACAAATTGAAGGTAATCAGGTTTAGAATTTGGGTTTGAGAATTGCCCTATGCTATGTTTATGCTTTGTGAATGATATCTTCTGCTAATTATAGTAGAGCTTAATTACCCCAATTTTTGCCACAAACAACAACAACAACCCAGTATAATCCACTAGTGGGGTCTGGGGAGGGTAGTGTTTATGCAGACCTTACCCCTACCATGAGGTAGAGAGGCTGTTTCCAATAGACCCTCGGCATACTTCCCTCCAAGAACTCCCCACCTTGCTCTTGGGGTGACTCGAACTTACAACCTTTTGATTAGAAGTAAAAGTTGCTTACCATCATAGCAACAACCCCTCTGATATTTGAATAATAGAAGTTTTGCAATAACGATACTTCCAATGCTTCATAAATTACTATGTTATTTCTTTCTGTAGAACATGGATTTGAGTTGATTTTCTTTCATTCAAAAGTAGAATTGGTTAGCGTAAAATTTGTGGTATCTGTGTAAGACAAACATAATACTTTGTGATGATTGTTAATTATTTTTTTTCCTTTGCGGGTAAACTGTCAAGTTTTAGACCATCCACTAAGGGAACTTTTGTTGGCCGACTCTATTATTTGAGTACTTATATCTAAGATGGAAATAGTTTTCCCTTCATGTAGGCAGCCGCAGGTCAACACTTGACTTGATACTGGAAAGAAAATTTTCACACGCAATGACTCTTTGTGGGTTTTTCCTAATGTGTGCTTAAAGCAATAGTGAAGATAAAGAAATTATTGCAAATATTTTGCTTATAGCTTTATCTTTAGAGCAATGTATTCCAAGTCTTTGGCCAATTTTATGACTCTATTTAGTATATTGAATCAAGAATCAGGTTTTTTTTATACGTTCTAACAATAATTTCGGTTAACTTTGTCTTACTTTTGCAGGTGGTATTTCCTATGATGACGTCCACACTCTAGAGGAGATATATTGTCTGTGTGAAAGTTAAACAAATGCAATTCAATACTTAGTCAACTAGAATATAATCTTAGGAATTCCTGTTGTTAAGAAAACTAATTAGATACTCTTCATTTTTCTGCAAAGGCTGCCTTGATTGACATTTCCATTCTATGGGAAAAACTTATGCCGGGCAATTAGGTATGATGTTTCTACAGAAAAGAACTTTATTAGTGTTGACTATGCTTAAGATAAGTTCACACATGAAATCTAAGTTCTGCTTTCATATTGTAGACTTGGAGCAGAAATTTAATCATCAAATATACAAAATTTAATCAAAAAGGACCATACAATTCTCAAATTTTTGGCATTTGCCCTAATGATTGAGGAGATTGGTGCTTTTAATTGGTTGTTCTCCAAGTGCCTTTTCCATGGCAGGAGAAGATCGATATAGTTAGAGTTTCAGTTTAAAAAAATAATATTATAAGATTGGTAGGGAGAATAAAGACAAATGGGAACTTACAGCTTTTGTAGGTTCTTGAATGGGGTCAAAATAATATTTTACCTGTACGTTGGTTTCTCCCCAACCACCTTTAAATTGAGTAATTTTGAATTAGTATAATATTCCATTGACAGAGAATATTAATCTTGGAATTAAATTAGAAGATTACCATCTCATTTGTGGTGTAGACTAACCCCCACATATTAAGGTTAGAAGTGATGTATTTCTTTATGCATAGAATATACAAAGCAGATAATACTGTTACGTCTTTTGAGTTTAATATGCTATAGAATCTTTTTAGATTGTCTATAGATGAGGTAGGTGGTTATGCAAGGTGATTAAATGGCTAGCAGCGAATGATATATAGAACACAAAAGGATTTTAAATGTGAACTGATTTGGTCTTTTAGACATATTGCCCGACAAAATAGAAAAATTAATATGAATGCACCGATAAGAATTTAGAAGCTCATATTAATCAGAATGAACATAGGAGCTCAGAAAACATTAGCACAAAAGGTAAAGGGAGTGTTCTGCAAATCTCCCTCAAATACATATTGTAACGATCTAAATATGTCCCCCAGTAGCATGTTTGTGGTTCTTCATTACTTCACACTGTTGGTTTGTTTTTGGAAAGAAACAGAAAATGCTTTCAAAGGAGTAGAACATCATTTCGACCTTTTCTTGATTTTTTCCCGTACTTTAGTGCAAAATAAATAGTATGAATCAAATGCTAGATTCTATTGGCGATGTCACAATTGAGGGAACCGCTTTCTTTTATCAATAGCTATAACCACAGTGTGCTTTTGCTTATTTACACCACACTGATGATTTGATTGGAGGATGGCATTGAATTCTACTGGTCTATGTCGGAATGGGGGATAGAACTAATAACACATTCTATGATGATGCGCTTCATATCATAATGAATAGTTATGAGATAACGGAAGTAAGAACTAATAGTTTGTTATATAACGGTGTAGCTCATGTGATAGAATATACAAAGCAGATAAAACTACCGAAAAATCAGATAACGTTAAATTTATGTATGGTTTTAAGGATACGTGATACCTTTTGATACAAAGATAGCAATACGAGTATTCTTGACTATGAGAATGAGAATAATGAACAGAAAGAATGAGTAAGATGAAATAAAACAAGCACAAGGAGATATCTTTGTATAAGAGAAAAGATCTTTTGTTCCACTCTATTTAATATCTCCATAGCTTACAAGGATCCCCCGTTTTATAATAGAGGGTCATTACTTTATTTAAAACAAAAAATAATAAAATAAAGCATATAGTGGATGACACATGATGATTTGTCTTTTCCTCGATTCCCGCCAAAATTCTCTCTTGGTGCGGTTGTAACGGCTCTTGTCTGTGAGCTCGATACTGGCTCGAACTCGTTACTGGGTCGAGCCCTTCGGTCTTGGCTTGAGTTCGACCTTCGGGATGGGCGTGGCGCATTTCCAACCTCGAAGCAATGCCTTGCAGATCGATTTGGTCACGGGCTCGATAAGATTATCGAGCCGACTCCTCGAGCAGCCTTCGGACTCGAGGCTCGTTTGTACTGTCTTCGGAGCTCACTCCCAAAATCTCACTCCAATTTCTTGCCACTCGAACTCGATCGAACGTAGGAAGGCCGAAATCTATTTCGACCGTATACAGATAGTCCCCTCGTTTCTCATGAGGGATGCGGTGGGAATCGATATGATTTTTGATGGTTCGATCGGGTTATAAGATGACGTTTTAACAGGGATCGATTATGACGTATGTGATAGCTGTCCCATCGATTTAGTCTTTCAAGGTATTTAATGCTTGTCAGATGGCGGTCGACCACCTCTGATATTGAACCGTCATAATGTGAGCCTATAAATAACCCTTCCATCTAAC
Organism: Nicotiana tomentosiformis; assembly: GCF_000390325.3. Classification (NCBI taxonomy): domain Eukaryota; kingdom Viridiplantae; phylum Streptophyta; class Magnoliopsida; order Solanales; family Solanaceae; genus Nicotiana; species Nicotiana tomentosiformis. The sequence goes on from NC_090822.1 coordinate 56,749,743, forward strand.
ATTTACCACTTTTATGCCTTCACTCTTCTAATTTTTCTTATCTTTTCTCTCTATTTCGTCACTTGCAGAGCCATCTACACCAGAGTTTTGGTGTCATCAATTTTTCACTTTCCTTTTCCTTTCTTCCTCTCATATCAATGGCCAAAACTTCGAAAACTGTACCTCAGAAGGAGAAAGCTTCTTCTTCACAGCCATCCGGCGATAAGGCGCCGGTGGAACCGTCCACCTATGACTATGTTCCCGGCCCGTGTACTATGAAGATCGATTTTAAGGTTGAGAATCCTTCATCTGTTCCGGGTCGATGCGAGCACGTGCCGATGTACATGTGCTCTATAACGGAGGGTCATCTCGAGGCCGTTAGGAAAGACTGCAACTGGGGTTCCGAGGTTGTGTTGCAAATTCCATCCCCCGAAGAGAGCGTCATCACCCATGTGGAGGGATTTTTAAGTGTTTACACTTATCCCTTCACGTTGGGTCCCGTCGACCCGGTGATCATTGATTTTTGAAAAAGATATCAGGTCACCCTCGGTCAAATTCATCCCTCTTTATGGCGTATGGTAATCCTACTTCGCGTTTTCTCCATCAAAGCCGGGGGGCTGGATTTTTCCTTGAATCACTTCATACGATTGTATCGGCCTCAAATCTTTCGAGGACTAATCAGACTTCATCGTCGGGCATCGAAGGCTTTGATGTCGAGCATCGACGAAGACAAGGATCGGGGTTGGATAGGCCGTTATATTCGGGTGAGGATTCGTGACCTTATTCCGGAAGAGAAGATGCCATTCCCCGAGGAATGAAATTTCAACCGTAAGTGGTTCTCATAAGACGTTGCTTTTCGTATCTTTTTTCGATTTTTTCTGATGTCTTTCTCCGATATACAGCTGCCCCTTGGATGCCACAAGCGGTACCCGACCTCGAGGATTGGGTTCGGAAGTTAGCCTCGACTTTCTCTTATGCCGAACGCGCTTGGTGTGATTTGGCAAAAGGTAGATGGGAGGCCAAGAATCATGGTAAGGTTTTACTTCTCGTTTACTTCGAAGTGTTCTTTGTGCTCCATTCGTTACCGATTTCCTTTCATGCAGGTATAACCAATAATGCCGCTTTGAGGCCTTCGAGCGGTGAAGAAGGAACCAAGTCCCCGGTACCGAAACCGGGGTAAGATAAGAAGCGAAAAGCTGCCTCTCGATCAGAGGACCTCAAGCCCAAAACTCAAAGGGTGAGGAGGAAGGCAATTGCTCTTCCGATTGACTCGGTCCAACGACTGAGAGAAGAAGAAGAAGAAGAAGAAGAAGAAGAAGAAGAAGAAGAAGAAGAAGAAGAAGATGCCTCGGCTTTGGTGATCTGATCTGCGAAAGCTATCGAGGTCACCAGAGCTCCTGAGCCAATGGCGGCTGTACCGGTCGGGGTCGGTCTTGGAATCACGAGTCTTGATCGAAGCGCCCTGAGGGATTCTCTTGGGGCTATGACAGTGGGTCATTCGCCTTCCCTTCCAACCTTTTCTGAGGAGGCGTTAAAGGAAGCTCGAGAATTGAAGACCCCCGATATGGGCGGAGGCTCTAGTGTAGGGGACCCTTTTCGGGATTGCTTTACTGGAGTCGATGATGCTTCCGATATTGGTGACGCTTATCTTCTACTAGAAGAGGCCCAACGTTTCATTACTCGGGTAATAATTTTACTATACTTGGTTTCTTTGTTCTTTTCCAAACTTGACTTGTGTTCTTTCCCTACTGTGCAGGCCATTAATAGGTTTCGAGTCGACCTTAGCAGTGTGAGGTCGAGCTTCAGAAGGTCTCGGGGGAGAGAGATGCCCTGCGGCTTCTTTGCAGCCAAAAGGACGAGGCTATAAAGGACCTCCAAGCGGATTTGGCTAAGGTTCGTGAAGAAGAGGCTGAACTCAATAAGCAGGTGAGCCTCGTTCTGTTAAAGTATGGGCTTGACTCAACTGTGGAAGTTAACCCTTCGTTGTCTGAGCTGCAGCAAAAGGTTGGAAAGATCGAGTTACTTCGGGAAGAAGTTGATCAAATCAAAGCTAAATGTAATCGGTGGAAGGAGACTATAGACCGCCTGGCTGCGGAAAAAGAAACCATTTTGACCAAATTATTATCGGCCGATGTTCAACTTCGAAGCGTCAAGCAAAAGGGTTTGGCTCAAGCTAAGAGGATCGAGGAGCTTGAAGCACGACTTGCTGAGGCCAGGGCAGAGGTTGAGTCATCAAAAGTTATGGCGGATAAGTCCATTGCCGTGTATCAGGCTGATGCCGAGGCTGCTTAGATAGAGGCACGAGAGGCGGCGGATACTGCCGACACTCGAGCGCATTCAGTTGCCGAACTTGCTAAATGTAGGTCTCGGAGGGAGACCCTCGAGGAGATACACGCTCGAGGTTTCGACCTTACTGAAGAGATAAAAAAAGGCTAAAGAGCTCGAAGCTGAAGCTGAAGTCTTGGCTTCTGATGGAGATGATGATCATGATGACGGTAGCAAGAGCGGATCCGAGGACGGGGAAGAGCCTGACAGAGAAGCAAACGCCCCTGAGGATGACCAGGAAGCTTAGTTCTTAATTTTTTACGTTTGTAATCAATCATGTAGACAATTTTGTATATAGACAATTTGGCTGACTTGCTTCTGTTTCGTGAAGACTTTATACGTGCCTTACAAATGTTTTCACAAGGATTTTAACAATTTAATCAAATTTGGACTTCGTAGTCTCTATGATTGATTGTTTTTTTAGACTCGAAGTGACGTAGCCCTTAGGCTTACTAGTTGATTCAATGATTCGAACTCGAAGAAATATAGCCCGTAGGCATAATGGTCGAGCGAGTGCTTGCTCGAACTCGTAATAAAAGTAACCCATAGGATTAGTCGTCGAGTGAATAATTCGAACTTGAAATGAAGGTAGCCCGTAGTCTTAGTTGTCGAGTGATTGATTCGAACTTGAAGTAATGTAGCTCGTAGGCGTAATGGTCGAGTGAGTGCTCGCTCGAACTCGAAATGCAAGTAGCCTGTAGGCTTATTAGTCGTTGAGTGAATGATTCGAACTCGAAGTAAAGTAGCCCGTAGGCGTAATGGTCGAGCGAGTGCTTGCTCGAACTCGTAATAAAAGTAGCCCATAGGCTTAATCGTCGAGTGAATGATTCGAACTTGAAATGAAGGTAGCCCGTAGGCTTAGTTGTCGAGTGATTGATTCGAACTCGAAGTAATGTAGCCCGTTGGCGTAATGGTCTAGTGAGTGCTCGCTCAAACTCAAAATGCAAGTAGCCTGTAGGCTTATTAGTCACTGAGTTAATGATTCGAACTCGAAGTAAAGTAGCCCGTAGGCGTAATGGTCGAGTGAGTGCTTGCTCGAACTCGAAATAAAAGTAGCCCATAGGCTTAGTCGCCGAGTGAATGATTCGAACTCGAAGTAATGTAGACCGTATGCGTAATGGTCGAGTGAGTGCTCGCTCGAACTCAAAATGCAAGTAGCCTGTAGGCTTATTAGTCATTGAGTGATTGATTCGAACTCGAAGTAATATAGCCCGTAGGCGTAATGGTCCAGTGAGTGCTTGCTCGAACTTGAAATAAAAGTAGTCCGCAGGCTCAGTCGTCGAGTGAATGATTCGAACTCGAAGTAATGTAGCCCGTAGGCGTAATGGTCGAGTGAGTGCCTGCTCGAACTCGAAATGAAGGTAGCCCGTAGGCTTAGTTGTCGAGTGATTGATTCAAACTCGAAGTAATGTAGCCCGTAGGCGTAATGGTCGAGTGAGTGCTTGCTCGAACTCGTAATAATAGTAGCCCATAGACTTAGTCGTCGAGTGAATGATTCGAACTCGAAGAAATATAGCCCCTAGGCGTAATGGACGAGTGCTTGCTTGCTTGAACTCGTAATAAAAGTAGCCCATAGGCTTAGTCGTCGAGTTTATCTTAATTCTGATTGCATAATAAATCTCCAAATAGAGGAATTTTTCTTGGATATAAGATATCGGTAAAGAGGAGGACTTTCTTTACAAGTCATTATACATGTGTTCATGTTTTACGTCTGGGTTCGGGCCAACTACATGAGCATGGTTCGTTTTGACCATTTTGGCTGTTACAACTTTTCCTACTGGAACCTCGTTGTAGCGAATTAACTTTCTTGCATCAGAACTTGATATATTTGAGGGCTAATGCCCCCCAGTATTCGAGTTTGATTGTACAAAGGCCTCGGATACTGTTGTAAGTGCAGCACGATCATTGGTTGCCTCATTAAAAACCTTGCCGAAAAAATCATTTGGGATAAAACCGGTCTAAGGAAAAAAGAGTGCAACGCGTGCTTTCAAGCGAAGGATCCATCTTAGCTCTTGTTCGGACTTCGGCAGGGGTCAGTTTTGAAATGTAAATGAATATGGAAGGGTCGTACCTTAGCAGTAGTATCATTTTAGATGTGACACATTCCAACTGCTTGATAGTTGTTTGCCGTTTATAATGCAGAGCCTGTACGATCCCTTTCCGACGTTCTCGAGAACCTGATATAGTCCTTCCCAATTTGGTCCTAGTTTTCCTTCGTTCGGATTTTGGGTATTGATGGTGACTTTTCTTAACACTAAGTCCCCGAGATTGAAATGGCGGAGCTTGGTTCTTCGATTATAATATCTTTCGATTCGTTGCTTTTGGGTGGCCAATTGGACGAGAGCAGCTTCTTGTCTTTCATCCAATAATTCGAGGCTGGTATTCATAGCCTCGTTATTTGATTCTTCCACCGTGAATCAAAATCTGGTACTGGGTTCACTGATTTCGACTGGTATCAATGCTTCAGACCCATATACTAAGGAGACTGGGGTCGCCCCCGTACTGGATTTTGACGTTGTCCGATATGCCCAAAGGACTTCAGGTAGGATTTCTCTCCATTTTCCTTTAGCGTCGTTCAACCTCTTCTTTAGGTTTTGAATGATAGTTTTGTTCATTGATTCAGCCTGTCCGTTCCTACTGGGGTGGTATGGTGTTGATAGTATCCTTTTTATTTTGTGATCTTTAAAGAATTTTGTTATTTTGCTGCCAATAAATTATTTCCCATTGTCACATACTATTTCGGTGGGTATCCCGAATCGGCATACGATATGATCCCAAATAAAGTCTATAACTTCTTTCTCTCTTATTTTCTCGAATGCCTGCACTTCAAACCATTTTAAAAAATAGTCAGTCATAAATAAAATAAATTTGGCTTTACCTGGGGTCGATGGCAGAGGGCCGACGATATCCATTCCCCATTTCATGAATGACCATGGGGATAGGACTGAGTGAAGTTGCTCTCCGGGTTGATGGATCATTGGCGCAAATCTTTGATATTTGTCACATTTACGAACAAATTCCTTCGCATCTTTGCCCATATCGATCCAATAATACCCTGCTCTGATTATTTTTTGAACTAATGTATCGGCACCGGAGTGGTTCCCACAAGTGCCCTCGTGCACTTCCCGTAGGATGTAATCGGTACCTCCCGGACCCAACCATACTGCCAATGGTCCATCGAATGTCCTTCGATATAGCGTTCCATCCGACGCCAACGTGAATCGATCAACTTTAGTCCGTATGGCCCTAGAATCTTTAGGTTCCGATGGGAGCTTTCCGCTCTTTAAGTATTCAATATACTTATTTCTCCAATACCAGGTTAAGCTTGTAGAATTTATCTCGATGTGACCTTCTTCGATTACCGATCTCAAAAGTTGAACGACAGTCCCCGAGCTCAATTCATCTTCCTCGACTGACGATCCCAAATTCGCAAGTGCATCAGCCTCATTGTTTTGTTCTCGTGGAACATGCTGTAAAGTCCATTGTTTGAAATGGTGCAAAGTGACAAGCAGTTTGTCTAAATACCTTTGCATTCTACCTTCTCGAACTTCGAAGGTTTTGTTTACTTGACTCACCACCAGCAAAGAGTCACATTTGGCTTCAATGACTTCTACTCCCAAGTTTTTAGCTAGCTCGAGACCTGCAATCATGGCTTCATACTCGGCCTCGTTGTTAGTCAACCTGGTAGTTTTAATAGATTGCCTAATAGTGTTACCCGTGGGTGATTTCAAAACTATGCCTAGCCCGGACCCGTTCACGTTCGAAGCCCTATCCGTAAAAAGGATCCATACCCCCGATGATGTACCCGATTTCAACAGGAGTTCTTTTTCGACTTCGGGTAGGCGTGAAATGGGCCACGAATTCTACTAAAATTTAAGACTTGATGGCCGTACGGGGTTGATATTCGATATCGTACCCACTGAGGCCGACGGTCCATTTGGCCAATCGGCCTGATAGTTCGGGCTTGTGTAAAATATTACGAAGCGGGTAAGTGGTTAATATGCATATGGGGTGACATTGAAAGTACGGTCTTAACTTTCTAGAGGAGTTTATCATTGCAAGTGCCAATTTTTCTAGGTGCGGATATCTAGTTTCCGCTTCTCCTAAGGTCCGACTTATATAATAAATGGGGAATTGCGTACCTTGCTCTTCTCGAACTAGGACACCGCTTACGGCGATTTCCGATACTGCCAAGTACAAGCAAAGTTTTTCGTCTGTTTTTGGAGTGTGAAGTAGTGGTGGGCTCGATAGATATCATTTTAGTTCCTCTAATGCTTGTTGGCATTCCGGAGTCCAAGTGAAATCGTTCTTCATTTTGAGTAGAGAGAAAAATTTGTGACTTCGATCTGATGATCTCGAAATGAATCGGCCTATGGCTGCAATCCGTCTCGTTAGTCTTTCTACGGCTTTCACGCTGTCCACGATGGTGATGTCTTCGATGGCCTTGATTTTATTAGGGTTAATCTCGATTCCCCGATTTGACACCATGAAGCCGAGGAACTTGCCCGAACCGATCCCGAAAGCACATTTTTCGGGGTTGAGCTTCATGTTGTATTTTCTCAAAATCTCGAACGTTTCCTGCACATGGGTCAAATGGTCCTCTACGCGCAGGGACTTAACTAGCATGTCATCTATATAAACTTTCATTGATTTACCTATTTGTTCTTCGAATATTTTATTTACTAGGCGTTGGTAAGTAGCCCCCACATTTTTTAGCCCGAAGGGCATCACATTATAACAATATGTTCCATATTTGGTGACAAATGGGACCAGGCAAAACAATCAATGTTATCGATAAGAAATTGAACAAGTTTCTTCCTAAGTTCGGGGCTCAACCCCGTTCCCAAGTATACCTTTCGCTCGGGCCAGTGCTCGATTAGTGTGACTTGCTCTAGTTCCTCAATTGTTGATTTGGTGGCGTCGGAGTCATCGAGAATCATGAAAGATCGAGGGACCCTTTGATCATCATCTTCTTCGATCTTCTGGTTATCTAGCTGGGTCGAAGCCGACATCTGTGATTGCTATTTGGTGTCTCGTTCTCCTTCTGAGCCCGATCCCTTTATCGGCGAAGGCGAGGATATTGATTTTGCTTCCTCGACGGCGAACATTTCTTTTGCGGCCAGTTGTTCTCCGTACACTGTTTTGACGCCTCTCGACATTGGGAATTTGAGGACCTGGTGTAGGGTCGAAGGTACATCTCTCATGTTGTGGATCCATGGCCTTCCGAAAAGGGCGTTGTATCTCATATCGCCTTCTATCACGTGAAACTTTATTTCCTGGATGGTTCCGGCCACGTTTATTGGTAGGATTATCTCGCTTTTGGTGGTTTCACATGCCATATTGAATCCGTTTAGAACTAGAGTTGCGGGTACGATCTGGTCCTGCATGTCGAGCTGTTCTACGACCTTCAATCTGATGATATTGGCCGAGCTACCTAGATCGATTAACACACGCTTAATTTTAGTTTTATTCATGAGTACGGATATTACTAGTGCATCATTATGAGGTTGGGTGACTCCTTCTGCATCTTCCTTATCGAAGGACAAAGTCCCTATGGGTGCGTAATCTTGAGTCCGAGATTGCTTTTCCCTCACAATCGATGTTTTAGTGCGTTTAAGCACTGGTCCCTGAGGGGTATCGGCGCCGCCGATGATCATGTGAATGACGTGCTGCGGTTCTTCTAGCTCGTTTTGCTTGCCGAAATCCCTATTTTTAAAATGGTTCTTCGCCCTATCTCTCAGAAATTCCCGAAGGTGCCCTTTGTTAAATAAGCGGGCTACTTCCTCTCTTAGTTGCCTGCAATCTTCTGTTCTGTGGCCATAGGTTCCATGATATTTGCACATTTGATTGGGATTCCTTTGGGCAGGATCGGTCTGCATGGGTCGAGGCCATTTAGTGTCTTTGATGCATCCGATAGCCGACACGATGGAGGATGCACCAACGCTGAAGTTATACTCTGATAACTGAGGTGCTTCTATAGGATCGACATATTAATCAAAGCCGCTCTTGCTCATAAGTTCCCGAGAATTTTGCCCTCGATCAATCCTTCGATTGTTCCGAACTGTATTGCATGTTGAACTATTGTTCATCCGATTCGCGACATACGGTTGATATCGGTCTCTGTTCGACCTTTGTTCTCTGTCGATCTCCCTTTGGTTTTTAGTAGCTGTCTTGTTCTGATGCACGGGTCCATACGGAGCTCCCAACTGGTCATCTTCGACCCTAATTTTCAATTGATATCGGTTGTGTATATCTGCCCAAGTTATTGCTAGATACTCGATCAAATTTTGTTTCAGCCGATGTGATGCTGTCGAACTTAGCTCGTTCAACCCTTGGGTGAAAGCTTGTACGGCCCAATCATCTGTGACCGGTGGCAATTCCATGCGTTCCATTTGAAATCGTGATACGAATTCCCTCAGCATTTCATTACCCCTTTGCTTTACTTTGAAGAGGTCTGATTTCCTTGTTGCAACCTTTATGGCACCAGCATGTGCCTTTACGAACGAATCTGCTAACATGGCAAACGAATCGATGGAATTTGGCGGTATATTGTGATACCGGATCATTGCTCCCTTCAAGAGGGTCTCCCCGAACTTTTTCAACAACACGGATTCGATCTCATCATCCTTCAAATCGTTACCTTTGATGGCACATGTGTAAGAGGTGACGTGTTAGTTAGGATCGGTCATACCGTTATATTTGGAAATTTCGGGCATACAGAATTTTTTGGGGATTGGTTTTGGGGCCGCACTCGAGGGAAAAGGCTTTTGTATGAATTTTTTCGAATTAAGCCCTTTTATCATTGGTGGAGCCCCCGGGATTTGATCGACCCTGGCATTGTATGTTTCCACTCTCTTGTCATTGGCTTCGACTCATTTTGTGAGTTCCTCGAGTAATTTAGTAATTTCGGGAGTGGTCCCCGATTCTAGCTCGTTTGATTTCACTATGGCGGGTTCCGTTCTGGGGGGTGATTTCTCGAAGTGGATTGGGATCCAGCCTGCTTTGTATATGAGTTTGGCTCTGTAACTGGGCTATCGCTATTTGTTGGGCTTGTTGCATCTCGAAGATCATACGTAAGCTGGCTCCGATTTCCCCCGCATTATGGGTGTCTCGGACTACGGATCGAGTACCGCCCTGAATGCTTTTTTCCGGTTCGGAACGCTGAGTCGCCTCCAGAGCTATTTGTGAATTGACATCCAATGGTACTTTGGCTCGAATTTCGGGTACTTCGATTCGAGCCTCAGTGCCATCGTCAAGTGGCCTTCCATCCCCGGGTGCCAAGTTGTTGGTTTCATCTTGAAGGCCGACTTCGTGGTCGATAGGTAAAGCCATTGCTGATTTGAAATTGTAAACTGGTGTGTATTGTAGTTTTATATCAAACAATCACTATTATCCTTAGCCCCATGGTGGGCACCAAACTGTTTACCCGAAAAATCAGATAACGTTAAATTTATGTATGGTTCTAAGGATATGTGATACCATTTGATACAAAGATAGAAATATGAGTATTCTTGACTATGAGAATGGGAATAATGAACAGAAAGAATAAGTAAGATGAAGTAAAACAAGCACAAGGAGATATCTTTGTATATGAGAAAAGATCTTTTGTTCTAGTCTATTTAGTATCTCCATAGCTTACAAGGATCCCCTGTTTTATAATAGAGGGTCATTACTTTATTTAAAATAAAAAATAATAAAATAAAGCATATAGTGGAGGACCCATGATGATTTGTCTCTTCCTTGATTCCCGCCAAGATTCTCTCTCTTGGTGCGGTTGTAACGGCTCTTGTGTGCGAGCTCGATATTGGCTCGAACTCGTTACTGGGTCGAGCCCTTCGGTCTTGGCTTGAGTTCGACCATCGGGATGGGCGTGGTGCATTTCCGACCTCGAAGCAATGCCTTGCAGATCGATTTGGTCACGGGCTCGATAAGATTATCGAGCCGACTCCTCGAGCAGCCTTCGGACTAGAGGCTCGTTTGTACTGTCTTTGGAGCTCACTCCTAAAATCCCACTCCGGTTTTCTGACACTCGAACTCGATCAAACGTAACAAGGCCGAAATCTATTTCGACCATATACAAATTTACTGTTGGATAGGTTTCTTTAACTTGGTACCACAAATTAAATTCTCTATATACATAAATCTAGAAAGGATAGAATGAGCTGGCTGGACCCTTTATGCTTTTTTCTGCATGAGAATATATCTGCAATTGACACATGAAGCTATTTGACTAATGAGGAAGATTTGTAACAAAGTGATCAAGCTTCTTAGCCACCGGGAACTGGCCTCGTGAACGTATTCGCTAAAGGCACTACTGGTCGGCTTTCTCAATCTTCAATCTAACTTCAGAAATTGAATAAGCCCACTTGACGAGATTAGATCTAATTCTCTTTCTAACATTTTTGGATTGACAAAAAGCTTTCTTGCTATGTGATTCTGCCCCCACTCTGCCTGCAGCTATGGCTGTCCAACGGGACGGGACGAGACAAAATTAACGGGACGGGACGGGACGATATTTAGCCGGGACGGTGACGGGACGGGACGAAATGGGATGGGACAAACAGGACGAAACGGTAGGCCTATCCCGTCCCGCTAACAAACGGGATGGGACGGGACGGGACGGTCGGTAGGCCCATCCCGTCCCGCTAACAAACGGGATGGGACGGGACGAGACGGGATGGGACGGGTTCGCGGGCCTTAAGTGCCGTTTTTAAAAAAATTTATTTAAGCATTGAGTTTGGCAACGGATATTCTTTTGACAATGACTAAGTTTTTAAAATTTGTAACATCTAGGTTTTTGACTTATTTAATAAATTTAAAAATTAAACGAAAATTAGAAAACTAAGTAAAGAATTATAAAATATTAAAACAAAAGACTTATAATAAAATATTCTAGCAATTATAAATATATAATAGAGTTATAATTTATTTAATATAATTTTAATCCATTAAGTAACTAAGTAAGAGTGTAAGACAATTCATAAAATAAATTCAACGCTTAGAGCCTTTTATTTTATTAATAGAACTTTCAAATCTCACATACAAATATAATTCTTTTGAAGAGCACCTAATCTACGCAGCCACCTTCTAGAAAGGGTTCTGTTTGAACTAGGCCTCTTAGTAGCCAATAACAAATTATCATACTAATATTTGTAAGCTCCTATATAACTTCGTTATAACTTATCTATAATTTCTCTCGGACATTGTTCTGGAATTGGCAATGTTGATTGATGTTTCATGAGTTCCATGCCGTCATCGCTCCCAGTGCTAAGTATCTCTTTGTATTCTTCTTCTTCCCTAGTGGTTAATTTTTTAAAACCAAGATTTCTTCTTTCTGAATTAATCTAATCTCTGAATAATACGGAAATCTCTAGGCTTAATATTTGTGTAATAGTAGGATAATATATACCAGAAAATTATTTTGTAGCATAATAAAATTTTTCTAAAAATTTAGTAAGCTCTTTGATCTGATCCCAATCAGAATCAACAATTTGATCAGCGGAGATACCATTATGCATATTAAATACCTTTTGTATAGGCACCCGATAATCATAAGCAACTTTAAGTATTTCATAAGTAGAATTCCACCTAGTACAAACATCTTTTGGAACTTTTCTATATGGAAGGTTAGCACTAGCACATTGTTGAGCAAATTCACGAATTCTACTCGCTTTATTAGCCCGAAAAATATAGCCGCAAGCATGTTGTACTTTACTACAAGCATCAAAAAATAAATTAATACCATCTTTTACAACCAAGTTAAAAATATGGCATGCACATCTAACATAAAAAATTACCGGATTAATTGGACACAGTCTAGTTCTTAAGCTAGCTGCTGCAGTTGTGTTAGCAGAAGCATTATCTAAGGTGATAGTTAAAACTTTATCAATGAGTCCATAAAAATCAAGTATTTGTAGAATAGTAGTTGCAATATATGCTCCAGTATGTTTTGAATCAACAATTTTATAACTAATAATACGTTTTTGCATGTTCAAGTGATGATCAACCCAATGACTTGTAACAGTTAAAAAATTATAACTATTAGGACTACGACCTATATCCATAAAGCTTTGTGGTCCCTACCTAAGTGCCTAGATAAACCCCCCGTCCCATCACTTTTGGTGTACGCAGATCGCTGCTTACATATTTCACATGTAGCACGTTGATTGACTTTATCATGTTTAAAAAATTTCCATACAAGTGATGTTTTGGGACGTTCACCCCTAGGCTTACCCCTTACAGGAGGTACTGGGGGTAAAGCTCTGGACCGAGATTGACTCTGAGTTGGAGCTTGTGTTGCGGGATTAGTGGGTGTTTCATCTAATTCTTCATCCTCATTTTCTTCGTCCTCAATAAAAATATCATTGCCAAATTGTCTTTGTAAAGTTTCATGATCTAGTTGTTCTCCAAAATTAATATTATAACATGCGGGGAGTTGGAAAAATAAAGTTTTATCAACATGAGTCATTTCATCTATATGTTTTCTAATTATAGGAGAAGGGCTAGGATTAGGACTAGGATTAGGATTACTACTACTTTCACCTTTACTATTTTTTTACTAGTTTTTTTAAATACGCCAAACACATTTTTAGGTGCCATAATTTAAATACGAAATTAAATTTAAAAAGTTAACACAAAAATTAAAAACACAAATGAAATACGAAAATAGAACACGTAAAGTAAACACAAAAATTAAGCACTAAAATAATGCGCAAAAAATATATATTAAAATTAGGAGATGGAACGAGTGTACCGTGATTAAATATTGAAACTTGAAGAAATTGCCCAAAATATTGCTCCAAATACTTGAAGAATTAATTTGAAGCTTGAAAGTTGCTCCAAAAATTTGTTCAAATACTTGAAACTTATCACTTGATTGTGAGAAAATTGAGAGAATAATATAGATAGAATGTAAGAGATTTGAGAGAGAATGATTTATTTTTGTGGGAAGAAATGAAGAAGGATTGGGGTATTTATAGTAGAAAATAGGGCCAAAGTATAATTTAATAAACTTAGGGATTATATTAAAAGTTTGGGGGGTAGGGATGCTTTGGGGGGTGGGGGCCAAATATGGGTGGGGGTAGGGGCCAAATATGGTCGTTTTTAGCCGTTAGGAACGGCTATTTTTGAAATTATAGCCGTTGCCCAACGACTATAATTCAAAAAAAAAGGGAAGCGGGACCGGACGGGACGGGCGGGACGGGCGGGACGGGACGGGATGGGACAAAACGGGACGAAATGGGACGGGATAAACGGGACGAAATGGCCATCCCGTCCCATCTTGTGTCCCGTTTAACATGGCCCCATCCCGTTTAAAATTAAGTGGGACGGGACGGGACGGGACGTCCCGTCCCGTTGGACAGTATTACTAGCAGCCTATGTGCCGATCTATACTCAGTTGATCTACCGTTATTTTACTTTGCACGTTCTGGATAGGCGCGCATCCTCATAGAGCGAGGGGTAGAAAAGATCAATGAAAGACTAGAGAGCTGATCTACCGACAAGTCCTTGATTTCTTATCCTATTAGTCAGTGGCGGAGCTACAGTGTACCAAAGGTGGTCATGCGAATACCCTTCGCCGGAAAATTATACAGTATATGTAGGTAAAATACTGCTCTATATGGAGATATAATATGTTTTGAATACCCTTCACCCAACTAGTTGACTTAGTCCAACGGTTAAAGGGTGTGCCTGAAGTATCATATAGTGTTAGTTGGGCGCTGGTTCTATTCTCAGTAGCGTTTTATTTGGTGGGTGTTTTTAGATTCTCAGTAGCTCTTCATTTGTAGGGTGTTTTTAGTATTTTTAGGTTCGATTCTCAGTAGCTTTATTTTGGCTAAAGGGGCCTATTCTTTAATTTTGAAAGAACTACACTAATACACTAACCCAATTGGATTTGCAACCGGTGTGTCCTTGACTTTCCCTTCTTTCTTCTATTTTTTTTAAAAATAAATAAATCTTAAAATAAATTGTTTTAATTAAAAGCTACTGACTTAGTAAGAAAAATTCCTTTTTGGTGCAAATAATGGTTTTTTAGTGCTGTATATTGAGTGGTTTGATTTTAAATTTTTGATGCATTATTTATAAAATAAATTTATCTATTCAAAGTTTGAACATCCTTTGTGAAATTTCTGGCTATGCCACTGCTATTAGTACATAAAGAAGGAAAAAATAAAATGGCATTTGTGCAATATTAGACAGGCCGTGAACTGGGTAAATCGTACTATTAAAACTGGGACAAATTCACATATAGTATATTTTTGTGGCTTGTTTTTGTTATTCACTTCATGACTGCATTATACATAGTTTTGCCTAGATATTCTCTGTATTGTAGCAAGCCATAAAATTAATTGTTGTCTGCTTACCAAAACATATTTTTTGCATTAGCATGTGTGATCTTTCTGTATCCTATATCCCTTGATTGTGTTGTAGATCATGTAAACTCTTATGCTTTATTCTATCACAAAATGTACCCTTTTTATTCTTTCGAGGAAGTCTTACTTGACAACTTATCTACATACTTCTTCCAGATACAGGTATACCTTTAGCTATTGATATTCTCTTGTTGCTTGTAGGATGCTCCTGTACCGACGCCCATCTCACAGTTAGAAGGTTGCGTTGTGCACGTGGCAATAGAAGCCGAGGACCGTGGCCGTCAGCAATTACAAAGTATATAATCTTTCAACAGTTTGGGAAGTTTGCCTCTCATTTGCTTTAATCCCTTTAGAGTTTCATGAGTGAATATTTTATTCCAAAATGTATGTAAATAGTATCCAGTAGTTAGTTGTGATGTTTATATCTGATTTGACAATAATTTACATGCGTCAACTTTTATTATACGCAATCTCATATATAAATAAAGTTTATATAATAATAGTTTCAATTTTTATAATATTGGGCACGTGCCAGCATTGCCTAGTGATAAAAGAAGAAAATCCACACGAAGGGCTTTTTTGTTCTATACCCAATGCACAAGGGCAATTTTAAACTTTTGTTTTTCAAATTTTTATACTTTTTAAATATTTTAATTATTAATTATTAAATCTTATAGAGTAGTAATTTTTGTTTAGTTTCCACACCAATTATCACCGTTCACTTCTTTTTTTTCCTCTCCTCAAAGCTTTATATCCTAAAATATTAACACACACCCATTATTTTCTTGTATATGTACAAATATTTATAACAACACACTTTATAATTGTAAAGAGCTATTATTCTGCAAGCTCTATTAGTTGTCTAGCTCGGTTCCAAAGTTTTGGCTTTTAGGGTAATTATATATGGGGAAGATTTATGATAAGGTGCATGGATTGAAGCCTGTGGTAATGATGGTATTTATACAAATAGCATATGGAGGAATGAGTTTGTATATATTGGCTTCAAATAATGGAATGAGTTTGAGGGTTTTGGTTTCTTATCGCTTCCTCTTTGCTTTTGCTACTGTTATCCCTTGGTCCTTTACAAGGGATAACATTAGCAAAAGCTTACGAGAATTCCTTTTATGTTTTTGTTGAAATCTTCAAGAATTTTAAATTATCTTTTGATTTAAAATGGAGAAAAAAAGTTGATTTGGAAAGGAGAAAAAAGGGAAGCATAACTCAAGAAGCAGCAAAAGATTCTAAGGGTTTGTTTGGAAAGCCACCAGGTAATTGAAATTGGTATAATTATTAGGGTATTAATTACACAATCTAGTAATTAACGGTATGGTAATTACGATAACTTGTTTGTTTGTCATAGTATAATTACAGTATAATTATAAATTTACTGTTTGGTTGCACAAATGTAATTACATAGTTAGATTAAATTTTAAATGAAGTAATTATCAAAACTTAAAAGTTAATATAATAAATATATGCTTATAAATAATTTTTTATAAGTATAAATGATATTAGATTTGGTATTTAAGATGCATATTTTTTTGTGAATATACATTAATTAGTAATAATATATTTATAACTAATATTATAAAAATAATTTATATATACTTTTCAAATTAATGATATTTAGTTTAATTTATATATAGTTTATGTGGAGGTCGACACGATAAAGGCGGAGTCCTTGGGATGGAAAGAAGGTATGGACCATCTTGCTGCTGAGAAAGAGATTGTTCGAGCTCAATTATCATCGGTCGAAAGTCAACTTCAAGGCATGAAGGAGAAGAGCTCGGCTCAAGCAAGAAAAATAGAGGAGCTCGAAGCTCGGTTGGCTTCCGAATTTGCCAAGGCCGAGAAAGCAAAGGCCGATGCGGATGCAATCGTGGCCGTCTATTGGGCCGATGCTGAAGCTGCTCAAGTACAAGCGAGAGAGGCAGCCGAGACCGCTCAAACTCGAGCACATTGGGTTGCTGAACTCGCCAAATGCCAATCTCGGAGGGAAACCCTCGAGGAGATCCATGCTCGAGGTTTCGACCTTATCGAAGAGATACTAAAGGCTAAAGAACTTGAAGCCGATGCTGGAGCCTCGGCTTCCGATGACGATGATGATGACAGCGAGAGTGGGTCTGAGAGCAGGGAGGAGCCTGATGGAGAGTGACTTCCCCCGGGGATAATTAGGAAACTTAGGGTTTTTTCCATTTTGATCTTTTTGTGTAGGGTCCTGATCGGATCTTGTAAATACTCATATATATATAAAGATCTTTTCCTTTCCCGACTTGTCTTTGTTTAATTCTCTCCCTTGTGAAGATTTTGTTTCATTCATGCCTTATGAAAGTTTTCATAAGTTCGAGGCTTTAGGCAATTTGATTGAAATCGGACCTTGTAGTCTTTATAACCGAGTGAGTGTTTGCTCGAGCTCGAAGTGAGAGTAGCCCTTAGGCTTAATAGTCGAGTGAGTATTTGCTCGAACTCGAAGTAAGAGTGGCCCTTAGGTTTTATGGTCGAGTGAGTGATTACTCGAACTCGAAGTAAGAGTAGTCCTTAGGCTTAGTAGTCGAGTGAGTGTTAGCTCAAACTCGAAGTAAGAGTAGCCCTTAGGCTTATTAGTCGAGTGAGTGACTACTCGAACTCGAAATAAGAGTTGCCCTTAGGCTTAATAGTCGAGTGAGTGATTGATCGAACTCGAAGTAAGAGTGGCTTTTAGGATTTTCGGTCGAGTGAGTGTTTGCTCGAACTCGAAGTTAGAGTAGCCCTTAAGCTTAGTAGTCGAGTAAGTGTTTGCTCAAACTCGAAGTAAGAGTATCCCTTAGGCTTAGTAGTCGAGTGAGTGTTAGCTTGAACTCGAAGTAAGAGTAGCCCTTAGGCATAATAGTCGAGTGAGTGATTGCTCGAACTCAAAGTAAAAGTGGCCCTTAGGCTTTTCAGTCGAGTGAGTGTTTGCTCGAACTCGAGGTAAGAGTGGACCTTATAATAGTCGAGTGAGTAATTGCTCGAACTCGAAGTAAGAGTGGCCCTTAGGCTTTTCGGTCGAGTGAGTGTTTGCTCGAACTCGAGGTAAGAGTGGCCCTTAGGCTTAATAGTCGAGTGAGTGTTTTGCCCGAACTCGAATTAATGTAGCCCGTAGGCGCTATGGTCTAGTGAGTGTTTGCTCGAACTCGAAGTAAGAGTATCCCTTAGGCTTTATGGTCGAGTGAGTTCTTGCTCGAACTCGAAGTAATGTAGCACTTACGCTTTATGGTCGAGCGAATGTTTGCTCGAGCTCGAAGTAATGCAGCCTTTGGGCTTAATAGTTGAGTGAGAATGATTTCTCGAACTCGAATTAATGGTATCCCTTGGGCTCGATAGATAGTCCCCGAGTAAGAATGGTTGCTCGAGCTCGAAGTAATGTAGCCCTTAGGCTTTTATGGTTGAGTGAGTGTTTGCTCGATCTCGAAATAATGTAGCCCGTAGGCTTTATGTCGAGTGAGTGTTTGCTCGAACTCGGAGTAGTATAGCCCATAGGCTTTGTGGTCGAGTGAGTGTTTGCTCGAACTCGAAGTAAGAGTAACCCTTAGGTTTTTTGATCGAGTGAGTGCTTACTCGAACTCAAAGTAGTATAGCTCGTAGGCTTAGTAGTCGAGTGACTGATCACTTGAACTCGAAGTAAGAGTAGCCCGTAGGCTTAAATGGTCGAGTGAGTGTTTGCTCGAACTCGAAGTAAGAGTAGCCCTTAGGCTTTTTGGTCGAGTGAGTGCTTGCTCGAACTCAAAGTAATGTAGCCGTAGGCTTAGTGGTGCTTGACCTCTGGTCATAGTCGACCCTTAAGCCTATTTGAACATGAAGTAGAAAGAACTTTCTGAGATATGAGACTAAGGTAAAAAAGAAGTTTATCTTTATAAGTCATTATATACGTGTTCATGTTTTGCGCTAGGGCTCGAGCAAACTATACGAGCATGGTTCATTTTGACCATTTGGCCCTTGCAATTTTTCCTATCGAAACCCTGTTGTCAGGAAGTAACTTTCTTGCATCAAACTTGATATATTCGAGGGTAATACCCCTCAGTATTCGAGGTTGATTGTAAAGAGGCCTCGGATACTGTTGAATTGTTCTAAGTTAGCACGATCAATGGTTGCCTCATTAAAACCCTTGCCGAAAACCTCATTTGGGACAAAATCGGTCTAAGGGAAAAAGAGTGCAACACGTGTTTTCAGGCCTAAAGGCTTCGAGTTGAATAATCCATCCCTGTTTCTGGTCGAACACCTGCAAGGGTTAATTTCGAAATATAAATGAACATAGGAGGGTCGTACCTTAACAGTAGTATCATTTTAGGTGTGACACATTCCAATTGCTTGGTAGTTGTTTGCCATTTATTACACCGAGCTCGTAGGATCCTTTTCCGACAATTTTGAGAACCTGATACGGTCCTTCCCAGTTCGGACCCAGTTTTCCTTCATTTGAATTTCGGGTGTTGAGGGTGACTTTCCTTAACACTAAGTTCCCGATTTTAAAATATCGAAGATTGGTTCTTCGATTATAATACCTTTCGATCCGTTGTTTTTGGGCGGCCAATCGGACGAGAGCGGCTTCTTGTCTTTTGTCCAACAATTCTAGGCTTGTATTCATGGTCTTGTTATTCGACTCATTTGTTACATATCAAAAACTGATACTAGGTTCTCCGACCTCAACTGGGATCAGAGCTTCAGCGCTATAAACCAACGAGAATGGCGTTGCTCTGGTACTGGATTTCGATGTTGTGCGATATGCCCATAGGACTTCGGGTAGTATTTCTCTCCATTTTACTTTGGTATCGGTCAATCTTTTCTTAAGATTTTGGATGGTGGTTTTGTTGGTCGATTCGGCTTGTCCGTTCCCGCTGGGATGATACGGTATTGATAGGATCCTTTTGATTTTGTGGTCTTCGAGAAATTTAGTTACTTTGCTTCCGATGAATTTCTTTCCATTATCACATACAATCTCGGATGGAATACCGAACCGACATATAATATGGTCCCAAATGAAGTCTATCACTTCCTTTTCTCTGACTTTCTTGAAAGCCTGTGATTCAACCCATTTAGAGAAATAATCAGTCATAAACAAAATAAACTGAGCCTTACTTGGGGCCGATGGGAGGGGGCCAACGATGTCCATTCCCCATTTCATGAAAGGCCATGGAGATAGGATCGAGTGGAGTAGCTCCCCGGGTTGATGAATCATGGGAGCATGCCTTTGGCATTTGTCACATTTTCGAACGAACTCCCTTGTATCCTTGCCCATATTGGTCCAATAATACCCTGCTCTGATTATTTTGTGGACCAATGAATCGGCACCGGAATGATTTCCGCAAGTGCCCTCGTGAATCTCACGTAGGATGTAGTCGGTATCTCCCGGTCCTAAATATATTGCCGGTGGACCATCGAACGTCCTTCTAAATAGCGTTCCATAATTAGATAAGGCGAACCGTGCAACTTTTGTGCGTAGGGCTCTCGATTCCTTTGGATCCGATGGAAGTTTCCCGTTCTTGAAGTACTCTATATATTTGTTTCTCCAATCCCAGGTTAGACTTGTGGTGTTTATCTTGGCATGACCTTCTTCGATTACTGACTTCATGAGTTGTACGACAATCCTCGAGTTGAGTTCGTCATCCTCGACCGATGAACCTAAGTTTGCAAGAGCGTCGGCCTCACTGTTCTGTTCTCGAAGTACATGTTGCAAAGTCCATTCCTTAAATCGATGTAGAGTCACTTGTAATTTATCCAAGTACCTCTGCATTCGATCTTCTAGGACTTCAAAAGTCCCATTGACTTGATTTACCACGAGGAGGGAATCACATTTAGCCTCCAGGACCTCGACTCCCAAGCTTCTAGCTAGTTCGAGACCTGCAATCACGGCCTCATACTCGGCCTCATTGTTAGTCAATTTTGTAGTTTTAATAGACTGTCTAACTATATTACCTGTGGGTGATTTTAGTACGATGCCAAGTCCGGACCCCTTTGCGTTCGAGGCACCGTCCGTAAAGAGGGTCCAGACTCCCGAAGAGGTACCGAATTTTATTAGTAATTCTTTTTCAATCTCGGGTATGAAGGCCGGTGTAAAGTCAGCCACGAAGTCCGCTAAGATTTGAGATTTGATAGCGGTTCGAGGTCGATACTCGATGTCGTACCCGCCGATCGCTATGGCCTATTTGGCCAACCGGCCTGAAAGCTCAGGTTTGTGTAAAATATTTCGGAGATGATAAGTTGTTACAACATGTATCAGAATGAACTGGAAATATGGTTTTAGTTTCCTAGAGGCACTTATTAAAGCAAGCGCTAATTTTTCTAAGTGTGGATATCTAGTTTCGGCCTCACCTAAAGTTTGACTGACATAATAAATAGGAAATTGCGTACCTTGTTCTTCTCGAATAAGGACTCCACTTACCGCTATCTCCGAGACAACTAGATATAGATAAAGATGTTCGTCTGCCTTCGGGGTATGAAGCAACAGAGGGCTCGATAAAGACCGTTTTAGCTCTTCCAAAGCCTGCTGACATTCCGGAGTCCATGCAAAATTACTTTTCAGTTTAAGCAGAGAGAAAAATCGGTGGCTCCTATCCGAGGATCTCGAAATGAATCGTCCCAGGGAGGCTATCCGTCCTGTTAGTCTTTGTACGACCTTTACATTATCTACCACTGTGATATCCTCGATTGCTTTGATTTTATCAGGGTTAATCTCGATTCCTCGCTTGGACACCATGAAACCGAGAAACTTGCCCGAGCCAACCCCGAAAGCACAATTTTCGGGATTGAGCTTCATATTGTACTTCCTTAGCATGTCAAAAGTTTCTTGCAAATGCTTTAAATGGTCTTTTGCTTGCAGGGATTTAACTAACATGTCATCAATATAAACCTCCATTAATTTTTCTATTTGCTTTTCGAACATTCTGTTTACCAGGCGTTGATAAGTTGCGTCAGCATTTTTTAGTCAGAATGGCATTACATTATAACAGTAAGTCCCGTACTTAGTGATAAACAAGGTCTTTTCCTGATCCTCCGGGTTTATCTGTATTTGGTTGTACCCGGAATAGGCATCAAGAAAACTGAGAGTCTCGTGGCCGGCCGTGGCATCGATCATACAATCGTTATTAGGCAAAAAAAAAGAATCCTTAGGGCATGCTTTATTCAGGTCTTTATAATCTATACACATTCTAAGTTTGTTCCCCTTTTTAGGGACTACCACCACGTTTGCTAGCCATTCGGGATATCTTACTTCCCGAATGGACCCAATTTTAAGAAGTTTGGTTACCTCGTCTTTGATGAAGGCATGTGTGACCTCGGATTGGGGCCTTCTTTTTTGTTTTACCGAGTGGAACTTTGGGTCCAAGCTTAGCTTATGAGTGGTGATTCCCGGTGGGATCCTTGCCATGTCAAGATGGGACCAAGCGAAATAGTTTATGTTAGCTATAAGAAATTGAATAAGCTTTCTCCTGAGCTCGGGATCTAACCCCGTGCCCATGTATACCTTTCGTTTGGACAGATATTCGATTAGTATGACTTGCTCCAGTTCTTCGACCGTTGATTGGGTAGCGTCAGAATCACCGGGAACTACGAAGGATCGAGAGACCCCATGTTCATCATCTTTATCAGTCTTCTGATTCTCTAATTGAGTCGAAGCTGACGCTTGTGATTGCTATTTGGTATTCTGTTCCTCCTTCGAATCTGATCCTTTTGGTGATGATAATGATGATATCGAAATCACTTCATTAATGACAAACATTTCTTTTGCCACCGATTGCTCCACGTAAACCGTTTTAATTCCCTCCGATGTTGGGAACTTCAAAACCTGGTGGAGGGTTGAGGGTACAACCTTCATATTGTGGATCCATGGTCTTCCGAATAGGGCGTTGTATCTCATATCGCCTTCGATCACGTGGAACTTCATTTCTTGGATGGTCCCGGCCACGTTAACTGGTAGGATTATTTCGCCCTTAGTAGTTTCACATGTTATATTGAATCCGTTTAGTACCAAGGTTGCAGCACAACCTAGTCCTGTAGACCGAGTTGCTTTACGACCCTCGATCGAATGATGTTGGCCGAACTACCTGGATTAATTAACACACGTTTAACTTGAGTTTTATTCATAAGTACAGATATTACCAGTGCATCGTTATGTGGTTGCATGATTCCTTTCACGTCTTCGTTATTAAAGGATAAGGTTCCTTCAAGGGAGTAATCCTGAGTCCAGGATCACTTTTCTCTTACAATCGACATCTTAGTACGTTTAAGAACTGGCCCCTGGGGGGGGGGTATCAATCCCGCCAATGATCATGTGGATGATGTGTTGTGGCTCTTTTTGTTCATTTTGTCTACTGAAATTCCTGTTTCTAAAATGGTTTTTGGCCCTGTCACTTAAACATTCTTGAAGGTGCCCTTTATTGAATAACCGGGCTACCTCATCTCTTAGTTTCCTGCAATCTTCCATTCTGTGGCCATGAGTGCCATGATATTCGCACATTTGATTGGGATTCCTCTAGGTAGGATCAGTCTGCAGAGGTCGAGGCCATTTAGTATCTTTGATGCGTCTGATAGCCGACACAATGGCGGATGCATCGATGCTGAAGTTATATTCTGATAACCGTGGTGCTTCCTTAGGTCCGGTATGCCTGTCAAACCCATTCTTGTTCATCAGCCCCCGAGACCCTTGGCCTCGATCACTTCTCCTTTTGCCTTGTATAGGGTTGCGTGAAGGTTTGCTACCCCTACGATCTCCGTTATATGGCCAATATCGATCCTTGTTTGACCTTGGTTCTCGGTCGATGTCCCTTTTAATAATGGACCTAGACCCCAAATGGTTGTCTTTAACTCTGATCTTCGATTGATATCAATTGTGTACATCGGCCCAAGTAATAGCCGGGTACTCGATCAAATTCTGCTTCAATTATCGTAAAGCCATCGAGCTCTGCTCGTTCAGTCCTTGAGTGAAAGCTTGTACAACCCAATCGTCATTGACCGGTGGTAGATCCATTCGTTCCGTTTGGAAACGAGATACGAATTCTCTCAGCATCTCGTTGTCCTTATGTCTTACCTTGAAAAGGTCCGACTTCCTTGTCTCTACCTTTATGGCTCCGACGTCTGCTTTTACGAAAGAATCTACAAGCATAGAAAAAAAATCGATAGAGTTAGACGGCAAATTATGATACCATATCATTGCTCCCTTTGACAGGGTTTTATCGAATATTTTTAATAATACAGATTCGATCTCATCGTCCTCTAGATCGTTCCCTTTAATGGCACATGTGTAAGAGGTGACATATTCGTTAGGGTCGGTCATTCCATTATACTTAGGAATTTCGGGCATGTGAAACTTCTTTGGGATTGGTTTAGGAGCCGCGCTCGGGGGGAAAGGCTTTTGTACAAATATTTTTAAATTTAAGCCCTTCAATATCGGAGGTTCCCCCGGGATCTGATCAATCCTGAAGTTATACGTTTGCACTTTTTTGTCATTTGCTTCGATCCTCCTTTCTCCCGACTCTATTCGTTTTGTCAGTTCTTTGAACATCTTAACGATTTCAGGATTAGTCCCCGATTCTTGCTCATTTGACCTTACTATGGCTGGCCCCATTTTGTGGGTGACTTCTTGGGGTGGACTGGGCTCGAATCTGGTCGGTGCCTGGGTTTGGCTCTGTAATTGGGCTATTCCTACTTGTTGAGCTTGCAACATTTTGAAAATCATACGCAAGCTAATTCCGTTCTCCTCAAATTGGGTATTTCGAGCTGCAGACCGAGTTCCACCATGAATGTTATTTTCAGGGTTAGAATGTTGGTTCGCCTCGATGTCCACATGTGAATTAACATCTATTGGCTCTTCGACCCGATCTCCAATGGGATCGACGAGTGGCCTTCCACCCCCGGGGGTTAAGTTGTTGTTCTCATCTTGAAGGCCAGCTTCATTGTCGATAGGTAGGGCCATTAATTGAGAGATCGTTGTTTCTAACCTGAAAATCAAAGACACTTCCGAGAGAAAGCGTAAAATGGTGTGTTTTGTAGAGATTCGTATCAAACAACCACAATTATCCTTAGCCCCACGGTGGGCACCAAACTGTTTACCCGAAAAACGGATAGAGTTGAATTTATACGTAGTTCTAAGGGTACGTAGTATAACTTGGCACAAATCAGAAAAGTAAGTAGAAATATATCGAATATTGACTGTAAAGAATGAAATACGAACCAATATTGAATAGAAAGCGATTTTATAAAAAAGCAAGATGAATCAATGTATAAAGCTCACAAGAGGATAATCACTACTATATTTCTCTATGAATAATAATATCTGAATATGAGAGTGTATGGATGCCTTAAATGTTGGATCCCCTTATAGAAATAATAGCCATCCCTCTTATAGTGGAGGGATATTACTTTGGATATAATTAAAAATACATAGTGGGGAGCCCATGATAGATTAGCTTTTCCCTAATTCCCGCCGAGATTCTCTCCCTTAGTGCAGCCGTAACGGCTCTTGTCTCTTGGCTCGATCTTGATCGGATTTGGTATTGATCGATTTCCATATTTAGAGCTCGATATTAACTCGAGGCTTGGTATCAACATTGGTCGGTCTCTGTCTCTTTAGCTCGATGACACCGCTTCACACCATAGTTCAATTTGGACTCGAGCTCGATATTCGATCGGTCCCAGAAATTTGAGCTCAGTACTGTTGCTTAGATCTTATCTCGATATTATGAAGATAACCTTCGGTCCATTATGTTCCAATCTTGACTAATCATACGAAGGTCGAAATCGATTTTGACCTTATACACATATGGAGGAATGAGTTTGTATATATTGGCTTCAAATAATGGAATGAGTTTGAGGGTTTTGGTTTCTTATAACTTCCTCTTTGCTTTTGCTCTTGTTATCCCTTGGTACTTTACAAGGGATAACAGTAGCAAAAGCTTACGAGAATTCCTCTTATGTTTTTGTTGAAATCTTCAAGAATTTTAAATTATCTTTTAAATAACCGGGCACATATCCGCCCTGGGTCGGTTCATTTCAAGGTCTTCTGATAGGATCCATCGATTCTTCTTGTTATTGAAGAAGAAAAATAACTTCTCATGGATCCCGGAGTGCCAGCAAGCTTTGGAAGAGCTGAAACGGTACCTTTCGAGCCTACTTTTGCTTCATACGCCAAAGACAAACGAGCAGTTGTACCTGTACTTGACAGTATCTGAGATAGTGGTAAGTGGAGTCTTGGTCCGGGAAGAAGAAGGTACACAATTTCCTATATATTATGTTAGCAGGACTCTAGGCGAGGCCGAAACAAGGTATCCACACTTAGAAAAATTGGTGCTCTCTTTGCTAAGCGCCTCTAGAAAGTTAAGGCCATATTTTCAGCGCCATCCCATATGTGTCATGACTACTTACCCATTGAGGACTATAATGCACAAACCCGAGCTCTCGGGATAATTGTCCAAATAGGCCGTGAAAATTAGCGGGTACGATATTGAATATTGACCCCGAACCACCATCAAGTCTCAAATATTGGCAGACTTTGTGGCCAACTTCACTCCGGCCTTAATACCAGAGGTCAAAAAAGAATTGTTGTTAACCTCGAGGACCTCCTAGGGGATCTAGACCCTATTTACGGATGGTGCATCGAACGCAAAGGGGTCCGGACTCTGCATCGTGTTGAAGCCTCTATCGGTTAACGTCGTTAGGAAATTTATTAGAACTGTGAAATTGACTAACAATGAGGCCGAATATGAAGCCAGGATTGCAGGTTTTGAATTGGCTAAAAGCCTAGGGGCCGAAGTGATCGAAGCTAAATGTGATTCCCTCCTTGGGGTGAATCAAGTCAATGGGACATTCGAAGTAAAGGAGGAATGAATGCGAAGATACTTGGATAAACTACAAGTAACACTGCATCGATTCAAGGAATGGACCCTACAACATATGCCCCGGGATTAAAATAGCGAAGCCGATGCTCTAGCTAACTTGGGGTCATCGGTTGATGACAACGAATTCAGCTCGGGGACGGTCGTACAACTCATGAAATCGGTAGTGGAATAAGGACACACCGAAATAAACTCGACAAGCTTAACCTGGGACTGGAGAAACAAATATATAGATTACCTGAAGACCGGGAAGCTACCCTCGAATCCTAAAGAGTTGAGAACTCTGCGCACAAAAGCGGCAAGGTTTAGCATGTCAGAAGATTATACCTTATTCAAAAGAATGTTTGATGGCCCACTCGCAATATATCTGGAACCAGGCATCACCGAATATGTTTTGAGGGAGGTCCACAAAGGCACCTGCGTGAACCATTCGAGGGTAGAATCGTTGGTTCGCAAGATAATCAGGGTCGGCTATTACTGGATCGACATGGAGAAAGATGCAAAGGAGTACGTGCAAAAATGTGACAGCTGTCAAAGACATGCGCCAATGATCCATCATCCTGGGGAGTTACTACATTCATTCTTGTTACCTTAGCCTTTCATGAAATGGGGAATGGACATCGTTGGTCCCCTTCCATGGGCACCCGGTAAGGCTCAATTTATACTATTTATGATTGACTATTTTTTTAAATGGGTTGAAGCTTAGGCATTCGAAAAGTTCAGGGAAAAAGAAGTTATTGATTTTATTTGGGACCACATAATATGTCTGTTCGAAATGCCGACCGATATCGTATGTGACAACGGGAAGTAGTTCATTGGCAGCAAGGTATGCAAAGTTTTTGAAGACCATAAGATCAAAAGGATCTTATCACCACCCTATTCCCCTAGTGGGAATGGGCAAGAGGAGTCTACAAACAAAACCGTACTCTAAAACCTTAAGAAAAGGTTGACCAATGCCAAAGAAAAATGGAAGGAAATCTTGCCCGAAGTCCTATGGGCATACCGTACGTCCTCAAAATCTAGTACCGAGGCCACCCCGTTTTCATCACTAATACCGGTCGAGGTGGGAGAATCGCGTTTCAGGTTCCGATATGTGACCGAAAAGTCAAACGGTGAGGCCATGAGCACGAGCCTGGAACTATTGGATGAAAGGCGGGAGGTCATCCTTGTACGGTTGGCCATCCAGAAGCAACGGATCGAAAGGTATTATAACCGGAGAGCCAACTTCTGACACTTCAATGTCGGGGACTTGGTGTTAAGAAATGTGACACTGAACACTCGGAACCCGAAGGAAGGGAAGCTGGGACTGAATTGGGAAGGTCCAGATCGAATTATCGAGATTACCGGCAAAGGTTCGTACAAACTCAAAGCAGGAAACGGTGAACGGATACCCAACAACTGGAACATGACCCACTTAAAATGATACTACTGCTAAGGTATGACCCCGTTTATTATATTTATATATATATTGCGAATTGGACTAACACTTGCAGGCAATAACCAGAGGACAATGTAGTTGGGGGCCATCACCCTTGGATGATGATTTTTAGCATGGAAGGAAACTTTATGCTTGAACAGCCTAGGCTCGGTGGATAGGATTTACTGTAAGGGCCAAACGGTCAAATGAACTGTGCCAGCATAGACCACCTAGGCCATAACATGAAGCTTGTACACACTTATAATATTGTATATTACGAACATAAATGAAAGAAAGTTTCTACCTTGCAGATACATATTTTGTCTCTTAAGACTATTACATTTTGTTCCTTAAAGATATCGAGCCCAAGGGCCTCCCCTATACGAATATAATAGATCACCCCTACTCGAGGACTATCGTCCGAAACAAACTCAGACGGCTCGGGATGTCAAAACCCAAAGGCACAAAGCCTATTAGGCAGTGCCTAAACTTAAAAGGCTATGGCCACCCCCACTCGGGGACTATCGTCCGAGACAAACTCGAACGGCTTGGGTTATTGAAGCCTGGAGGTACAAAGCCTATTAGGTAGTACCTGAAATTAAAAGGCTATGGCCACCCTAGTAACGGCTTAGAGACATCCGAAGCCCGTAATCAAAACATAAGGCCTTCAAATTTTCAAACCGGTTCAAAGGTTACCCTTGGCAAAATTATAATATGAAAACATCTAAAAAAGCACTCCGGGGAAAGCTTCCGGTCATACCAAGCCCCCACAAGTTTCAAACAAAATTGACATCAATAACAAGTCTTGTTCGAACCTCCAATCAACAACTTATTACTACATTTTATTCCGTGCTAAGGCATTTGAAATCTTTGCAATTGTAAAGGGGATGCTAAAGGTGATAGACTTGAAAATTGCCAAAAAGGGAAAAACCTTATGTATACATTCCAAAATATCTTTACAAAGGCCAATGAAAATGGCCTCAACAAAATAAGTGTACAAAACGCAAAAACAAAGAAAAATGTTCCTAAGGCACCTACGCATGATCTTCACCAGAACCCGCCTCATCACCGGAGCCATCAGGGCCTTCTCCATCTTCGGGTTCGTCGGAGCCCTAAGTTTTCTTCACCCTCTGGTTCGACCAAATTCTTAGCCTCGACTTCGAGCCTTTTTGCCTCTTCAATCTCGACCAACAGGTTGAAACCTCGGACATGGATTTCCTCAAGAGTCTCCCTCTGAGATAACCACTTCATGTACTCGACTGTGACTTTCAGGCGGGCCTCGGATTCCTCAACATCAGCCCTATATTGGGCCACCATCTCTTCAGCATCAGCCCTGATTGTCTCCGACTCGGACCTCGCAATTTCAAGCTCCTTGCCAATGGCATCTCATTCAGCAACAGCTGAGCCTAATTGAGCTTGGAGGTCCTCGATTTGTGGAGACCGCACTTCGGCCTTCTCTTTCGCCACTCAGAGTTGGACCTCTATCAATGCCAGCTGCTCCCGGGCGGTCTCCTTCTCCGAAGCTAGCGGATCCATTTTTTCCTTCTAGACATCAGCCATGGCCTGGACCTCGTTCATTTCAGCCCAAAGTTGGTCGATCCGGTCAATCTTCTGCTGGACCTGTGAGGTTTGGTCGTTAGTTGCCATAGCTATGTCATCATTTCTAACCTCTAAAATCTTTACATGTCCCAAGAAGTCGGCATGCTCCTTCTGAGCTGCATCCAACTCGGGCCGGAGATCATTGACGACCCCTTCGTGTTCCTCGCTGAGAAGCTTATACATATATCTTTTCTCAACAAGCTCCCTGGCCTCAGCCTCGAGCTGGTTAACCTCAGCACGGTATTGAAGAAAGCTCTCATGGTGGAGTACCGAGGCTTGCAAAAAGATAAAAGGAAGAATACGTGAGAATTATCAAGAAACTAAGTCAAAAGATGAAAAAGCGTAATGATGCCTTACCCGATTCAGCACCTGCTGCACTTCGTTGAACAGGAATGACACGCCCACCTCATTCATTTTTGCCTGGTTGTCTTCGGTTACTAGGTACCGGAGGTAACTCGCTACTCCTACAGGAGCAGAAAGAACCCGGGCATCCTCCGGGATGGTGATGATTATCGACCTCTTTTGGCCGGGATCCGTACTCGGGGTGGGAAATTGGTTGATTAATTTTGGGCTCGAGTTCTGCCCACCGTCTTTCGAAGACGAGTCTTTTCTCGGTACCTCCAAGTCGCCCAACCCGGAGAAGTATTCCAGAGCGGTCGAATCCACACCTTCAAAAAACAAACGAAGGGGATCGTCCGTACCATAGGCCTCTTCGTTGGATCACTCCATCACCGTTCGGGCTTCATCAAACATGGATTCGGTGAATGAAGGCGACCCCAAAAGCTTTATGACACCGGGCGGAGCAGAGCCGGTGTCGTGAGAGGCCTCAGCCCTCATCTCTACATCGGCCTCCCGAACCTGAGGAGGATCGGGCTCCGTTGTTTCCCCCTCGGCTGCCGCTCACTCTTTGGGGGAGGTCGGTTCACAGACCGCATGAATATCATCCTCTTCGAGCTCATCTCTGAGCCAAAAAAGCGAGTCCGAGTCGGGTGCTCGAGAGCTAGAACTCTCATTTAGCTTACGAGCCAATCTTCTCTTTGGTTTCTACTTCTCTGAGCACGGGGAACACAGAGCCTTTATTTTCTTCTTCTTTTTCTTCTCTCCTGCTGCAGCCCCAAGCTGCCCCAAAGCAGAGGGATCAACGGGCAAGTCCTCATCCCCAACTGGAGGCCTAAGCCGACGGGCTTAGGCAAGCATGCAAAAACAAAATAAAGGAAATGAGAACGTGATGCTAAAAGGAGAAGCCTAATGTTACTTATTCGGGAAATAGATCTTACCGTGAGAACGGGCCTCCCAACGGCCCTTCAAGAGTTTGCGCTATGAGCGCTCGAAATAAGGCATCTATGAGCAAATGCCCTCGATCCATTCCTTGAGCCAAGGGACAACGTTTGGGACCCAATCGACAACTGCACCACCACAAATACTGGTGAGGAAAAAGGAGATCAACATAAAATCGACATTTAAAGGAAAGTTGTGCTTACGTGATGCATTCCACTTCTCGGGGAATGGCCTAAACTCGGAAGGAATCAAGTCTATGGTCCTCCCCCGGATAAAACGTCCCTGTCAGCCCCGATCCCGATCCTCATCGATATTAGAAAATAGTGCTTTGCTGGCCCGGCGTACGAGCTTTATCAGTCTCCCTCGGAAGATTCGGGAACTGTACAGGCGGAGTAAATGATCGATGGTGAGCCAACATGAGTCAATTTTGTTCACAAAGTATCGAAGGAGGATTACAATCCTTCACAACGATGGGTGGATTTGACCGAGGCATATTTAATACCTCTTACAGAAGTCCAGAATAACCGGGTCCACCGGGCCCAGTGTGAAGGGATAAATATGTAACACTTAGATATCCCTCAACATGGATAGTAATTGCCTCCTCGGGGGTCGGGGACCACTATATCCTTGTCTACCCAGTTCCAGTCCTTTCGAACCTCAGGGAGGACATCTACTGTTATTGAGCATGTATATCTTGATGCCTACTCACGCCAAATCTTCCCGAATAGGGCTTCTCAACCTTAAAGTCATCGGCGACCGAACAACCCCCGGGAATGAACATTTTCAAGGGAGGTTCGGTAGCTGGTTCATCGGTAGCCACGTCAGCAGCAGACCTATTAAGGTCGACCACATCGGGAGTGGTTTCATCAATTTTGGCGGTCGGTTGAGAAGAAGAAGCGACCTTTTGGGGAATAGATTTGGAAGTTTTGGCCATTGTTATCTGAAAAAAGCTTGAAAAAGATGAAGAAAGGTCGAAACATGAAAGGCCAAGTGCGTTGGTTTGGGTAGAAAATGAGTAAAAACTTGCAACTTACTAAGAAATCTTGAAGAACGGAGGTAAAAATACTAGAGTATGAGGAATGGCAGTGAAATCCTGAAGACTCGAGGGTAGAATCTTGATCATAAAGTAAAAAATGAATGAAAGAGAGGAATATTTATAGAGGCTTCACGACATTTCGCATTCAGAGATGGCCAACCGATGGCTGACATGTGTTTGAGGACATAATTACATGACTGACGAGATGTTTCGGGTTTTTTGTCGTTTCTGCCATGGCGTATTGGAGAAGGAATCAAAGTGCATCTGTCGTTCCTCGTCGTTACCATAAACTTACTCTCCGAGAAACGAGAGGACTATCTGTATACGGGTAAAACCGAGCTTTTTGGATGCCTCGTTCTTGATGAAGTAAACAAAAAAGAAATGTAAATATGAGGAGTCAGAATCGAGGCAAGGAGCTCCTCGAGTCGAGGTCCGGGAAAATATCTTCTCTCGGAGGAATCAGAGTCGCGTCCCCAGGACCGATTCGAATCCCTGAACTTTGGAAGACGTTATCAGATAATCGGCGCTCAACCGAGTGAACCCTGCCGAGCAAGCCTATTAAACCTTTCCTACCCGACTCATTCATAATCCAAAAAAGGAACGCATCACCATTTGTTAAATAGAGGAGAGATCAGTTATATAAATATATAAACGTTGCTAGTTCAATTTTTTTTTCTTATATACATTATATCATAGTTTAGTTTCCAAAAGCACATACGGTTTACAATTTAGTGGAAAAGAGTTTCAAAATACAACTTGATCCAATGACCACCCCGACATCCATACATGACCCACATAAACGTCTACGGAGCCTCTAAAGGTACAAAAGACCAACATGACAATGTCGGCAACAAGGCCCCGACTATACCTCAAAATGTAAAAACTTATACAAAAGAAGAACTACATGACCCCTGGAAGAAATGGGGCTCACCAAGACTGCTTTGAGGAGAGAAAGAGACCACCACTATCTGCGATCGGCGCTATCTGCGATGGAACCACCTTTATCCATTCAAAGATGTAGCGCCCCCGAAAAAAGGGACATTAGTAATGTCGAATAGTACTAGTATATAAGGGAAAACACCAATCTTAGTAGAATGAACAGTGAAACAAAGAGAAGACAGTCATAATAATAAAAAAGTGCTTCACAAAATACAAAGAAACACCATGTAAGGATAATATACTTTCCGAGTTAATCTTTCCATCCTTTTAGATTAATAATCTTTAGTGCCAAGTGCCACAACTCACAATGCCACCATGTTTTTACACGGAGTCCGGTCTCGGCCTGACCGGCTAAGCCATCTCAAGTAAGACATATCCATATCCACAATGTAAATCAATAATTACAACACAAATGCCACCATGTGTACAACATGTCGTCCGATCTCGGCTCGATCGGCTAAGCCATCTCACTTCAGACATAACCTCTTTCAATTGTTCACTCAATTCACATTTCTTTCCTATCTTTCATTACATGGCACAAACAACCTCATTTATTAAGTAGTTCCTGGCACTTTGGCACATTTTACAATTCAATTCTTTCCCTTTTTATTTGTTTAAATAACATCATCATTCATGTCGATAAGTACCATCACATAAGGCATTGCACACATAAGGGAAGGATCTTGAAAAATCATAATTACGTTCTCAAATAGCATGATGACATGGTAAACATCTAGAACAATTAGGGAGCATAAATCTTTCAACCCAATACTCTAATACAAACAATTCTAGTATGATCAAGTCAGAACTTACACCAATTATTCGGATACTACGAGTTCGATTCTAAGAAGAAGAGAGTTAGCCATACATACCTCAATTGGTCTTATTTGACTCTACAATTATCTGGAACTCTTAGCAACCCCAATCTATTTTTAGCAATATAACAAGTTGAACCAAAATTAGGAAGACATTCATGGTTTTAGCCCACTTGAACATTTTATCAAATACTAAGTGTGTATTAAGGTTTCAAGGTTATTTTCATGGGAGGTTTCATCTTTCATAACCCATTCATCTCCATTCTTAGCTTACATTCTACCTACACCCTTTTATCTTACATGCATGCAATGTAATCACCCCTATCCCCATGAAGTATCACACTAGTACCCCATTATAGCTATGTTTGGAATTAAGAGATGGGGTGATGAAGTCTTACCTTTTAGGATGAAGAATTTGGTGCCTTACTTGAATATTTCCAAAGCTTTAAGTGATGATTGAAGATCAATTTGATGAAGATTAAGCCCTCTCTCTAGAACTCTCTCTCTCTCACTCTAGAAAATATCAGAAAATGGGCTCAAACTTGACTAAAGGGGTGTTTTAACGGAATGGGGGTCGGGTTTTAAATTAAGAAAATGGGTGCCCCGACACAGGTCTACGGTCGTATATGCGACCACATAATGGTTATGCGGTCCGCAAAGTGACCGCAGAAATAGCCCTCAGGGGCTTGAATTTTCTGACTGTGTATGCGACTAGTATGCGGTCCGCATACCTGTTCTGCGGTTGCATAATGCATCGCAGAACTCCCCTTCACAAAAGTTCAAGGCAGATATGCGATCATTATGCGATCGCATAATTGGGCCGCATAACTGGCCTCAAAATTGGCTAATATTCTGCTTCACTTTGCGGCCATTATGCGGTCCGCAGAGTGGTTATGCGGCCGCATAATGGGCCGCAGAAATGCGTTCTTCTGTGAAACATTTTCCTCTAAGTCCTTAGGGTACCGTTCAATCCAAAAAGTCCGAACCGAGGTTTGCAAGCTCGCCACAAAGAATTTCTACTATAAGATCATTCATCCTCGAATGTTGATCAAGGTTCACTTAACACAGTTTCAGTTATACCACATACCATCAGCCCCAAATTTGCCTAACTTCCTAATTTTCTAAAAATATTTGCCAGAGTTTCCTTTGTATTTAGGCCTATCCACCTGCTAAAGAGCCCCTAAACACACCTTAGCAACATATACAGGATTAAATGACACAACTGAACGCAAAATAACACCAACCGAAGCCTCATGGGGGACATATAACTAGAAATGAGTGTCTTTATATTAGCCGAATAAGTGATACAAAATTTGGGGGAACAACTTTGTAGAGCTATTGCATGGCTATTCAAATAAATGAGGGTACTTCTTTTTCATTTCATTCTCGGCTTCCCAAGTAGCTTCTTCGACTTGCTGGTTTCTCCATAATACCTTTACGGATGTAATTTCTTTATTCCTCAACTTTCGAACCTGTCTATCAAGGATAGCAACCGGAATCTCTTCATATGACAATTCTTCACTAACCTCGATGGTCTCAACAGGCACAATAGCGGACGGATCTCCAACTACCTTCTTCAACATGGATACATGGAATACCGGGTGCGCTAATGACATCTCAGGCGGTAGCTCAAGCTTGTACGCCACCTGACCTATCCTTTGAATGATTCTATACGGCCCGACATACCTCAGACTTAATTTTCCTTTCTTTCCAAACCACATGACCCCTTCATGGGAGATACCTTCAAGAACACCCAATCATCTTCCTTGAACTCTAAGTCTCTGCGACGAATATCCGAATAGGATTTTTGACGACTCTGAGCAGTTTTCAACCGCTCTTTTATGATCTTAACATTTTCCATAGCTTGATGCACAAGGTCTGGTCCTATTAGTCCAGCTTCTCCAACCTCGAACCACCCAATCGGTGATCTATATCTTCTACCATACAAGGCCTCAAACGACGCCATCTGAATACTTGCATGGAAGCTGTTGTTATAAGCAAATTCTATGAGCAGCAAATGATCATCCCAACTACCCTTCAAGTCAAGCACACAAGCACGCAACATGTCCGCTCTGCTTGCCCGTCAGTTTGTGGATGGAAAGCCGTGCTAAGATTTACCTGCGCACCCAAACCTTGCTGAAATTTCTTCCAGAAATTAGCTGTGAACTGGGCCCCTCGATCGGAAATGATAGAAACTGGAGTGCCGTGAAGCCTGACTATCTCCTTGATATATAATTGAGCATACTGTTCCACAGTGTTAGTGGATTTAACCAGCAAGAAGTGAGCTGATTTCGTGAGTCGATCCACGATCATCGAAATTGAGTCAAACTTACGTGGAGTGCGCGGTAACCCTACCACAAAATCCATATTGATCATTTTCCATTTCCACATTGGAATTCTATACTCTGTGCTAACCCACTGGGCCTTTGATGCTCGGCCTTCACTTGTTGACAGTTTGAACATTTTGCCACAAAGTCCGCCACACCCCTCTTCATGTCATTCCACCAGTAAACTTCCTTGAGGTCATGATACATTTTCGTAGAACCCGGGTGCACAGAATATCTAGAAGTATGAGCTTCTGCCATGATTTTTTTGCGAAGACCATCTACGTTTGGAACACATAGTCGTCCTTGGTACCGTAATGTACCATCATCCATGCCAAAAGAAAAGGCCGTAGTCTTATGTTTATGAATTCCTTCCTTCAGCTGCACCAACACTGGATCATTGTATTGTTTCTCCTTGACTTCGGCCACAAGCGATGATTCCGCCCTATTTCGCATAATCACTCCCCCTTCAGTAGAGTCCGCAAGACGAACTCCCAAACTGGCCAACCGGTGAACCTCCCGGGCCAAGGGCCTTTGACATGCCTCCAAGTGAGCCAAACTACCCATAGATTTCTGACTAAGAGCATCCACCACCACATTAGCTTTCCCCGGATGATACAAAATGTCGATGTCATAATCTTTGAGCAACTCAAGCCACCTTCTCTGCCTTAAGTTCAATTCCTTCTGCTTGAAAATGTATTGAAGACTCTTGTGGTCCGTGAATATATCTACATGGACTCCATACAAATAATGATGCCAAATTTTTAATGCAAAAACCACCGCCGCAAGCTCTAAGTCATGAGTTGGATAGTTCTTTTCATGACTCTTAAGTTGCCTTGAAGCATATGCTATAACCTTACCATGTTGCATTAGTAAACACACAAGACCGATCCTTGAAGCATCATAATACACCACAAACCCCTCGGTACCCTCTGACAAGGTCAATACCGGCGCCGAAGTCAATCTTGATTTCAATTCCTGGAAGCTCCTTTCACAAGCATCGAACCACTGGAACTTAACCTCCTTCTGCATCAATTTAGTCAATGGAGAGGCAAGAGTGGAGAACCCCTCCATGAACCTCCTATAATACCCGGCCAAACCTAAGAAACTGTGAATCTCTATTGGATTAGTAGGTCTAGGTCAATCCTTCACCGCTGTAATCTTTTGAGGTTCAACCTTAATTCCTTCTCCGGAGACGACTTGACCCAGTGACCCAGGAATGTAACAGATTCAAGCCAAAATTCACATTTCGAGAACTTTGCATATAATGTGTGTTGATGAAGAGTCTGCAGAACTGCCCTGAGGTGGTCGGCGTGATCCTCTCGACTTCATGAATATACAAGGATATCGTCAATGAATTCTATCACAAAGGAGTCAAGAAACGGCTTGAAGACTCGATTCATAAGATCCATGAAAGCTGTCGGGACATTTGTTAGCCCGAAAGACATTACCAAAAATTCAAAGTGCCCATACCGGGTTCTGAAATCTATTTTCGGAATATCCTGCTCCCTTACCTTCCATTGATGGTACCCGGATCGCAAATCAATTTTGGAGAAGAACTTAGCACCTTGTAATTGATCAAACAAATCATCTATTCTAGGCAATGGTTATTTGTTTTTGATGGTGACTTTGTTGAGTTTCAGGTAATCAATACACATCTGCAGCGATCCGTCTTTCTTTCTGACAAACAGAACCGGTGCGCCCCAAGGCGACACACTCGGTCGGATGAAACCGTTCTCTAGCAAATCCCTTAGTTGTTACTTTAGCTCTTTTTATTCTGCCTGTGCCATTCTATAAGGTGGAATGGATATAGGCTGTGTGCCTGGCATCACATCAATCCCAAAATCAATCTCCCTGTCTGGAGGAATTCCAGGGAGCTCATATGGAAAGACACCGGGGAATTCATTCACAATTGGCACAGATTCAAGGGTAGGCACCTCAACAGTGGTGTCCGTAACTCGGACCAAATGATAAATACACCCCTTCCTGATCATCTTTGTGGCTCTAAGGTAATAAATAAACCTACCTTTTGGCATAACATTATTCCCCTGCCACTCAACAGCTGGCTCGTTAGGGAACTCAAGCCTCATAATTCTGGTTCGGCAGTCGAGTTTGGCAAAACATGAATAAAGCCAGTCCATTCCTATTATTACATCAAAATCAATCATCCCCAGTTCAATGAGATCAGACATGGTATCCCGACCATGCACCATGACAACACAATCTCTATAAACCCGTGCGGCCCTAATAGACTCGCCAACCGGAGTAGATACAGAGAACGGCTCATGAAGCTGTTCTGGTTCTATCCCGAAGCTCGTAGCAACATAAGGAGTAACATAGGACAAAGAAGATCCGGGATAAATAAAGGCAAACACATCATGAGATTGAACAGACAATATACCTGTGATGACATCTGGAGAAGCCTCTGCACTCTGTCGACCACTCATAGCATAGAACCGGCTGGGTCTTCCCGAACTCTGTGCACCACCCCTAGCTGCACCACGCCCTGCGGGTACTGGAGAGCCTCAAGCTGGAGGGGGTGCTGAAGATATAGCCGCTGTAGGACTGGATGACTGAGTTGTGCCCCTGCCTGCACCCTGACGGGATGCACGACACTCCCTCTGAATACGGCCTCTCATTCCAGATCAGTAACATACTGGCATGTCTAGGTAGCAGACTCCCCAATGTATCCTCCCACACTTAGGGCATGAGGCCCTCTACTACTGCTGGAATCTCCCTCTTGATCGGCCATGATGGTGGAACCCCCTGCTGCCCTGACCAGGCCTAAAACGACTCCTCTGCTGCTGACCTTGCCCTGATGGCAGGGCACTAGCTGAAGACTGAGCATAAGACTGGGACGACCCTGATGATCCTCCCCGAAAAGCTGATCTCCTACCTTCGAATGAATCCCCAAGGTTGCCCGCTGATCGGGCCCTACTACTACTTTCCTGTTCCATCTTGAGCTTTAACTTTTGAGCCTCCGTAGCTTGGGCAAATGCCACCATCTTTCCATAGTTTATGTCAGAATTTAGAGCAGCTGTGGCAGGCTCATTAATAACCAAAGGGCTAAGGCCCTGCACAAATTGACGCACCCTAGCCTCCATAGTCGGCGTCATATAAACAACATACTTTGACAGGCAAACAAACTCCATGTAATACTCCTACACACTCTTACTACCCTGTTTAAGAGTCTCAAACTCCACAACACGGGCTGCCTTAGTCTCGGCAAGCAAGAAGTGGTCTATGAAGGCATCCGCGAACTCACTCCATCTCGCTGGAGGGCTCCCCTCCTCACGGGAATCCTCCCACATCTCAAACCAGGAATATGCCACCCCTTTCAGACGATAGGAGGCCAACTCTACTTCCTCTGTCTCCGTAGCACGCATAACTCGGAGAGTCTTACGCATCTCATTAATGAAATCCTGAGGGTCTGCCCCGAGATCAGTACCTGTGAACACTGGAGGGTCTAACTGAAGGAACCTGTTTACCCTGGAACCGGAAGAATCTCCTTGCAAGCTAAATGAGGTGGGTGCAACATTTGACCTCTGAGCCTGGGAAGCTACTAACTAAGTCAGCATCTGAATAGCTCCCCTAAGATCCCCCATCAGAAATACCGGGACCGGGAGCTGGGGCTGGAGGTGGAACAGGTAAATCGGTGGGAGGGATTGTGGCACCCTCCCCGGGTGTAGGAACTGGGGTAGTCTGTTCTGGAGTAGACGAATCAAGCAGTGTGATAGTAGGGGGATTATCCTCATCTGCATTATCAAGTAGGGGATCAACAACCACTCCAGGGGTTGCATTGGCTTCTTGGCCAATTCTCGCTCTCTTCTTAGGTGCCATTTACTGAAAGTTAGAACAATGCACGAGTTAGAGGAAAACAACCTCACATTCCGCTCTATCGCACGATATAGAACAACAATGAAGGGTATCATTCCTAAATGTCCAAGTAGCCCCCTAATTATAGATGTGGTCGACAACAAAATGATAAGAAGGGCTCTACTAGACACGGCTCTGAGACATCCGAGGACACTTTAAAACCTTAGGCTCTGATACCAAATTTGTCACGCCCCAACCTCGGAGAGCGCGACCGGCGCTCAACCGAATGGACCCGGCCGAGGAAGCCTATTAAACCTTTCCTACTCGACTCATTCATAATCCAAAAAGGGAACGCATCACCATTTGTTAAATAGGGGAGAGATCAGTTATATAAATATATAAACATTGCTAGTTTATTTTATTTTTCTTATATACATTATATCATAGTTAAGTTTTGAAAAGCACATATGGTTTATAATTTTGTGAAAAAAAGTTTCAAAATACAACTTTATCTAATGACCACTCCGACATCCATACATGACCCACATAAATGTCTAAAGAGCCTATAAAGGTACAAAAGACCAACATGACAATGCCGGCAACAAGGCCCCGGCTATACCTCAAAATGTGAAAAACTTATACAAAAGAAGAACTACATGACCCCTGGAAGAAATGGGGTTCACCAAGACTGCTTTGAGGAGAGAAAGAGAGCACCACTATCTGTGATCGGCGCTATCTACGACGGAACCACCTATATCCATTCAAATATGTAGTGCCCCCGGAAAAAAGAGACGTTAGTACTGTCGAATAGTACTAGCATGTAAGGGCAAACACCAATCTTAGTAGAATGAACAGTGAAATAAAGAGAAGACAGTCATAATAATCAAAAAGTGCTTCACAAAATATAAAGAAACACCAAGTAAGGATCACATACTTTCCGAGTTAATCTTTCCATATTTTTAGATTAATAATCTTTAGTGACAAGTGCCACAACTCACAATGCCACCGTGTTTTTACACGGAGTCCGGTCTCGGCCAGACCGGCTAAGCCATCTCAAGTAACACATATCCATATCCACAATGTAAATCAATAATTCCAACACAAATGCCACCATGTGTACAGCATGGTATCCGATCTCGGCCTGATCGGCTAAGCCATCTCACTTGAGACATAACCTCTTTCAATTGTTCACTCAATTCATATTTCTTTCCCATCTTTCATTACATGGCACAAACAACCTCATTTATTAAGTAGTTCCTGGCACTTGGGCACATTTTACAATTCAATTCTTTTCCTTTTTATTCGTTTAAATAACATCATCAATCATGTCGATAAGTACCATCACATAAGGCATTGCACACATAAGAGAAGGAGCTTGAAAAATCATAATTACATTCTCAAATAGCATGATGACATGGTAAGCATCTAGAACAATTAGGGAGCATGAATCTTTCAACCCAACACACTAAGGCAAACAATTCTAGTATGATCAAGTTGGAACTTACACCAATTATTCGGACACCAGGAGTTCGATTCTAAGAAGAAGAGAGTTAGTCATACATACCTCAATCGAGCTTCTTTGACTCTACAATTATCCGAAACTCTTAGCAACCTCAATCTATTTTTAACAATATAACAAGTTGAACCAAAATTAGGAAGACATTTATGGTTTTAGCCCACTTGAACATTTTATCAAATAGTAAGTGTGTATTAAGGTTTCAAGGTTCTTCATTGTGGATAGTTTCAAAAATAAAAATAAAAATAAAAATAGATACACCAAATGCAATCGACGGATAAGCCAAATCTCTGTTTTAATAGGCGTTTCTGGGCTGAGCCCCGGGACGAGGCATACCAAAAATGTCCCGGGGCGATGGTGTGGGGCGAAAGTCTCAAGAGGCATACGCCCCGTAATTTGGGGCGTACGCCCGGGCGTTCGGGGTGCATTTTTTTAGTAAGGAGTAAGCCCCAAAGACTTTTTCAAATTAAAATAAAATTTGTTAAATTAGTCCTTCATATAATACCCAAATTCTCAAAAGTCAGTTTGGTAATTACTCAAAAGGTTTAAAAAGGAACTCAAAAGTATTAAATTTAAAAGTAAAGACTTTTTTTTATTGATTTAAGCCCTAATTCATGGTTTTTTTAATTTTTAATCTTGTCCACTAGTCTGCTAATATC
Organism: Nicotiana tomentosiformis; assembly: GCF_000390325.3. Classification (NCBI taxonomy): domain Eukaryota; kingdom Viridiplantae; phylum Streptophyta; class Magnoliopsida; order Solanales; family Solanaceae; genus Nicotiana; species Nicotiana tomentosiformis. The sequence continues at coordinate 56,791,660 of NC_090822.1, forward strand.
TCCCAAAAGCAACGAATATTTAATTTTTTTTACAAATAGAAAGAGAACTACATTTTTATTCATAGCAACAAATTCAAAGTTCAAATTGCAGGTTAATCATCTTTTTTGTTCCTCCATATAGAAAACTTTATTTTTTTAAACTCAAATTACTTGTGCTTGTAAGTAACGTATAATAAATTGTTTTGATTAGTTTTGTGTGGGGATGGAGCACACATATATATAGTTTTCTTCAATTCTTATGCAATTTTACCTGTTTATAAATATTAACTGTCATTATATTATTTTATAAAATATTAAAAATTAAATACCTATGAGGCTTACGCCCCGCTGAGGCATATGTAAAATGCCCCGTCTTACGTCCACGCCTTTTAAAACACTGATCCAAATAATAGATGAATATTCCGACCCAGCATGATATCGATGAAGAACCCAAACAATGAATGAATATTAGCATTGCAACACGAAATTGATGAAGAAACTAGTGAAGATTTCTTAGCAAAAAGGGAAATAGAGAGATTTGGAAGAATATATTGAAAGATTTTGGCTAAAAGTCTAAAAGCCGTTATAAGAGATAGGGTTCTAAATTTTTTTTGCTATTTTTAAGAAAAATAGTTTTGATTATTGGGTACTCATTTTTAGATAAATAATGAATTTGGACTACCGGTGCCAAATGTCAAAGAATGGACTCTTTTAAACCAATTATTGGACACACTTGTCATGCAATGCTAACTTTTCAAAAAAGAAATTTACTGAATAGTAAATAGCCGGATATAAAAATGCTATAATCATCTTTTTCGTTTTATTATTATTTTTTTTTACAAAGGAACTGTATTTTTGGTTCTTCCTTATTGACACAGTTTGATGTTTTTCTTGTGAGATACAAAGAATGAAATTCAATATTCAATTTATTAAAGATGCCCATTTGATCCCTTTTCTATAATAAAAATATGTATATTTATGGAAACATGTAAAGCTACGTTAGGAAAAAAAATCAGCTTAGTAAAGCAAAGTCATGGGTAGTAACACGATTTAGCAACTAACGTTCAATCAAATTAATTTGCGTAGATTTATAAGTGGAGGCATAGAAATACAGATCAATTAATTGAATATTGAATGTATTGTAGTGTAAATCAAGAGCTCCAAAATCAAAATCTAACAATAGCAAAAATTAAAATATAATTTTTATTTTTAAAATTTTAGTTATCTGTACTAAATTAAAAATTTATTTACTATCACTATTGAGGTTTTAACTTAATTATAAATTTATATACAATTATCAATTATATATAAATTAGCGATAAATAAGTATCCCTTAATCATAAGAATTAAATGGGTAATAATTGATACCCCATCATTTTTTCCTTCTCTCTTTGCTCCCCCGTGTGTGTTCTTTCCTCTACCATATTTTTCTTCCTTCAATCTTTTCCGCTTCTTTTCTTTTTTCCCATTCTATCTCATGTCTTCTTCAAGGAATTCAACAATGGACTTCAATCGTTTAGTATAGAGTTTTAACTTTATAATTTTATTTTATGTTGCATAGTTATTTTTCAAATTGAAATTGCAAATTCATAAATTTGAGGGTGCTTGACTCTCCACCATTGACAGCCATTAAAAAGTTTCGAAATTTTGAATTCGAATTCGAATTTTCTAATATATTATTTGTTTGGATTAAGTGTTGTTGCGAAAGACTGAGAATATCCGTTGAAATTTATATCTCAATTTTGAGTATGTTGGTGAAGATTAAAGTTGATTTTGGCTTACTTTTCAGATTGAAACTCGAAAACGAAGAAGAAGACATGATATACAAAATACATATAATTTATATTAAAGTTGTACTGTAGTTTTATGAAATTTGTATAAAAATTATATTTAAATTGTATTATATTATTGTTATATTTTTTTTGTATGAATGATACATGAGAGTAGTAAACACGTTATAAATAAGTTGTATACAGTATGAATAGTTATATGAAATTTGTATTTAAATTATAAATACTCTCTTTTATATAAAGTTATATTAAACTTATAGCAAATGGTGGCGATTGAGGCGAGCAGAAAAAGTTTTCGGGCGACAGTGAAGAAGAGAGGCAAGAAAAGGCCCGCCAGCGTGAACGTGATTTTGCACGCGTGAAAATAACATGTGAATAAACAACCCTCCCTTTTTTCTAGTACATTTAAATATAAAGCAACATCATGAGCTTCATCGCAAATGTACAACTTTGACATAAAAATTAAAAGAAAAAATTAAACAGAAACTTGCAGCTAACACTTGGATACAAAATTTATTTCTATAAAATCCATATGTCAGGAAAATTACTTTAAAATTGTAACTAATCACCACCAAGATAGTGGGTGGGGGCCTTTTAAAGGCCTGGAAAACAGCTTCTGGAAAAAGTTTTCCGGCGAGAGAGAATGTACAAGAGGGGGGCGACAGAAGAGGAGGGAGAGAGAAGAGGAGAGGAAAAAGGAAAAAGAGTGTAATTAAATCACTTAATTGAAATCACTAATCATAGTTTGGGGGTCTTTTAAGAGGAATATATAAAATTTATAAAGAAAACCTTGTTAGTTCTGGTACATAGCAAAATTTATTAAAGTGGGTAAATAAGTTTTCAATACAGTGTATATACGAAAAAATCTCTTTCCAATAATCACGACAATATAAGTCGGCCCATTGTTTTATCCGGATAGAACTATATTGGATCACAACTTTGCAATGCAGACAAATATGCAGGGATAGAATTATGGGCTTAGCCTAAGTTGTGAGTAATGTCTGAGGGTCTAGCCTTATTACTATGAATTGAATATAAGATTGATCAAATACAAAGATAGCCGAAAATTTTTAGTGTCCAGCCCTATTTTCACTCTGCTATTTAACTTGGATTTACTTTTATAACATTTTAACTGGCACCAGGTTTGAGTGTATTTCAGACGCAACCTCCTCCTCCTTCTTTCTCCGCTGCTATTCTAATTGCATTTTATTCCTTCACTGCCTCATTTTTTCTTCTTCTTAGTTTTGCTGGTGACATTATGTTTAACTCCATTGTTGCGTCTTTCGCTGTTGGGAGTTGGAGTAATGATTCTAAATTAAAGCATTCAAAGTTTCCTAGTACTAAGAATCTACAACTACACAGCAATAGTACATGCTCTTGAGCTGAGATAAAATATTCTCTCCTAACACGAGTTATAGCCAATCAGACAAGTTATATTATTCTAGTACTGCGTGTCAAGAGCTTCAGAATATGAGAACGAATTCATGTCGAGTTAGATTACTCTTCCTGTAATGATATGTTAATCTTTATAGCATACTTTTTTGAGTCTTGAACAATTGGCATAGCAATGCAGTGATTCATTAGAACAGAGGGGAAAAAAAAATCAATTTGTTTTATTGCTGAGTGATAATTTTGTTGTTTTTTTTTACCACCTTCCATCCTCCCACTGTCCAAACCCTCCCAAACAGTTGCTCCAAGGCTCCAAACAAATTTCAAAAAGAATACACCATAATCCAACATCAAATTAGCTTAAAGAAGGAAGAACACCTCTACCAGATTGTGTTGTCACATTAAAGGTTGTTGTGAGCTAAGACAAACTTGGATTTAGAGTTGTAGTTGCTGTATAAGGTTATATTTTTTCCTTTCTTGTTCTTAAATTTAATTCCATTCTGGTGAGGTTGTTTGCAGAAAAATACTACAAGATAGCATTGGAATAACCTAAGATATGGCTACTGTTTTGTTGGGCTGTTTTGAGAAGATTATTATGATTGGTGATGGCTGGAAATGGTGAAAAATAACTTGATTATGATATGAATTCTGTTGTTAGCATGTCTATATGTTTATCAAGTGCATTGATGAATATAAAGCTATGAATTGAAAGTGAAGGTTGAGGTACTAGTGCATATGGGACTGTTTTGAAAGGTTCTTGAACTAGGTTTCGGCTGGTTCTTTGTGTAGTATCTTGGATACGTTATTGTTGATGTTGATCCTATTATTTTGGTACTGGTTTTTGTTGGATAGAAGTGAAATTTTACAGGGAAAATGCTGTCTGATTTACTTAGGTGACCTACTAGCTTAGAAGCATGTTTGTAAGTCCTTCTATGACATTAATACAAGTTTTACTATCTTAATGTAGATTAAAGTCTTCGGGAAGATATACATTGAGTCATTAAGTAAACGACAAAGGTATGTTAAGGCTCACTCTTTCTTTTGTTTGGCATGATCTACAAAAAATGTAACTATAACGTTATTGCTTCAAAGGAACTCTATTCTCAAGATTAAAACTTGTGAACCTCATTGTTTCATATATTTATAGTTCATGACTCCTATTGTCTTTGTCGGGATCACTTTCCGCACTTGATAGCCTTTGAATCTTATGTCTTCTTATGATCCATTTTGACTCTCGGACAATTAATACAAATACAGTTACATAATGATAATCGGAGGATAACAACCTTGAGTAACTCTGATCAGATCCATAAGGCCCTTCAGAGTCATTGCTTGCATTGCACTTATATATATATATATATATATATATATATATATATATATATATATATATATATACCGAGCGCGATATACTCGGTCGGGTATGAACTTATATGTGCACAACACTGCGGTTGTTTTTAACATTATCAAGTCTTATTAAGGCCGGGTACTATCGAGTCCTCTTCGAGGCCGGGTACATTATGTTATGACATGATTTGCCCCTCAGAGTTGTTTGATACTATATAATATGGCCCCGTTGAGTGGCTTGATTTTTACAGACATGCATATATACCCAAGATTGTGACTGTGTATGCGCTCAGAGGTTTGTTATGAGTTTTAGGTTGACTTCTATACTCTTCCTTCATATTCCATATTTTATTTATGTGTGTTACGTGCCTTACATATTCAGTACATCTTTCATACTGGCGACCCCTTGGTGGGGCACTGCCTTTCATACCCGTAGGTACAGATAGAGATTCAGAAGATACCCCGTAGTAGGTTAATCCACTCATCGGAAGGTTGTCATGCTCCCTTCTTTCAGAGTTATTTAGTGAGCTGATAGGTATAGTGGTTGTATGTCAACGCATAGTTAGGTATGTCGGGATCCTGTCCCGACCAGATGTTGCTGATGTACTCTCTAGAGGCTTGTCGACAGTCATTTTGTACATAGTAGTCTTGTGTGGCTTTGTCGGACTTCTTAGTGGACCTGTTGTGTTTATATTGGCCTTGTCGTCTTTGTTGTATATATACATATGTTGGGCCTTTTCTACGTGCAGGTTGTTGTGTCTTTGATCAGGTAATCACTGATTAGAGACCTTGTCAGCCCACGTATGGCTGAGTATATTATAGGTATCAAGATTAGTACGCTCGGGCCTTAGGGCACCAGGTGCCGGCCACACCCCCAAGGTTGGCGTGTGACAACAATGATACATAATACCAAACTCCCAAAATAAGGTAGTACAAATTCATGAGCTCTAAGACTGAATACAATAAGATGTCTCAATAGTACAATACTATCTGAATTTATAAATAACAATATGAAATAAGGGAAGGGGACACCAAGGGTCTGTGATGGTCATGCAACACTACCTTGAACCATCTAGGTCAACAAATGTGCTCACTCCCGAGATCTGTTGCTGCCAACACCCGTATCTGCAAAAACAAGTGCAGAAGCATAGTATGAGTACGAGACAAGATGTACTCATTAAGTATCAAAACTAACCTCGATGAAATAGTGATGATGTTCAAGTCACGTGATACTCACTAACCGAAGAACCTGTGCAATATACATAATAACTTGCAACCAAAATATAACAAGATGTAATATCATCAACTTATCGAATCAAGAGATATCAACTCAACATGGGTAAATCAAACTTGACAATCGAACTATCTAACAGGGTCATAGAGTAGCATGTTAGAATTCAACATAGAAGCATATAAAATGCATAACAAGGCATAAAGGATTCACTTGCATTGCCAAGCTTACATCCTTACAGTCAACTCCCATCATATGCCTTCACATCAGAATCAAACAATATCAGTCAATGTACCACAATCCGCATGTACGCAGTCAAGAGAGAAACATGAGAGGGTGACCCTAAGGGGATGTGTCACGACCCAAATCCCACCAAAAGGGTCATGATAGCATCTAGCCTCCAAAACTAGGTATGCCAAGCATATAGGGACATGAAATATTGAAATAATATGTAATAACTCTGGATTATAACACAACCTATGAAATAAAAACTTCAATAAAGCCAAGATATAGGTACATAAGTTAAATTCCCCAAAACCTAGGTAATACTGAATCATGAGCTCTAAACAGAATATATAGAGAGTCTCAATAAGTACAATACTGTTTGAAAGAAAATACAACATTATAAAGTGAGAGAAGGGGACTCCAAGGGTCTACGACATCCATGCAACACTACCTTGAATCCCCCCGACCCGCCACAAGCTCACTCACGAGGTTCGCTACCTCTAGCACCCATATCTACACAAAAATGTGTAGAAGTTTATTATGAGTACTCCCCAATCGGTACCCAGTAAGCATCAAGACTAAACTCGGTGAAATAGTGATGATGTTCAAGTTATATGATACTCACCAGCAAAAGAACCTGATCAATATATAAAAAATTGGCAACAAGAATATATATGATAGAGTACAATACCAACAAATCATCAAAAGAAACTAAGGCATATGTCATCTCGCACTCCACATATCATCACAATAACAATATCCAATCATCAAAAGAAACTAAGGCATATGTCATCTCGCACTCCACATATCATCACAATAACAATATCCACCTTTATCACTTCGTAATCACAATATCCACCATTATTGCTCCGGAATAACAATATCTATCCTTAGCACTCCGAAATAACAATACCCATCCTTATCACTCTAGACCCTGACATAATACCAACATCAATCTCAATCACACGACAGAAACCTCATGCCAACACCCAATCAGTCTGTTCAATGTGTCCACATGTGCTATAATCACAACAATGTGAGATAACAAATAATCATCAAGAGGCATATCCTCAAAACACATCAATAAAATGCACATACATATAATAATAAAAATGCGGATAAGGGTTCAACATATAAGCATGACTATGGCTAAATCAGTTTAGCAACAATTCCACAAATGCCCAGCTTGGCCAATTTAGGAAATTATAACCCTAAAACATGATCTCTAGAATGGAAAGATTAGCTCGCTTAGTCATACACGAATTACACATGTTTCATAAAGAGCACTCAGTCAAATCAAGGCATAGTAGAAGCATAGAGCATAATTCGATCATTTTTTATATATAGCACTCATATATATGCTTGTCACCTCGCATATACATCGCATCAAATACATTACAAATAGACAAATAAGGTGCAAGCCTAAGAGTTATTCCCTCACACAATGTTAGGCAATATACTTACCTCAAACGGGCCAAATCAATACTCTAAAAATATCTTACCTTTAGAAACCACCTCCAACTGGCTCGAATCTAGCCAAAATAACATCAAATAAAGCCATAGGAAATAACCCCAAACAATAAAGCTTCGATCTTTAAACAAATCCCCAAAAGTCAACAAAAGTCAACCCGAGCCTACATGGTCAAAACCTGAGTCAAGAGGTAGATCCTGACTACCCATAACCCTACGAATCCAAATATATGATTAGATTCCAAAACCGAATCTAAATCTACTCCCAAATCTCTAATTTCACTCTCTTAAGTTTTAGATAAAACCCCAAAATTTTCCTTCAAAATCTCAAGTTTGAGGTGTAGAAATCCATGGGGAATCGAGATATAAAGCCAAATTTGAGTGAAAATTGCTTACCTCCAATATAGTAGTGAACTTTCTCTCCAAATCCTTCACTCCTCAATATGTAGGGCTCAAAATATGAAATAATGGGTATAAGTCCCGAAATTAGACCTCTTAAAGTCTGCTCCAGTTGTAGCCTTTGCGAACGCGGCCACTACCTCGCATTCGCAATGCACAAAATCTACACTGCCCAGATAGCCCTTCACAAATGTGGCCCCAGGAACTCGAACGTGATTAACAAAGACCCACTGGCCTATGTGAACGCGACAAACCTCTCGCGAACATGAAGTTCCCTTTGCCTGCCATCATTCTACGTGAATGCGAAGAATACTCTGCCTAACACATAGCGAACACAACTACTTAGTCGCGAAAGTGAAGAAAAAGAATACTGCTGCCCAAAATAAGTGTTCATGATCGTGAGACCTGCTCCGCGATCGTGAAGTACACTAGACACCAGCAGTCATCAACAATCTCCACCAAGCTTTGGGTGGTCCGAAACTCACCCGGGCCGCCTGGTACTCCGCTCAATCATACCAACAAGTCCGTAAACACTACTCGGACATATACAAGGCCTCCAAACTCATACGATAACATCACAACAATGATCAAATTTCAAAATGCAAATAGAACTTCTCTTAAGTTCATGAACATTTAAGCTTCAAACCAAGCGTCCGATTCAAGACTAACCAATCCGGAATGAACCCAATTTTTCCAAACAAGTCTCAAATGGAAAAACAAACCTATTCCAACTTCTGAAACTAAAATCCAAATCTGACATTACCAAAGTCAACCCCTGGTGAAACTTAGGAACTCTCAAAACCTTTAAATTGCTAACTTTTAGGAAATCATGCCAAATCATGCTAGGAACCTCCAAATAAAAATCCGAGCAAACGCCTAAGTCCAAAATCTCCGTACAAAACTATTGGAATCATCAAATAATTAATCTGAAGTCGTTTACACAAAAGTCAAACCTTGGTCAACTCTTATAACATAAGCTTCCCACAAAGGAACTAAGTATTTCAATTCATTCCAAAACCTTTCCGGAACAAAACTAACCATCCCCGCAAGTTACAAAACAACAACCACACATATAAGAAGCATCAAATGGGTAAATGGGGATCAAATACACAAAAAAACTGACCGGTTCGTTACATTCTCCCCCATCTTAAACAAATATTCGTCCTCGAACGAGTTTAGAATCATACATGGGATATCAAAAAGGTGAGGGTATCTGATTCACATATCATGCTCTGTCTCCCAAGTCGCCTTCTTGACCAATTGATTACTCCACTTAACCTTTACTGATGCAATATTCTTTGACCTCGACTTTCAAACTTGCCTATCCACAATGGCCACCGACGCCTCATCATAAGCCAAATTCTTGTTCAACTACACCAAGCTGAAATCCAACATATGTGATGGATCGTCATAATAATTCCGAAGAATAGAAATATGAAACACTGGATGGACTCCCAATAAGATGGGTGGCAAAGAAAGTCTGTAGGCCACCTCACCAACCCTCTCCAACACCTCGAAAGGACCAATATACCGAGGGTCAACTTGCCCTTCTTCCCAAATCGCATCACCCCTTTTATAGGCAAAACTCGAAGAAGAAACTTCTCACCCTACATGAATGCCATATCATGGACTCTCCTATTAGCATAAGTCTTTTTCTTGGATTGTGCTGTGTGAAACCTCTCCTAAATCAACTTTACCTTATCCAAGGCTCCATTAACAAAGTCCATGCTCAATAACCTGGCCTCACCGGGCTCAAACTAACCAACCGATGAATGACATCTCCTCCCATATAAGGCCTCACACGGGTCCATCTGAATAATCAACTGCTAGCTGTTGTTGTAGAAAAACTATGCTAGTTGTTGAAACTGGTCCCACTAAACTCCAAAATCAATAGTGCACGCTGTCATCGTATCCTCCAAGATTTGAATAGTCCACTCAGACTATCTGTCCTTCCGAGGTTGAAATGCAGCACCCAACTCAACTTGCATGCCCAACTCATGCTGAACCGCCCTCTAAAAGTGCAAAGTAAACTGAGTGCCTCATTTCGAGATGATAGAAACAGGTACCTCTTGCAAACGAAAAATCTACCAGATGTAGATCTTAGCCAACTGCTCCGAAGTATAGGAAGTCATGACTGGAATGAAATGTGAAAACTTGGTTACTTTGTCTACAATGACCCAAACAACGTCAAATCTCCTCAATGTCCATGGCATATCCACTACGAAGCCCATAGTGATGCGCTCCCACTTCCACTCTAGTATCTTAATCTTCTGAAGTAAACCACCAGGTCTCTGGTGCTCATACTTGACCTGCTGACATTTCAAACACCGAGCAACATATCTAACAATGTCCATCTTCATCCTCCTCCACCAATAATGATGTTTCAATCACGTTACATCTTTGCAGTACTAGGGTGAATAGAATCCCACAAACTATGTGTAACACCCCAGAAAATTACAAAGTACTTAAGCGCTATAAAGAAAGTTGATGTGCGCTAATTATATTATTTTATGTGCAGACAAGGGCTATTATAAGAATGATATCAATTGATCATGATAATATATGTATGAGGTGCATTAAGAATAGTTTATGCTCTAAGAAGATCCCCAAGGCTAAGTCAAGTTGAAAATTTTATGATGGGATAAAGTTTCAAGTGAGTTCGCACAAGATTCTACTTCAAATGCATGCTGCTACCAAAATATAACTAGTTAGGAGGTGATCTACCTAAAAAATTAAAGCTCGTTGAGTCTAATTTCCAACGCTTCAAACCGTTCATCATTTGGACATTCCTACAAGAGTTATGACAAAATTACCAAAGGCTAGCAAAAATGCAATTCTGCGATCGCAGAACCATTATGCGGTCGCAGAAGTGGTTATGCGACCGCAAAATGGTCGCAGACTTGGCCAGCACAGCCCATCTTTGGGCATCGATTCTGCGATGCATTATGCGACCCACATTCCCATTCTGCGGTCCATTATGCGATCGCAGACCTGATTTCAGAGGGTTAATTTTTCTATTTTCATAACCCGACCCCAATTTGATAAATAGGCTTTGGGGCTTATTTTGGGGCAATCATCTAACGTTTTTTAGAGAGAAGTGAGAGTGTTCTAGAGAGATAAAGTAGATGAAGTATTTTGTTCATCAAGATCTTGCCCAAGCTTTGAAATCCAACAAGAAAATCTCACAAGATCTTCATCTAAGAGGTAAGATTCAAACCCCTAGTCTTCAATTTCGAGTTTGGGGTAAAAGATGGGTGATTAGGAGTATGATTATTGGGTTAAAGAGTATTATTTATACATGCATGTACCGATAAGGTTTGTGGAAAGATTGTTGAGCTCAAATAAGTACATATTGGGTTGTAGAATGAAGGAAATCTTGTAGAAGAACCTTGTAGCCAAATTTGCACACCTAGTATTTGATAAAATACTCAAATGAACTGAAACCATGAATATCTTCCTAATTATGGTTCAATTTTGTTATGTCTCAAAATAGATCGGGATAACTAGAAATTTTGAAACGTTGTAGTAATTTAAGGAAAGGTCAAAGCGTGGTATGTTGGCTAAACTTCTTAACTAGAATTGAATTCCATGAGATTCTTGTAAGTCCCGAGTTATTCTTTATAAATCAACAATTCCGAATAAACTTTGTGTTGAAAGGTATATGTTCAAAATGTATTCCGGATGATCTTATCATATGATGTTATCCTTCGGGAATGTGTTCAAAGCATGAGTTGGATATAAAAATGTTATGACTCCAAGTAGTGTTTCAAGTGAAGGCAATAATGCAAATTGTGTAAGAAGTCTCAATGTGCCTAAGACTCTTAATTGCTCATAGGTGTACTAAAAGTCGTGATTAGAGATTCTTTGTTGTCGATAATCTATAAAGATTCTTGAAAGTGAAAGTAGTGAGTTGGGGATATAAAGTGTAGACACCGTGCTAATGATGAAAGTTATGATGGTGGCCAATAGCGCCAATGAAATGAAATAAAAGTATGGAATATGAGATACAACCACCATGCCATGAATGAAGAATAATATGTATGGCAAAAAAGAGCCAATGAAATAATGGTGTTGTAAGCAGTTGAAAGTACTAATGAAGTGATAATATGAATATGAGATATGGTCGTTTGCCTAAATGAGAATTATGAGGTGTTGTATGTCCCAATGGTTTCGACTATAGTTGTATGCTTATGAAATAATGTATGTAAATGACTTCGATGTTAAGTCTTCAAGAATCATGAACTTAGCTAATGACCTCAAGATGTCAAGTGAGTGAATAACGATATGAAAGGGAGATGTCCTATGCTAAAATGATGATAAACCTTAAGAAAAGAAATTGGGCTCATGTGCCATTGAAATTGACTTATTGATTCACCATGCATGTGCTAATGTAATGAGCTATGTTTCTCCATGATGAGCACGAACATGAAGTGTTCCAATGATCCGGGAACTTACGACCTTAATGTAATGTTAATCATGTTGCTTTGAGTTTATATATGGTTATGTGCATAATGATATATATGAACCATATGGATGGGCTATGAAACGCATAGGTGTATAATATAAAATGAATAAACACTGTGAACGCTCTATGAAACACACCGGTGTATTATGTAAGTAAAAACTGTGAACGGTCTATGAAACACACAAGTGTATTGTGTAAGTAAACACTGTGAACGGCCTATGAAACGCACAAGTGTATTGTGTAAGTAAACACTGTGAATGGTCTATGAAACACACAAATGTATTTTGTAAGTAAACACTGTGAACGGTCTATGAAACGCACATGTGTATTGTGTAAGTAAACACTGTGAACGGTCTATGAAACGCACATGTGTATTGTGTATGTAAACACTGTGAACGGTTTATGAAACGCACAAGTGTATTGTGTAAGTAAACACTGTGAACGGTCTACGAAACACACAAGTGTATTGTGTAAGTAAACACTGTGAATGGTTTATGAAATGCAGAGGTGTATTGTGTAAGTAAACACTGTGAACGGTCTATGAAATGCACAAGCGTATTGTGTAAGTAAACACTGTGAAAGGCCTATGAAACGTACAAGTGTATTGTGTAATTAAATACTGTGAACGGTCTATGAAACGCACAAGTGTATTATGTATGTTAACACTGTGAACGGTCTATGAAACGCACAGGGTATTATGTAAGTAAATACTGTGAATAATCTATGAAACGCACAAGTGTATTGTGTAAGTAAATACTGTGAACGGCCTATGAAACGCACAAGTGTATTGTGTAAGTAAACACTTTGAACTGTCTATGAAACGCATAAGTGTATTGAGTTAGTAAACACTGTGAACGGTCTATGAAATGCACATGTGTATTGTGTAAGTAAACACTGTGAATGGTCTATGAAACGCACATGTATTGTATGGTATATGTGAGTCCTATGAAGGGTCTATGAGACGCATAGGTGTATTGTCTATGAAAGCCTATGTACGGTCTATGAAATACATAAGTGTTTAATATGATATGTGAACACTAAGGATGGTCTATGTAATGTATAAGTGCAAGATAAGAGAGGGATATGGACAGTCTAGTGAGACGCATTGTTAACACAGACATTACGTGCCATTTTCATTAGCCTTGTTTGAACATGTTGTTTCAATTACTTTATATTATGTATTCCACGCATAGTTCTAATGGCTCAGTTAATCCTAAATGAAATTTAAAATGAAGTAGGCATAACGAGACTTGAAATATGAATCTATGGTATATTTCATAGTTCTTGATGTACTTCATATGACTCTTATTTGAATTACCATGATTTCATATGTTATTCTGTTTGCCTTACATGCGAGTACTATTCCACATGTACTCACGTCCCTTTTGCTGGGGGCACTGCATCTTTTAATGGATGCATGTATGCTTCTACAGGATGATATGGATCTTTGGTAGGGATCTTTTGCGAAACAGATTATGGTGAGCCCGCTACAATTCCAGTGGGCATTCGAGTCTAGTTGATTTTATGTACTTAGGTATCTATTGTCATAGAAGCTCGATGTACACTGTTGGTCCTGTACTTATGTTTTGAGTTTCGTCATGTATTTATGTTCACAGATATTTATGAAGCTATGTACCCATCACGAGATAAAAAAAAGAATTTTTTTTTATGGGCCATTGAGCCAAATATATTCATTATGAAAGTCATGACCTAATTATGTTTTGATAAATCATGCATGAGTTATGATGAGAGGTTGATGTTACGTAGGCTTGCTCGACTGGGTTCACTCGGTTGAGCGCCGGTCGCGCTCCTCGAGTTCGGGGTGTGGTAAACTTGGTATCAGAGCATGGTTTAGGAGTCCTAAGGTGTCATGGAGTTGTGTCAGTAGAGTCCCTCTTATCGGTGTGTTGCCAGCCACACTTATAATAGGGAGGCTACAACGACATTTAGGAAATATTTCTCTTTTTCTATCCTCGATCGTGCGTTAAGGTTCTGAGTTAGTCTCGGAGTTCCCTTTTTAATATCAAGGAATGTTTGCATATCGTGCTACGAAATGAGAAAGGCCTAAGGATTAAAGGAATGATGCACATAACAGGCATAATGTGTGAGATGCCCAATTGTCCTCGTAATGGAGGAAGGAAAAGTCAAGGATATGACCAAGGTAAGCAAGGTCATACGGTTGGCCTCAAGAATCATAGTTGTTGATTTCATGTATATGGTGCAATGTAGTGTTATCTATATGTTGTTTAGGATTGATTTTTGGGATTCTCCGACAGGTGGATAGGCCCAGTTAAACTCTGCCAAAATTTTTAAGAATTTGTAAAGATAGCCAAATTTTAAGGGCTATAAGTATGTTGAGATTTTGGAAAGAAAGTATAAGACCCATGTAGTCATAAGTGCCTATGCATAATGGTTGGAGGTAAAAGCATGGTAACTCTATTATTAGAAGTGACTTTTAAAACATTCGAGGACAAATGTTCTTAAGTGGGAGAAAGTGTAACACCCCGGAAAGTTACAAAGTACTTAAGTGCTATAAAGAAAGTTGATGTGTGCTAAGTATATTATTTTGTGTGTAGACAAGGGCTATTATAAGAATGATATCAATTGATCATGATAATATGTGTATGAGGTGCATTAAGTGTCACGTCCCGAGCCTGGGGGCGAGACCGGCACCCAGTGCCTTACCTATCCTTGCATACCACATGCGACTAAGAGGCTCTGAATATGTAATGTCATACTTTGGCCATGGGCCACATTACAAGATAATGTGCGAAGCAAAATATAAAACTGAATAGAGACAAACGCTGACTAAATGTCAACATAAAGCTAGGCTGGCAAGGCCGTCATAATCACTATAACTGATAAGCCAACAAAATATACGTGCAGGACCTAGATGCCCAACATACTGCACTAACTGACAGGATATGTCTACAAGCCTCTACTGATAGATGTACTGTGATCGGAACAGGGCCCCGACCTACCCATAACCTATCTACATATATACATAAGATGTACACAAAATATCTAAACCCGGCAACTCCGAAGGATGGGGAGCTTACCGATAAAGCTGAACTCGAGCAACACCTACTGAGGAGGTCTACCCGTCTGTCTGTCTGAACCTGCACACATAAAATGCAGCGTCCCCAGAAAGGGATGTCAGTACGAAATAATGTACCGAGTATGTAAAGCAGTATACAGAAAGTTCAAACTGAACTGATAATCTAAACATATGCTTACCTGTTGATACTAACTCAATTCTCTCAATATAATAAGTAAAATAGCTGTCCGACCATATAAGGCTCGGTATATATATATATATATATATATATATATATATATATATATATATATATATATATATATATATATAATCTGCTCTGCCATAATAGGCTCGCTCATAGGTGCTCGGTCATACTAGGCTCTGTATCTCGGCCACCTGGGCTTACTCATAGGCGCTCGACCACAGTAGGCTCAGTATATAACTTACCATTTGATCAGAAGTTGCCCAATAGGGGTCTGCCCATCGATTATAGCTCGTTGGTAATGAAAATACTGTAATACTGTCCTCCTAACTAACTTTCTAACTAACCACTCTAATAAGTTAGCTAAGGCTCCTCTTTACCACCTTAGCTAACTATGGTTAGTAATCCTACTTACTTCAACAGAATCCATATATAGTTTATGACGGTTGGATGTAGAATTGGAATAGATGTGTTAATGTATCATGATGAAGCTAGTTCTTCATGTTGCTAATCACAATCTCAGTATTGTAAGCCATGTCTTATTATATAATAACGTTTTGCTATATTGTTATTATAGTGTGGAAGATATATAAAAATCTAATTTGTACACGTAATATGTATTGCACACTTATTGAGGAAATACAATGTAATTCAAACGAATTCTAGTGACCACAAAACACAATTGATTTGATAAGATAATAAACATACCAAATGTAATAGACCAAGCAATACCTGCTTATTCCTTATAGTTTCTTTGAATGACGTATAATTCATGGAGACACAAGCTATATATCAGGTAAAAATATTGACTAGCATTTAACATTAGTTTTAGCCATATAGATTGGTTTGAAATTTGTGTTGTTCTATATAGACTCTCTACACTCTTGACTAGAAAAAGGAAATACTCAAATGAATATGAAGTCCCGATAAAGAGAATATTGTAACTTACAAAACTAGAAAAATATACGTAAATTCCGGGGTATGGATTTTTCTTTATGCTTCATTATCAAACTCGTGTAATTACGGGATCATGCCAAAATGAAAGAAGGGCTTAGCCTTAACATACCTGGAGTAGGAAAAAATCCGTATAATATTCTTGGAAAAGATTGCACCGTACTCCTTTAGAACCGCAAAATTTTACGTTGCTATGGTTCTAACAATTCTCGTTGGAATTGTTTGGTTGCAAGAATTTTATTGAAATCTTGCTGGATGGAGTTTGAACGTAATGTTTATGAAACCAAATTCTGGTTTGAAAGTGTTGAATAGGATTCTTTTAGGAAGAAAACCAAATCTTGCAATGTTATGAAACTAAGTTTTATAAGGTCTTACACTTACTTACACGTAAGTGTCTTGTAACTTTAAATGGACACTAAGCCACTATGACTAAGTGTCATAGGCTATAGTAGTGGCTTGATGCCACGTGGAGGTGGGGGTGGGAATTATTATATCTTTATCCACTTATTAGGTGATTAGGTAATGTCCCGTTACCCGGTAATTAACTAATTACCCGCATAATTAAGAATTATCTCAAATTACCTAAAAATACTACTCATTTTTAATATACTTTATACATCATACTATCATGGTAATATGGTACCTTGTATGGTACTAGTCCAAAAATATCGGGTATTATAGCTCAAACTGTGTTTTATCCCAAATCGGCAACCTTCAACGAAACTCATTTTCTTCTTTTTGCTTACCTTCTCTCCTTCACAAATTTACTCATCATGTATATGAAATAGCATAATGCTTATAATCTCAAGAAAATCTCATCCCCGAGTCTACGTTAATTAACTGAAGACGAAACTTTAACGTACGAAAAATGCGAGATGTAACATTAAGAATGGTTTATGGTCTAAGAAGAGCCCCAAGGCTAAGTCAAGTTGCAAATTTTTTGATGGGATAAAGTTTCAAGTGAGTTCGCACAGGATCCTACTTCAAACGCATGCTTCTACCAAACTATAACCATTTAGTAGGTGATCTACATATCAAATTAAAGCCCTTTAAGTCTAGTTTCCAACGCTTCAAACCGTTCATCATTTGGACATTCCTACAAGACGTTATGAAAACATTACCAAAGACTGGCAAAAATGCTATTCTGCGACCAATTTTGCGATCGCAGAACCATTATAAGGTCGCAGAAGTGGTTATGCGACCGCAAAATGGTCGCAGACCTAGCCAACACAGCCCAATTTTGGGCATCGATTCTGAGATGCATTGTGCGGCCCGAATACCCATTCTGCGGTCCATTATGCGATCGCAGACCTGATTTCAGAGGGTTAATTTTTCTATTTTCATAACCCGACCCCAATTTGATAAATAGGCTTTGGGGCTTATTTTGGGGCAATCATCTAATGTTTTTTAGAGAGAGGTGAGAGTGTTCTAGAGAGATAAAGTAGATGAAGTGTTTTGTTATTCAAGATCTTGCCCAAGCTTTGAAATCCAACAAGGAAATCTCACAAGATCTTTATCTAAGAGGTAAGATTCAAACCCCTAGTCTTCAATTTCGAGTTTGGGGTAAAAGATGGGTGATTAGGAGTATGATTCTTGGGTGAAAGAGTATTATTTATACATGCATGTACCAATAAGGTTTGTGGGAAGATTGTTGAGATCAAATAAGTAATGATTGGGGTGTAGAATGAAGGAAATCTTGTAGAAGAACCTTGTAGCCAAATATTTACACCTAGTGTTTGATAAAATGCTCAAATGAACTGAAACCATGAATATCTTCCTAATTATGATTCAATTTTGTTATGTCTCAAAATAGATTGGGATTGCTAGAATTTCCGAAATATTGTAGTAATTTAAGGAAAGCTCAAAGCGAGGTATGTTGGCTAAACTTCTTAACTAGAATTGAATTCCATGATATTCTTGTAAGTCCCGAGTTATTCTTTATAAATCAACTATTCCGAATAAACTTTGTGTTGAAAGGTATATGTTCAAAATGTATTCCGGATGATCTTATCATATGATGTTATCCTTCGGGAATGTGCTCAAAGCATGAGTTGGATATAAAAATGTTATGAATCCAAGTAGTATTTCAAGTGAAGGCTATTATGCTAAATTGTGTAAGAAGTCTCAATGTACCTAAGACTCTTAATTGCTCATAGGTGTACAAAAAGTCGTGATTAGAGATTCTTTGTTGTCGATAATCTATAAAGATGCTTGAAAGTGAAAGTAGTGAGTTGGGGATATAAAGTGGAGACACCGTGCCAATGATGAAAGTTATGATGGTGGCCAATAGCGCCAATGAAATGAAATGAAAGTATGGAATATTAGATACGGCCACCATGCCATGAATGAAGAATAATATGTATGGCAAAAAAGAGCCAATGAAATAATGGTGTTGTAAGCAGTTGAAAGTGCTAATGAAGTGATAGTATGAATATGAGATGTGGTCGTTTGCCTAAATGAGAATTATGAGGTGTTGTATTTCCCGATGGTTTCGACTATAGTCGTATGCTTCTGAAATAATGTATGTAAATGACTTCGATGTTAAGTCCTCAAGAATCATGAACTTAGCTAATGACCTCAAGATGTCAAGTGAGTGAATAACGAGATGAACGGGAGATGTCCTATGCTAAAATGATGATGAACCTTAAGAAAAGAAATTGGGCTCATGTGTCATTGAAATTGACTTATTAATTCACCATGCATGCGCTAATGTAATGAGCTATGTTTCTCCATGATGAGAACGAAAATGAAGTGTTCCAATGATCCGGGAACTTACGACCTTAATGTAATGTTAAACATGTCGCTTTGAGTTTATATATGGTTGTGTGCATAATGATATGTATGAACCCTATGGACGGGATATGAAACACATATGTGTATAATATAATATGAATGAACACTATGAACGGTCTATGAAACATGCAGGTGTATTGTGTAAGTAAACACTGTGAATGGTCTATGAAACGCACAAGTGTATTGTGTAATTAAACACTGTGAACGGCCTATGAAATGCACAAGTGTATTGTGTAAGTAAACACTGTGAACGGTTTATGAAACACACAAGTGTATTGTGAAAGTTAACACTGTGAAGGGTCTACGAAACACACAGGTGTATTGTGTAAGTAAACACTATGAATGGTCTATGAAACGCACAGGTGTATTGTGTAAGTAAACACTGTGAACAGTCTATGAAATGCACAAGTGTATTGTGTAAGTAAACACTGTGAAAGGCCTATGAAACGCACAAGTGTATTGTGTAATTAAACACTGTGAACGGTCTATGAAACGCACAAGTGTATTGTGTATGTTAACACTGTGAACGGTCTATGAAACGCACAGGGTATTATGTAAGTAAATACTGTGAATGATCTATGAAACGCACAAGTGTATTGTGTAAGTAAATACTGTGAACGGCCTATGAAACGCACAAGTGTATTATGTAAGTAAACACTTTGAACCGTCTATGAAACGCATAAGTGTATTGAGTCAGTAAACACTGTGAACGGTCTATGAAATGCACATGTGTATTGTGTAAGTAAACACTGTGAATGGTCTATGAAACGCACATGTATTGTATGGTATATGTGAGTCCTATGAAGGGTCTATGAGACGCATAGGTGTATTGTCTATGAAAGCCTATGTACGGTCTATGAAACACATAAGTGTTTAATATGATATGTGAACACTAAGGATGGTCTATGTAATGTATAAGTGTAAGATAAGAGAGGGATATGGACAGTCTAGTGAGACGCATTGTTAACACAGACATTAAGTGCCATTTTCATTAGCCTTGTTTGAACATGTTGTTTCAATTACTTTATATTATGTATTCCACGCAAAGTTCGTATGGCTCAGTTAATCCTAAATGAAATTTAAAATGAAGTAAGCATAACGAGACTTGAAATATGAATCTATGGTATATTTCATAGTTCTTGATGTACTTCATATGACTCTTATTTGAATTACCATGATTTCATATGTTATTCTGTTTGCCTTACATGCGAGTACTATTCCACATGTACTTACGTTCCTTTTGCTGGGGGCGCTGCATCTTTTAATGGATGCATGTATGCTTCTACAGGATGATATGGATCTTTGGTAGGGATCTTTTGCGAAACAGATTATGGTGAGCCCGCTACAATTCCAGTGGGCATTCGAGTCTAGTTGGTTTTATGTACTTAGGTATCTATTGTCATAGAAGCTCCATGTATACTATGGGTCATGTACTTAAGTTTTGAGTTTCGTCATGTATTTATATTCACAGATATTTATGAAGCTATGTACTGATCACGAGAGAAAAAAAAAGAAAAAAATAAAATTTTATGGGCCATTGAGCCAAATAGATTCAATATGAAAGTCATGATCTAATTATGTTTTGATATATTATGCATGAGTTATGATGAGAGGTTTATGTAACGTAGGCTTGCTAGATTGGGTTTACTCGGTTGAGCCCCGGTCGCGCTCCTCGAGTTCGGGGCGTGATACTATGAGCCTCCTCCAGGATCAACTCTCTCAACCTATCCACATTAAGTACAAAAATCCGGCCTTGAAGCCGTAGTACACCATCATCACCAATAGTTAACTACTCAGCACCACCTCGCTGCACTATGTCCTTAAGGATAAGCAAATAGGGATCATCATACTAACAAGCCTTAATGCGCTTAAATAAAGTTGATCGAGATACAACACAAGGAAGAACTCTGCTCAGCTCCGTAATATCCAATCTCACCAACCTATCGGCCAACACCTAAACATTCATAGCTAAAGGCCTCTCCCCAACTAGAATGAAAGCTAGGCTACCGCCCATACTCTTTGCCTTCCTAATCAAGGCATATGCAACCACATTGGCCTTCCCCGAATAATAGAGAATAGTGATATCATAATCCTTCAACAACTCTAACCACCTTCGCTGCCTCAAATTCAAATATTTCTGTTTAAACAGATGATGGAGACTCCGATGATCCGTATACACCTCACAATACATGCCATATAAATAATGCCTCAAAATCTTGGGCGCCTGCACAGTAGATGTTAACGCCAAATCATGCACTGGATAGTTCTTCTCATGGGGCTTCAGCTGACGCGGAGCATAGGCGATCACTCTTCCATCCTGCATCAATACACACCTGAGGCAATACACGAAGCATCACAATAAATTGTATATGATCTTGATCCCGAAGGCAAAACCAAAACTAGAGTTGTTGTCGGCAGTCTTGAGCTTCTGAAAGCTCTCCTCATACTTGTCAGACCACCTGAATGGAGCACCCTTCTAAGTCGACTTAGTCAATGGGGCTGCAAGGGATGAAAACCCCTCCACAAATAGGCGACATTACCCAGCCAAACCTAGAAAACTCCTAATCTCTGTGGCTGTAGAAGGTCTGGGCCAACTCTGAATTGCCCCAATCGTTTTTGGATCCACATTAATACCCTTATTAGACACCACGTGGCCCAAGAATTCCACCGAATCTAATCGGAACTCACACTTAGAGAACTTGGCATATAACTTCTTCTCCCTCAGAACGTGTAGCACCGTCCACAAATGTTTCTCGTGCTCCTCCCCACTACGGGAATACACCAGGATATCATTAATGAACACAATGGAAAAAGAGTCCAAATAAGGATGGAACACATTGTTCATCAAATGCATGAATGTTGCTGGGGCATTAGTCAAGTTGAAAGACATTACCAAAAACTCATAATGCCCATATCGAGTCCTGAAAGTCGTCTTAGGAATGTCCGAAGCCCTGATCTTCAACTGATAGTACCCTTATCTCAGGTTAATATTTGAGAACACCCTAGCACCCTAAAGCTGATTAAAAAAATCATCAATGTGTGGCAGTAGATAATTATTCTTGATGGTAACCTTGTGCAATTTCCTGTAGTCAATGCATATTCTCTTGGAGCCATCTTTCTTCTTCACCAATAGCACTGGTGCACTCCAAGGTGAAACACTTGGCCTGACGAAACCTTTAGCTAGCAATTCCTTCAACCGTTCCTTTAATTCCTTCAACTCTATTAGAGCTATACGATATGGTGGAATAGATATGGGATGAGTGCTCGGTGCCAATTTAGTACCAAAATCACTATCCCTATCGGATGGCATGCCCGACAGGTCTGCAGGGAACACATCTTTAAACTCTCACACCATGGGGACTGAATCATCCATAGGAGTATCATCATTGACATATCTAAGTCTAAGTACGCCAAACACCCCTTCTTAACCATCTGTTGAGCCTTCAGAAACGATTCCACCCTACTAGGAATATGACCCAAGTAACCTTTCCATTCCAACCTTGGCAACTCCAGCATAGCCAATGTCATGGTATTAATATGATAATCAAGAATAACATGGTACGAAGATAACCAATCCATGCCCAAAATCATATCGAAATCCACCATATTAAGCAACAAAAGATCAACTCTAGTCATAAAGCCCCCAATAGAAACCATAGAGGAACGATAGACACGATACACCACCATAAAATCCATAATAGGTGTAGACACATAAATAGGAGTAGCCAGAGAATTACGAGACATATACAAATATGAAGTAAAGTGGGATGACACATATGAATAAATAGAACCCGGATCAAATAAAGCCGAAGCATCTCTATGACACACCGGAATAATACATGTAATGACTGCATCTGATGTGACTGCATCAGTCCTACTAGGGAAAGAATAATAAAGGGCTAGACATCCCCCTCTAGGGCGATCTCTACCTACCTATCCTTCACCTTTAGCTAGCTGTGTAGGTGGAGTAGCATCTGGAGTGAGATGTGGAGTAGCATCCTTCACCCTATTGAGGTACACGTTTCCAAAACCTGGGACAATATCTCACCATGTGCCTAATATCACCACACACAAAGAAACCTCCCTGCTGATGTGGCTGCTGGAACTGAGTCTGCCTCAGATGATAGGAATGACCGCTAAGAGAACCCCATGGGGGAGGTGCATTACTGCCCGGTACGAGTGCTATGAGGCTAACTGGAGCACTATGTGAAACCTGAAGTGCGGCTGAACTAGTCGAGTAACAAAGCCTCTACCATGACAGGCCTTGGTCGTATAGTAGAGGTCACTAAATCTTCTAGGACCACGAGACCTCTTAGCCTCCCTATCCTTCATCTCCTGCCCACGGTACACTATAACCTCCTAACAATATCCACAACCTGATGAAATGCAGTCTCGGTCTCCATCTCCTATACCATCCCAAACCTGAGGCTATAGGTGAGTCCCTAAAAATATCTTTGGATTTTCTCTCTCAATGGAAACTAAGGGAGTTGTATGGTGGCATAACTCTGTAAACCTCATAGCATACTCACTCACAGTCATACCCTCCTAGTGGAAAGTGCATCCCAAAAAATGAGATAAATATAGGTGAAGGTCGGCCATAGACCAAGTGGATCCCATAGGGGCTGCATGTGCAGTCTCGCAAAAACGTGAATATCTCTCTACTCCGATGTCGCATTGACAAACGGTTTAATGCGTTGGAAACTAGATTCGTAGGTATTCAATTTTTAAGGTGTATCACACTAAAATGCATAGCATATTTAGAGAAAAGCTTTGTGACTTTAGACCCAAATTTCAGTAAGATTATGAACATATCTTGCGATAACTTTTATCGACTTTTATTTCACAACTCGCTTGACTCCAAAAGTGTGGGTTATAACATCTTTGATTCGTTTAGCCTCCAACCTTCACGATACTTCTGCACTAGTGTTAACTCATCATTAACATTGTAAATGTCCTTAAACTCTCCGATATATATCGATTCACTTATGACACATTCCAACATGAATGTATGGGTTGTAACATCCTTCCACCCTTAGGAACATTCATTCTCGAATGTTAACTCTTAGAGACTCGTGAAAATTCTGCTAGAGTCTCTTCTGTACATTGGTCTAAAACTAATATGCACGTAGCCAGAAACATACTATACATGCCACACAGGGCCAATGTCTATAAATAGCAACACTTGGCCTCACACGAATCATTAGTACTACAAGTCAAAAATAAGATCTCACCTCTTGACCTACTGGTTTGAACTAGGCTGTGCTGTAATATCCCATCTCGAGCCATATCTTCAGTTGAAATAGGTGGGTGTATGCAGATTTCATCTCCTCTGTGGCCTCCCACGTCATTTCTTTGACGATCTTATTTTTCCATAATACCTTCACGGAGGAAACCATTTTGGTATTAAACCAAAAGATATCTCGATTTAAGATAGCCACTGGAATATCCTTGTAGGATAGATCCTCTATAATCTAAACGTTATCTACTAGGAAAACCTGAGAAGGGTCTCCAATGAACTTTCGTAGCATGTATAATTGACTCTAGAGGCAATTCAAGCTCATCTACTACTCTGCCTTTCCATCGAATGACTCGATAAGGCCCCATATATCTAGAACTAAGCTTTCTCTTCATACCAGATCTCATGACGCCTTTCGTAGGCGACATATTTAGGAATACCCAATTGTCTATGACTTCCATACGTTCTTACTTTAGGAATTCTTATTCTACAACCTTGTCCATCGTATAGTTTTTATTATGATGCTCTTATAACCAAAATAAATCCTCACATTGGCTCTCATAGTTTGCGTTTTACTTTTCTTAAGCTTCGTTATCAGCTTGGTACTTGTAACATTGCTATTCAACTCTTCTGTCGCACCTTTTATAGAGATATACATATATTTCTGCTTCTCTTGAGGAGTGAGTGATTTAGGATAGGCTCTATCTTCTCAATCTTGTATTCTAGTCTCCTGACTTATCCCGTTCTCGTAAAAATTTATACTTGACTTGTCATCTTAGTTTGCTCACATTCTTGATCTTTTAAATTGTAGTACTTCTATAAAAGCTAGCACATTTCTATTTTTAGCATAACATGTCCTAACAGACACTTTTGAACTGAACGGTCGATCTGGAGAGTCGTTCATTCATGTTATACTTTATAGTCCACGATAATCTTTGAAGTACCGACCACACGGTGTCGCTCGTCTCGGTCATGTCTTCTTATTTCTATAGTATTCTAAATTACGACGCTGCTGTCATCTGTTTTCTTTACTCGAATAGTTTAAATAATGTTCCCTTGCCCTGTTAATGTCTCGGAGTCCTGCAATAGTGGGGGCACATATTTAGCTTGTCATCTCCACCCAACTTTTGTTATCTCTAAGGCTGGTACTCTTCTAATATGGTCGTTGTACTATCTCTCTTGTACTTCTGCTATTACAAGTGATTCTACAATGTTCTGAGTCACGATATCTATAATCATTAGTTTCTAAAATTGGACTCCTGACTTACTTAGCTGATGTAACTCTCGAGCTTCCTCTTGTCTATCAACCTTTAAGTAGGTTGGAGTTAGCTTCCAACCTGCACCTCAGGGTATTAGTTTTTACATTAACCTTTCGTGGACGCTATGGAAAATCCATGTTATAATCTTCTAACAATTCAAGCCTTTGCCTGTGACATGGACTCTATTTTTTTAACGATATACGGAAGTCTCAAATAGCTGTAATAATGTCAACATATATGCTACATGGATAATACTCCGAAATCTTAAGTGTGTTCATAATGTAACTAACTATGGGTCATAAATCAAATAATTTCTTTCGTGCCTTCTTAGTTGTCTTTAGATGTAACCAATTACTTTTCCTGGTCGCTGTGCCACTTGTTGCATGAATACTTGGCTTATCTTAGTGCCCACACATATTAGAATTGCATGCAAATCATATAATCTCGAATATTACTTTTGATTTTACTTCCCCTTCATTAGTCTCGATGAGTGACTTTTTATTATTGTAAGGCCCCGTAAAATTTTGCAAAAGAAAATAATGTTTCATGGTGCCGAATTTGTTTTACGTGTTGATTTGAATTGTGTTTGTTGTTGATGATGAGGATGATATTTGAAATTGATATGGTGAGCATGAAATACTGAATATGGCCAACATTCCAAGAATGATCTTATAATTATGGCCACTAGTGCCAATGAAATGAAAAGATGTGAAAGTATTATGAAATGCGATGATTGATATAGAAAGGTTGATGTCTCAAATAAGACAGCCTAGCCGATCGGGTCGTGATCGGACACCATGCCGCACACATGGTGTTGATTGTGCTAGAAATTGTAATTAAAATTTTGATTGTGGTCGATGTCCCTAATGGATAGCCTAGCCTATCGGGTCGTGATCGAAATCCGTGTTAAAGACGGTGGTATTGATATTGAGAGTAATTGTGGTTGATGTCTCTAATGAGATAGCCTAGCCGATCGGGTCGTGATCGGACTCCGTACTGAGAATACGGTGGTACTGGTATTGTGGACAATGGTATATCGATACTAAAAATCTCCCAATGTGAGATATGGAAATTAATTTGAACACTGTCTTGATCCTAAATTGAGGTTTGATGTTAATTAAGGCTTTCATTGATATTATGATAATCTTGTTTGTATTATTTGTCATTCTATTGTGAGGGTGTTTAGTTATACATACTAGTCCTATTCGATGGTACTAACGTCCCATTTGCCGGGGGTGCTGCATCTTTCAATGGATGCAGGTGGTTCCATAACAGGAGATATTGGTTAGTGATAGCAGTGCACCTTCTTCCCAGCTGACTTGGTGAGCCCCACTTCATTCCGGGGTCATGAATCTTTTGTACTTTGTGTATTCTGTTTGAGGTATAGCCGGGGCCTTGTTGCCGACATTATCATTGTACTCTTCTTTATCTATAGAGGCTCCGTAGACATAGTGTGGGTTGTGTATTGGTGCTGGGAAAGACAAACTATGCTATGTTGTGGTTGTATTACTTGTCCATTTGAGACTTTAAAAATGGTGAAACTTATGGTAAGAAATTGGTAATTACAGACATGACCACTTTATTGTTTAATTAAGGAAAACATATATTCTCTTTATTTATGAATGAGTTTGGGTAGAAGGAATCTAACAGGCTTGCTAGGTCGGGTTACTCGGTTGAGCGCCGGTAGCGCTTCTCGATTTTGGGGTGTGACAATTATAGAGTGCATACAATGTTCTAATGAGACTATTGTTACAAGATCATTTCTTCTTCAGGTTACTATGCTTAGGTCGAAGCCTTCTTCCTTATTTCCTCAGCTAGTCTTTCGTTGTAGTACATAGCGGAGACCCTCTGACTCTTGTAGATATGTGACCTTATTACATCGTGTACCCAAGGGAATTTTTGATGTTCTTACTCACCTATAAATATCCTTAGTTACAGACCTTCGTGCCCTTGTACTATTAGGGTTACTTCTGAACTCAAATTTTGATTGTCTCCCCAGTGGCACTCTCTTTTATTTCCATAACACTTATACAGTATTTTTAACTACACCAACTCCTATTTGAATATTTCTCAAGGATTACGATCTCGTATCTGCAAGACTAAATTTCCTTATTCTTGGGTTCGCTATGTTATCTTGTATGATCTGCTTATTTATCTGTGACCTCTTGCCTAGCCATAACTAGGCTCTTCTTTAATCAGATATTACTATCATTGGTCCATTCTCATAATTGTATTCTGTGTAACCTCTCTTGGGTTATGTCCTTTTTTTTAACTTACCTCTCGTACTTGATCCTTATGTATCAAGTGTCCATTCACACTTATTTATCAATAACATCCTGGATGGGAACCCTTAGTGCCTCTTCCCAGCATCATGCTTGCATAATGTTCTGGAGTTGTAATATATCTATAGGATCTGAATAAATGCAATCCCATTCCTTTCGCCCTTTTTACCGCATTCTTCCTTTGCCATTCTAAATTTACCTAAACAATTTAACTCCAACTTAATACCATATCACGCCATCTTCCCCCTTTAGGGGAGTACTAACATTTAATGCTATGAAGTTTTACCTATATATGTTTTACCTCTTCATCTTCGGCGTCTCTTCACACTTTTAATGACCCTTACTTGCTTTGCGGTAACCCTTATGTACAAGGATAACTGAATTTTTTATGCACGAGGGTGACACCTAGTGTAACTGGCACACTTAGACCCTTAAGCTCAACTCTGATCACTACAGTTGCTAAAGTAAAGAGTCTTCTTGAATGACCTTTAAAGGTTATTCTTCTATTTTTAGTTCTATTATTGACGAAACGCTGTATCTGAAATTGCCACGATGTAGACTATTATCAAATCCTCCGGTCCCTAATTCATGTTTGGTTTATCATGTTTACTAGCACATTCTAATTTCTATTACTACGGGGGTCTAACGTAGCCTTGTGGTAATCACGTTGGAGTCACCAACTCATTTCTCGAAATGAGGATATGAATTTATGGCTCATAATCTTTTAAAGTTTCAAGGCCTGTATCTTCTTGTCTTTTCCTTCACTTGACTACAAACTCTTTCATCCTGTTATATTTTGATTTACCGTTTCACCCATTTATCACATCTTTACTCATAATGCTTCATTTACTCATTTCTTATTCTCCTGCTAATGTTTCTGTCTATCACCTTATTCCGAAAACTTCAACAAAATATTCTTTCGCTTTTATCTCCCCTTCCTCCATCTCACTGGCTCTTTGGGTCGCCTGGCATTCTCTCTTTACTAGGGACAAGAGTCATATTCATCCCTTCTAGGATTCCAGTGCCTATCTTTTAAATTTTCTCAACATTCTAGTATTCATATCTAACTATACTATTCTAGAGTGCACTACATGGGTGCCTCACAAGGAGAACTATTATCATGTTTGCAATAACCTATGGAAATGTCAGCTAATGCTAACAATCCATCCACCATATTGGGTTACTCTAACCCAGCTGGATCATGAGATTGCATCCTTCTCTTAAACTACACTTTTAGCTCCCATAGGGAATAATTGCGATGAGTGTGGCCAATTGTACATGCCTCTGTTACTATTGAAAGTAACTCAGAATGCTTATATTTCTCTGCCTGAATTATAAATACTGATAATCTTCACTAATTGGGTACCTCGTACCCTTCTTCACCTTGTTTCTTTTACTTGTTAAAACATATACTTTTACCTTCTGATACTCTGATGGCATGCTATCCGCAGGGTATGGTAGATATTCCCATCGTAGAGTCTTAAACAGGAAATTTGCACATGTGGCATACACGATCTGATAGGACCTCAAACTGGGCCATATAATCAAGAACTCTCTGTACTAGTGCCCTTACCTGCTGTTGTATTAGTCCTCAGGCTAGCTGTAATATTTCTAATTGCAAGCATCTCTGTATCATTAGCAAACATAAGTCCTGACTCAAACTCTTATGACTCAGATCTATAGCACGACTTGGATTTGAAAGAAGGGTAACAAACTCCTATATGCATTGTAGCTTCCTGTTTATATAATGTGGTGCTCATCACATCTATAAACAAGACTATACTAGACATGATACCATTTTTGTTATACCCAACCTTAGGGGTGTGGCCGGCACCCGGTGCCCTAAGGCCCGAGCGTACCAATCCTGATACCTGTAATATACTCAACCATACGTGGGCCGACAAGGCCTCTGACAAGTGATTACCTGATTAAAGATATAACAACTTGGACGCAGGAAAGTCCCAACATACTTATATATACAACAAGTCTAACAAGGCCAATATAAATACAACAGGTCAACTAAGAAGGACGACAAAGCCATAGAAGACTACTATATGCAAAACTACTGTTTACAAGCCTCTAGAGAGTACATTAATAACATCTGGTCAGGATAGGACCCTGACATACCCAATAATGTATATACATACAACTACCATACCTATCAACTCACTAAATAGATCTGAAAAAATGAAGCGTGACAACCTTCAGCCGAGTGGAGTCACCTATTGCGAGGTATCATTTGAATCTCTATCAATACACATGGGCATAAAATGCAGCGCCTCAGCAAGGGGTCATTAGTATGAAAGATGTATTGAATATATAAGGCTGGTAAAACACATAAATAAAATATGGAATGTGAAGGAAGAGTACATAAGTCAACCTGAAACTCATAACAAACCTCTAAGGGCATAGATGGTCATAATCATGGGTATATATGCATGTCTGTAAAAATCAAGCCACTCAACAGGGCCATATTATATAGTATCAAACAACTTTGAGGGGAAAATCATGTCATAACATAACGTACCTGGCCTCAAAGCGGACTCGGTCGTACCCGGCCTTAATAGGACTCGGTAATGTCTCATGTCATATAATAATGTACCCTACCTCAAAGAGGACTCGGTCGTACCTGGTCTTAATAGGACTCGGTAATGTCAAAACCAGTTGCAATGGTTTGCACATATAAGGGTCGTACCTGGCCGATTATAGCGTGTCTCGGTAAGAAAATAGATACATATATATAAGTGCAATGCAAGAAATGACTCTGAGGGGCCTTATGGATCTGATCGGAGTGACTCAAGGTTTTCATCCTCCGATTATCGTAATGTAATTGTGTCTGTATCAATTGCCCAAGAGTCATAAAAGATCATAAGAAGGCATAAGATTCAAAGTCTATTAAGGCGGGAAGTGATCTCGACAAAGAACAATAAGAGTCATGAACTATAAAGATATGAAACAATGACGTTCACAAGCTTTAATCTTGAGAATAGAGTTCCTTTTGAAGCAATAACGTTATAGTTACATTCTTTGTGGATCATGCCAAAGAAAAAAAGAGTGAGCCTTAACATACCTTTGTCGTTTACGTAACGACTCAATCTGTATCTTCTTGAATACTTCAATCTACTTTAAGGCTGTAAAACTTGTAGTTAATGCCATAGAAGGACTTACAAACATGCTTCTAAGATAGTAGGTAACTTATACAAAATCAGACAACATTTCTCCTATAAATTCCATTTCCATCTAATTCAAACCAGCACCAAAACAATAGTAATAACATAAACAATAACATATACACGATACTACATAAAGAACCAGCCAAATCCTAGCTCAAAAACTTTTCAAAATAGTCCCATATGCACTAGAACCTCAACCTTTACTTTCAATTTCATAGTTTCATATGTTTCGTTCATCAATTCACTTGACAAACATACAGACATGCATAAAAATAGAAAACTTATAATAGTAAAGTTATTTTACACCATTTACAGCCATCACCTATCATATTTATCACCACTAAATAGCCCAACCAAAAGTAGCCATATCTTAGGCTATTCCAATGCTATCTTGTAGTATTTTGCTTCAAACAACCTCACTAACATGGAATTAAATTTAAGCACAACCAAGTAGATAATATACTTAACTTATACAGCAAATTCAACTTTGAATCCAAGCTTCTCTTAGCTCACAACAACCCTTAATGCGACAACACAATCTTGTAGAGGTGTTCTTCCTTCTTTAAGCTAACTTGATGTTAGATTATGGTGTATTTATTTTCTGGAATTTGTTTGGAGCCTTGGGAAAACTGTTTGGGAGAGTTTGGAGAGTGTGAGGATGGAAGGTGGTCGAAAAATGAGCAATGTGCATCCCAAAAATGAGATACAAATAGGTGAATTCGGCCACCGACCAAGTGGGTCCCATAGGGGCTGCCTGCGCAGTCTCACGAAAATGCGAATATCTCTCTACTCTGATGTCTTATTGACAAATGTTTTAACACGTTGGAAACTAGAATTGTAGATATTTAATTTGGTAGGTGGATCACCTTGTAAATCCAAGTATATTAAGATAAGCGCTCAGCGAAATTAGACCTAAATTTCAGTAACATTATGAACGTATCTTGCGACAACTTTTGTCGACTTTTGTTTCATAACTCGATTGACTTCAAAACTTAGCACACAACTATAATATTACTAAAATACCTCATAAAATCACCTTCTTGTCATGTTAAGAACCCAGTCTCACCCCAAAAGTATGGGTTATAATATCTTTGATTTGTTTAGCCTCGAACCCTTATGATACTTCTGTAACACCGGTTTTAACTCATCATTATCTTTGTAAAGGTCATTAAACTCTTTGTATTATATCATTCACTTACGACGTATTCCAACATGGAAGTATGGGGCGTAACAACTGTATTAGTTGTTGTTGAAGCTTTATTATGCTAATTATGTTATTCAAATATATTATATCTCGTTTTGTTATTTTGAAATCCTTATTGCATATTGGCTTATCTAGTCTTGGAGGTTAGGTGCCATCATGACCTTTGATGGGATTTTGGGTCATGACAAGCTGGTATCAAAGCCCTAGGTACATAGGTTCTATGATTCATGAGCAAGTCTAGTAGAGTATTGCGGATAGGTACGGATACATCTGTACTTATCTTCGAGAAGCTACAGGATTATTAGGAAACTTTACTTTCTTTCATTCTTTATCGTGTGAATTTTTTTTTCCGAAGTATGAACCTTTACCTCCTATTCTCTTATAGATGGTAAGGAAACATTCCATATGAGCATCTGAGCAGACACTAGTGTCCCCTGTCAGAGTGGCGAGATGCCGGGACTGGGATAGAGATTCATTTGGCGCACACCCTATAACTAGAGGTCCTCCTAAAACAGCCACGATTGAGTCACCAGTAGCTCCAGCTGAGGAGCAGGTGCCCGATCATATTGAGCAGGTGGGAAGAGCTCAGGCACTTGAAGGACCTATTACTACACCTGGATTCAGGAGACTTTGGCTCACATTATGAGTATGTTTTAAAGCTTGAATCGGTCGGGATTGATTCTGGTTGCACAGATACTTCACAGGCTGGGAGAGTATCCTATATTTCCCCCTGCACGTACACCAGGGCAGCTGGCTCATGTTTATCAGACCCTCGGTGTTCTGCTAATATAAGTAGTCATTGTAGTTCAGTCCGAGATATGGCCGGCCTCGTCTGATGAGGATCAGAAGAGGATGGAGAGGTTTTAGAGACTTTGTACACTACATTTCAGTGGAGGGACTACTGAGGATGCACATGGCTTCTTACATTAGTGTCATCGTATTTTGTGCACTTTGGGTTTAGTCGAGTAGGGGTTAACTTTATTACCTTCCAATTATTGAGGTCGGCATACAGATGGTGGCTCACTTATGAGTCAAGTAAGCGAACTAGAAAAATATCGCTTACTTGGTCTCAGTTCTTTTCTTTTAGGAGTTTATCCCACAAATTCGCAGAGACAAGTTGCACAGTAAGTTCTAACATTTTTACCAGAAGGGTATGACTGTGACCTAGTATGCTATGATGTTTACAGAGTTATCATGCTATACAACTCTTCTTGTTTCTACTAAGAGGGAGAGGGTCTGTAGATTTGTTAAGGGACTCCCCTACAGCCTTGGTTTGGGATGGCGTGGAAGATGGAGATTGAGACTACCTTTCATCAGGCTGTGGAGATTGCTAGGAGGCTAGAGCATATCCGCAAGTAGGAGAGGGAGGATAGGGAAGAAAATAAGCCTCGTGGTTTTGGAGGATTTAGGGGTACCTACTCTGGGGGAAAGAGTTGATGTGGTAGAGGTCATTTCAGCCGACCATATTAGTCAGCACTTTTGGTGCTCTAGGTAGCCATATATTTTAGGGCACTCATACCGGGGAGTCATCCTTCTGTGCACCTCCAGCACGAAGTTCTTACAGTGGTTATTCCAGTCATTCTATAGGTAGGTAGAAGTCATCCTGGGGGGGGGGGGAAGGCCCGTTGTTATGCTTTGCCTGGTAGGACTGAGGTGATCATATCAGATGCGGTCATTACATGTATTGTTGTGGTATGTTATAGAGATGTGTCAATATTATTCGATCTGGGTTCAATTTATTTGTATGTGTTATCTTACTATGCATTATATTTGGATATGTCTCGTATTTCTTTGGATATTCCTGTTTATGTGTCTACCTGTTGGGGATTCTATTATGGTGGATCGTGTCTACTGTTCTTATGTGGTTACTGTTGGGGGCTATGAGACTAGGGTTGATCATTTGTGTCTTAATATGGTTGAGTTTGATGTGATATTTGGTGTGGATTGACTATCTACATACCATGATGTTCTTGATTGTCACACTAGACCGTGACATTCGTTATGTCGGGGTTGCCATGGTTAGAATAAAAGGGTTCCTTAGGTCACATTCCTAGTATAGTGGTTTTTTTTATGAAGGATCAAGGGATGCTTGAGAAGGGATATTTGGCGTACTTAGCCTTTGTTAGAGTGCTAGTGCTAATACTCCTATGATTGATTCAGTCCCCGTAGTGAGAGACTTTCCAGATGTACTTCCAGTAGACCTACCGGGCATGCCACCCCTTAGAGATATTAATTTTGGTATTGATTTGGCATTAGTCACTCAGTCCATATCTATTCCATCCAATCGCATGGATCCAACAGTGTTGAAGGAATTCAAATAACAGTTGCTGGTGTTGCTGATAAAGGGTTCATTAGGCTGAGCGTTTCTCCTTAGGTGCACCGGTATTACTTGTAAAGAAGAAGGATTGTTGCGTGAGAATGTGTATTGATTACAGGAAATTGAACAAGGTTACCATAAAGAACAAGTATCCATTGCCTCGCATTGATGATTTGTTTGATCAGCTTCAGGGTACTAGAGTGTTCTCAAAGATTGACTTGAGATCAGGGCACCATCAGTTGAAGATCAGGACATTGGACATTCCTTTGATGGCTTCAGGATTTGGTGTGGGCATTCAGAGTTCTTGGTGATGTCTTTTGTGCAAACATCCAAAATCTCACATGATGTCTAAAACTCATGACCTTCTCTTGATACTGAACTGTGACCTCATCCATGCAAATCTCAATCCCACACGGATTATCCACAAGGATATTAAAGTATATGTGGATGATGTAATCATCAAGTTGTGGAAGAGTACGGATCCTTTTAGTGACTTGAGGAAGTTCTTTGAACGGTTGGAAGGTACAATTTGAAGCTGAATCCTGCAAAGTCTGCATTCGGAGTTCCCGTAGGACAATTGTTGGGTTTCGTCGTCAGCAGGAAGGGGATAGAGTTGGATCCCTCGAAGACCAAGGCTATTTAAGACATGCCTCCTCCCAAGAGCTAGAAGGGCATAATGAGCTTCCTCGGGAGGTTGGATTACATCAGTATATTCATAGCCCCGTCAATTGTAATATGTGAACCGATTTTCAAGTTATTGATGAAAGATGCCGTTACAAAATGGACAGAAGAATGCCAAAAAGCTTTCGATAGAATTAAGGAGTATTTGTATAGTCTGCCAGTGCTGGTTCCTCCTGAACCTGGGAAGCCGCTACTACTATATTTGTCCATCTTGGATAATGCATTTTCATGCGTGTGTGGGCAACACGACGAGACCAAAAAAAGGAACAAACTATTTACTACCTGAGTAAGAAATTCACGCCATACGAAGCCAAATACACCTTGTTGGAACGAACACGTTGTACTTTAACCTGGATCATTCAGAAGTTAAGACATTACTTATCAGCATATACAACATATTTGATATCCAGACTTGACCCGCTCAAGTACATCTTCTAGAAGCCAATTCCTATGGGAAAATTAGCAAAATGGCAGAGTCTTCTCAGTGAGTTCGACATCATATACATGACACAAAAAGATATTAAAGAATAAGCATTGGCCGATCATCTCGCAGAAAACCCGATGGACAAAGACTACGAGCCACTTACCACGTATTTCCAGATGAAGAAGTGTTGTTCACAGGGAAAGATATTTCAGAGTCATACCTAGGGTTGAGGATGTTCTTTAATGGAGCTGCAAATTTCAAGGGAGTAGGAATCGGGGCAGTCTTAATCTCCGAATCGGGATAACACTATTTTATTTTGGAAAAGATAAGGTTTCCCTGAACAAATAATATGGCAGAATACGAGGCGTGCATCCTTGGGATTAGGATGGCTGTTGACATGAACATCAAGGAACTTTTGGTCATAGGAGATTCTGATTAGCTGATCCACTAAGTCTAAGGAGAATGGACTACGAAGAATGTACAAATCCTTCTGTAATTGTATTTGTGTGATGGAACTGTGCAAGAAGTTCACCAAGATCGAGTTCAAACATGTTCCCATAATTCAAAATGAGTTTGCTGATGCTCTTTCAACATTGTCATCCATGATTCAATACCTGGACAAGAATTGCATCGACCCCACTGATCCGGGACCAACATGCATAATGCTTCCATGCAGATGAAGAGCTAGATGACAAGCCTTGGTATCCTGATATCAAGAGGTTCCTCAAGGCAAGAGAATATCCATAGAGTGCCACCAAAAGTTAGAAGCGAGCATTGAGGTGACTAGCAAATAACCCTTTCCTTAACGGGAAGCCTTGTATAGGAGGATCCCAGACTTGGGTTTGTTAAGGTTCATAGATGTTGCTAAAACAAAAAGAATATTGGAAGAAATACATGCATGAATGTGTACTTCTCATATGAACGGTTTCACTCTAGCCAGGAAGATTATGAGAGATGGATACTTTTGGATGACCATGGATAGGGACACCATTCTCTATGTGCAGAAATGTCACCTATGCCAAATTCACAGGAGTTCATCCGTGTTCCGGCGAATGAGTTAAACGTAATGGGTTCTCCTTGGATGTTCAGAACGGTCACATCAAATAGACATTATTTCATCTTGGTAGCCACCGATTACTTCACTAAATGGGTCGAAGCATCCACATACAAGGCTGTTACAAAGTAGGTGGTGGAAGATTTCATCTGTAATAACATAGTCTGCCGATTCAGAATTCCTGAGTCAATCATACCTGACAATGCAACAAATGTTAACAGCGGTCTCATGAGATAAATTTGCGAAAAGTTCAAAATCATCCATCGTAATTCCACAACATACAAGTCATATATGAATGGAGCAGTTGAAGCAGCCAACAAAAACATCAAGAGGATCTTGCGAAAGATAGTGGACAATCAGAGGCAGTTCCATGAGAAACTATCGTTTGCCATTATTGAGTTCAAACATGTTCCCAAAATTCAAAATGAGTTCACCGATGCTCTTGCAACATTTTCATCCATGATTCAACACTCGGACAAGAATTACATCGACCCCATTGAGGTAGAGATCCGGGACCAACATGCATACTGCTTGCACATAGATGAAGAGACAGATGACATTCCTTGGTATAATGATATCAAGAAGTTCCTCGAGGCAAGAGAATATCCAGAGAGTGCCACCAATAGATATAATAGAGCATTGAGGAGACTAGGAAATTACTTTTTCCTTAACGGGGAAGCCCTATGTAGGAGGACCCCGGACTTGGGTCTATTAAGGTGCGTAGATACTGCTAAAGCAACACGATTATTGGAAGAACTACATACAGGTTCGTGTGGCCCTCATATGAACGGTTTCACTTTAGCTAGGAAGATTCCGAGAGCTTGATATGTTTGGATGACCATGGAAAGGGACAATATTCACTATGTGCAAAAATGTCACCACTGCCAAATTCACAGGAATTTCATCCTGGTTACGCCGAATGAGTTAAACGTAATGGGTTTTCCTTGGTTGTTCGCTGCTTGGGGCATGCATGTAATTGGACTTATAGAACATGCCGCATCAAATGGACATCATTTCAGCATGGTAGTCATCGATTACTTCACTAAATAGGTCAAAACTTCCACATACAAGGTTGTTACAAAGATGGTGGTGGAAGATTTTAACTGTAACAACATAGTCATCCGATTTGGAATTTTAGAATCAATCATAACTGACAATGCAACAAATCTAAACACCGATCTCATGAGAAAAATTTGCAAATGTTCAAAATTGTCCATCATAATTCCACAACATAAATGCCACAGATGAATGGAGCAGTTGAAGTAGCCAACCAAAACATCAAGAGGATCTTGTAAAAGACAGTGTACAATCTTAGTCAATGCCATGAGAAACTATCATTTTCCCTACTTGCTTACCACACCACCATGAGGACATCTATTGGGGAAACGTTACACATGCTGGTATACGGTACATAAGCTGTAATACCCACAAAGGTCGAGATACCATATTTAAGAATTATCCAGGAATCCAAGTTGGACGACGCATAATGGATACGTGTCAGATAAGAACAACTTATGCTCATTGATGAAAAAAGGATGGATGCAGTTTGTCACGGTCAGCAGTACCAAAATAGGATGGCCAACGCATTCAATAGGAAAGTGAAACCTCGGTAGTTCATACTAGGGCAACTAGTTTTGATGAAGATATTTCCCCATCAAGAAAAAGCTAAGGGGAAATTCGTGCCAAATTGGCAGGGTCTTTATGTGGTCCATCGAGTATTGTTAGGAGGAGAACTAATCTTAAAAAAATGGATAGCAGAGTAAGCACAAAGCCCAACAATTCAGATGCAATCAAGAGATACTACATTCGAAGACAATAGAGTTAGGTTGTGTTGTAACAGAACTACACCCGACCTGACTTCCCACGGCGGGATACAGAGGAAATCCACATAGGATCTAGTCCCACTATTGTAATAGAAAATCCAAATATCATTTGTCATGTATTCAGAACTACGCCATGACTTGATTTTCTTTGGTAGGAATACATAGGCAATCCATATGGGATTTAGTCATATATTGTAATCGAACTACATTTTGGCATGATTCCATTTTGGATACATAGGCAGTGTGAGTCAGACTCCGTCATATCATTTCAAAATTCTATCATTTTGCATCTATTGTAATCGAACTGCGTTTTGACCTGATTTAATTTTGATATGTAGGCTACCTGATTCATGCTAGGTCATTTCATTTACTCATACCCTCGAACTACGCTTAGACCTGATTTCGTTTGGATACGTAGGCAATATGAAAATGTTAGGTTATCACCCTAGGAAAAGCTTTTGTAATGCATTGTCTAGATTAGGAAACGATCTTATCAATAAGGAAGTTACGTCGTCAGGGGCATATCCAGAAAAGCATCATCAGCAAGGAAGAGACATCCAGAAATGATACTCGCATTGAAGGAAACGTCAAAACATGTCAAAATCCAGAGTAACAGCATTTTCCATATACATAAATGATTTTTCAAAAAACAACTTTTAAGAAAAATACTACTTTTTCCACCTTCCAAACCTCATGGCATAATTCACCAGATTGGGGAAAGCTCAGGTCCACGATCAACACGAATCAACGCCCCTCCCCTACTAAGTAGTTTTCTTTTAGGGCAGGATTGACATGATTCAAAAGGCGTCAGATAACATCATAGTCAATGCCAGATCCACTATAACCTCATGAGCCCCTAATCCTTCTTTATTGTTCAATTCGTTTCAACCTTATATAAGCGAGGACTAACTTTGAATTCGTTGCAGATACTCTGCAGCAAAGACTCTAACACAACCAGATCACTATCTATTCTGCCAATCAGAGAGTCATGTACATATCAAACCATCAGCTCTGCCAATTGGAGTTCCTTATACATATCAAAACCATCTACTCTGCCAATCGGAGCACCTTTTACATATCAAACCATCTACTCTGCCAATTGGATCATGTAGTACATATCGCATCGTCTACTCTGCCAATCGGAGCACATTATACAAATCGCACCATTCACTTTGTCAATAAGAGCACCTTGTACAGATTACACTATCGCTCTGCCAAATCAAAGATTCCCGATAAATTGTGACCAACTTCGCCAATCGAAGGATGGACCATTCAATATTTTCACACGCCACAAATTAGTTTTGCAGTCAAGAGTATCTCTTGGGCATGCTCATTTGTTTCCTTTTTTATTATCTTGAATGTATTGATGTTTAATTTGTGCAGCTTACATGCATTTTTAAATTCTTAATCAATTCAAATTCAAATAATCCCATAACGCGGAGATTCAAATTCAAAGTCGAATACTCCCATCTGCGGAGATTCAAATTCAAAGTCAAAAACTCCCATCGCGCGGAGGTTAAAATTCAAAGTCAAATATTCCCACCACGAGGAAATTCAAAGTCAAATTCAAAGTTGAATACTCCCATCGCGTGGAGGTTTAAATGCTTCGACAACTTCAAAATGGTACACAACCTGGCTAACATTCAATATCAAATTCAAACACCCGTCCCCATCATCCCAAATAATGCTCTAGAGCTTGAAGGCTTCAGATTCAAACATCCCATCGCCCAAAGATCCCAAATAAAAGCTAGCCTACAGCCATGCATTATTATTCCTGCATATTTACATAATATTCTAATCTATTCGTGTTTATGTGTGTATTTTCATTTTTGCAAGTTCAAACATTACAAAGTGGAACTTCCTCTAAGAAGCAAACCAGGTTATACTGTTGTGAGAGGAAACAGACTCATAAGCGAGCCAAGGATCCAGTCTCCAATTGGATTTGATCAGTAGAACTCCAAAATTGCCAAATCTCTCAAATCCCATAATCAAGCTGTAATTTAGAAATAATTGGGTCTCAAAATCTTTCCATCTTGTGGTATCATCATAACACTATATTGGGGCAATTCTTGCAAGCGTAATTGTGATGACCCGATAGGTCATCTTATGTTTTAAAACCTAATTCTTCACTTTGAAGCCTTAAATACCTCATTCTAACCTTTTTTGATTTGCGTGCACAATCCGAGTATTTTTCCGGAAAGTTTTTATGTTAAAAATTGAGAAAATATGAAATTTTTGCCTTAAGATCTATTTGAGTTGACTTCGGTCAACGTTTTGAGTAAACGGACCCGGATTCATATTTTGACGGCCCAGTGGGTCCGTATCATGATTTGGGACTTGGGCGTATGCCCGGAATCGAATTTGGAAGTCCCTAGCTCGAGTTATCACACTTTGTTGAAATTTGAAAGTTAAAGGCTTAATGATTTTGAAACGTTTGTCCAATGTTTGACTTTTTGGATATCGGGTCCGTATTTTAGTTCTGAAACTCGGTATATGTCCAATACTATATTTATGCTTGTGTGTCAAATTTGGTGAGAAATAGAGTTGGTTTGACGTGATTCGGACGTCCGGTTGTGAAAATAGATGTTTCAAAGTTTTCTTGAAAATCTCATTTGATTTGGTGTTCAATTCGTAGTTCTAGGTGTTATTTTGGCGATTTGATCATGCAAGCAAGTTCGTATGATGATTTTAGACTTGTGTGTATGTTTTGTTTGGAGCCCCGAGGGCTCGGGTGAGTTTCAGATAGGCTACGGAGTGGTTTGGACTTAGAGAAACTCAGCTGGTTTTGCAATTTCTGGTAACTGGTGTCTGATCTCGCAATTGCGAGATCAGTGTTCGCATTTGCGAACATTCCCCAATCCTGACAGGCTCGCATTTGCGAACAAATTCTTCGCATTTGCGAAGAGTACCTGGGTCAGCATGAGTTCGCATTTGCGAACAATACTTCGCATTTGCGAAGTGGGGCTGGGGTAGGCTTGGTCGTATTTGCGATCAATTTGGTCGCAAATGCGGTGAAAGCAGAGATGTGAAGGTCTTCGCATTTGCGAACCCCAGGTCGCAAATGCGATATCTGCAACTGATCAAAATGGGACTTAGACGGGATTTTGGTTCATTCTCTCAAAATTTTAAAACAAGAAACCCTAGAGGCGATTTTTAAAAGAACCTTTATTCCCCAAATCATTGGTAAGTGATTCTAAACTAGTTTCTTTCAATCTTTCACTATATTTCCTAAGATTTCAACCAAAAATCTTGTGTTTTCATGGTGGAAATTAGGGGTTTTGGGTAGAATTAGGGATTTTTCTAAAATGGGGAATTAGACCTCAAATTGAGGTCGGATTCTAAAACAAATTACATAATCGGGCTCGTGAGTGAATGAGTGTTCATATTTTGTGACTTTTAACCGATTGCGAGACATGGGCCCAGGGAGGGTTTTTGGGGTAATTTTCTAATTTCTTGCTTTAGCTTTGATTTCATTAATTAGATTAGTTTCTTATAGTTGTATTTATGATATATAATTGATTTTGGCTAAATTTGGACCATTCAGAGTAGGATATTCGTGAAAAAGGCATTGTTATCGATTGATTGAGCTTGGTTCAAGGTAAGAGGCTTGCCTAACCTTGTGTGGGGAAAATCCCCTTAGGATTTGGTACTGTTGTGATATGTGAGCGCTGTGTACGTGAGGTGACGAGTACGTACACGGGCTATTTGTTGTAAAACTCGATTCTTACTGAGTATCAACCTGTTTTCCTTTTAATTTGAGTTATACCGTTTTAACGAGTATTAGTCTGCTTCCATTCTTAATTCAGCTATTCCAATATGTGTAGTTATCCTGTTTAGTCTAATATCGCATGTCTACGTGCTTTAACTACTTATTTGAACTCTCTGAAGCATGCCTAGTTGATTTTCGGTTTTTTCTTTGTTCTTTATCAGTATTAACTGTAGAGATCTTGCTGTTAACTGTTGTATTTATCGGTTTGAGCTTTGTGTTTGATTTTTAGAATACGAGGCGGTTCCTCGAGAGTTCTCCCTACACATTTACTTTTGAGACTACGAGGCGGTTCCTTGGGAGTTCTCCCTACATGTTTACTTTCGGGACTACGAGGCGGTACCTCAGGATATTCCCCTGCAAATTTACTTTTGAGACTACGAGGCGGTACCTCGGGAGATCTCCTCTCATATTTACTTTTGGGACTACGAGATCGTATCTCGGGAGCGCCCCTGTTGTTATCACATTGTGCTGTGTTATTATTTCTCTGTGAATTCTTTCTGTTAAATTTCCCGTTTTACTTCATTTTATTATATCATCTGTCTTATTATTATATCCCCAGTAGGGCCCGGACCTGACCTCGTCACTACTCTCTCGAGGTTAGGCTTGGCACTTACTGGGTACCGTTGTGGTGTACTCATGCTACTCTTTTGCACATGTTTTGTGTGCAGATCCAGGTGTTTCTTATCAGCCCCGCTATTAGCTGAGAGTGCTTGTTGCTGTACAGAGACTTCAAGGTACATCTTCCGCGTTCGCAGACCTCGGAGTCCCCCTCTATTCTCTCCTATGTCATTTACCTTCCGTGTTTTTTTATTAGACTCTGGTGTATAGAGATCCTAGTTTCCTTCTGTAGCTTGTGACTTATGATGTTCCGGGTTTCGAAAATACTGTGTATTACTAGAGTGTTGGTTATTGTACATGTCAAGCGGCATTGTTACCAGTTATTTAGTTATCTGTTGCAGTTAGTTGTTAAGTTTTGCTTCCATTTTGTTATTTCCGCATTTTGTTAGGCTTACCTAGTCGTAGAGACTAGGTGCTGTCACGACGTCTTACAGAGAAAGAATTGAGTCGTACCCATAATTCTCTCTGAATTGTCATTCCATAACTACATATGGCCTTATTCTCGTTAAGCCCAAGGTTTGTAGGCAATTTGAAGCTAGAATTCGGCCGTAATCTCATAAGTCTCTTTCACAAATCCATACACTATCTCTGCAATATATGCCTTGCGTCAGGGGAAAATTGGTCATTAAGTCAATTTATCTGCCCGCAAACTCTTTTATTGTCTCCGGTTAAAGAGGGATAGCTGTTGACTACCAATTTTGAACCTCCCCTTTTAAGTTAAATTTTTACACTTATCGATCGACAATAAAAGTAGCGGAGTAATCTAAAAACAATTAATAATATCTATTTTCTCAAAATAAATACTGTAATAAGTAATAATAAGCATAATAATAGTTAATAATATTATGTCTATAATCAACAATAATCTGGTCTTAGATATTTATAATTATATTACTTCTACTACTTTAATTAATTAGAACTAGCTTTTATAATTTTATAAACAAGTATAACAATTATTTTAATAATTTAGTCTAAAAGTTTATAATTATATTACCTCTATTACTTTAATCAACCAAAACTATTAGTTTT
Organism: Nicotiana tomentosiformis; assembly: GCF_000390325.3. Classification (NCBI taxonomy): domain Eukaryota; kingdom Viridiplantae; phylum Streptophyta; class Magnoliopsida; order Solanales; family Solanaceae; genus Nicotiana; species Nicotiana tomentosiformis. The sequence goes on from NC_090822.1 coordinate 56,835,813, forward strand.
CATAATTTATGAGTGCTATAATTTTAATTATTTTAAAATTAACTAATTATATTAATTAATTAATAATATATTTGTTAATTATAATTTATTACATTTTATTGGGATGAATAAGCCTAATTAATTTAATTATAAAGGGGGTTAAAACTTAAAATAGGCTACAATTGCAATTGGTTCGTTTTAATTCAATGTGGCTATAGTCTAAATTCCTATCCAACTCAATTTGGTCCAAATACAAGCGCAACACCTCATAACCCGGTCTGGCCAAATCCCCGTCCCCATCATATTTGGCAATCCATGCCACCCACATCAATGATCCACAACACATTTGGGCCGTTGATCCAAATCATCAATGGTCCACAGTTAATCCTAATTTCCCCTTTATTTTTAAAACTTTCCTGCATTTCATCTTAACCGTTGGATCCAAGTGATCCAATGGCTCCCAATTTCTTTACGTTAAATATTTTTCTCCTTTTTGATCGCCAAAAATTCAGAGCCATTGATCACAATGATCCAACGGCTCCCCTTCTATCTCTGGTTTTAACTAAGAGACCAACCCCCAAATCCTAATCATTCCCACCAAGACCGGCCGCCCTCTTTTCCCTTTCCTCTTTCTTTTCTCTCTTCTCACAGACCCGTCAATCTCTCTGAGACCTTGCACTAATTTGTGTAAGATCACCCAAAATCGAACCAAAACATTTATCTTGTCTCTTCCAACCTTGAATCTCGCCGGTGTTTCCTTTTTTTCTCACCTCAATTTGAATCACAACCCCGAAACCCTAGACTAAAAAATTTAAGCGTTCAAATCTAATGGTTTCATTTCCTGTTGTTCAAATCACCACATGCATCTGATGATTCATGAGGATCTAGAACTACATCGTGATGATTTTTGGTCCAGAGGTCAAACGCGGCGACCTCTGGACCTTAGCTTTGACTGTTGGTCTTTTGGTCTTCGACGTCAGATTTCCTTCACCATTTCTTGCCAAGGTATTTTCCTTCTGTTTTTCCCCTTTGCTATCATCAACCTTCAATCGTCACACTCCACTATCTCTTTGAATTCAACGAAACTCTAAGGCTTCAACAATGTTGTAGTAGTTCTAAAAAAGAATAATAAATTTCGCATGTGCGTAGACTATAAGGATTCATATAAGGCGTGCCCAAAAGACTTAAGTAAAATACAATATGTTAAATACTTTGAGTTCCTTCTCTAATTTCTTTTCCTTCTTTCACTTCTGCATGAGTTCGACGATAGTGAGTTGATTGTGAGATAGAGCTCTTAGATGGCTAGGGATTGCCTATACTTGGTTTGCTGCTCCGAAGAAGTTAAACCACTGAACCATTCTGTAATTATTCATATGTTATCATGTAGTCCTGCTTGTGTGACATTTTCTGCTAATTTCTTGCCCAATTTTCTTCATGATATTCATCAGTAAATATGTAGCTCTCATCATGTTCTCCTGCTTGTATTTCCTGTTTGTCGTTATGTTTACCCTATGTTATTGTTTACATTATTGTCTCACAATGATCATTGATTTTGTTTCTTATACTGATATTATTGTTAGGTGTATGTCTTATTAAATTAATATTACTGTGAGCTTAATTCTATTAGTTCCCTATGCTAATTTGAGCTAACTAATTTCTGTGGTGGCATCCATATTTAGCCTATGCCACTAAATTGTTGATTGAGTGATATTAACTGATCTCTATACTTATGATCGTATTAAGCTGATTAAATGATGTTCCTAAAGTCTTTCATGCTATCTTGTTTAACTAACTGAAGTCTCCATCATTATGTTGCCCCTGTTAAAATGATCGTCATACTTACAGTATCACACTGCTTGTGTTCACCTAGTTAAATGAATCCTACTGATGGCCTTGCCCATATTATCATGTTGATTTAATTAAGTGTCTTTGTTGTGGCCAAACGCACACGCAAATATACGCGGTCATAAAGTAATAAAGTGATAAGATAGAGTGTCGAACCACGAGGACTTGTTATAAACTATTAACTAAATTAGACTATCATAATTATCTAAACAAGAATTAAATCTAGAAGTATTTGATTCTAAACTAATAATAATAATGAAAAACAAATAGTGAACTTTGAACTAAATAATATCAGATTTTTATGCTTTCAATGTAATAAAAACGATCTAGGGTTATGGGCTATCTAACAATCCTATTGTATTCTTCAATTAAATTAACTAATTAATTTATCTGATTTATTGGTCAACGGGGTTATTATTGTTCATAAGAATCAATCGATCTCCTACTCACCTATTCAAGCTAACCCAACCCCAGACTTTCCGAATAAAACTTCAACGTCAGCGTAATGGAGCTGGTGTCGGCGATGAGGAACATTAAGGAACCACAGTTCCGGAAACCAATAAGATCCGATCCTAATTAGAGGGATCCTAATCTATGGTGCGAATACCATAGGACCAATGGTCACCGTACTGGGACTACCGGCATTTGCGCCAGGAGTTGGCGACATTGCCTAAAAACGGCCATCTCAGAGAATTCTTAAGTGATCGGGCTAAAAACAACTATGGCCGCAATCTCGTGCCAATACGGAACCTTTGAAAGTAGGAGAAGACCCTCCACAGTTGACTATCAACATGATTTTTGGGGGGGGGGGGAGGGGGAGGGGCGAGATTAATGGTGTGACATTTTTGGTGGCAAAACAGACGAAGGTATCAGTAACACACAGTAAGAGACTTTGAGAAGTCGCTGGACGACATTAATTTCACGGAGAAAGACACATATGGACTACTGCTTCCACACAATGATGCCTTGGTAATCTCTTTAAATATCTTAGATTTTAAAATTAAACGTGTTTTGGTGGACCCAGGAAGTTCGGCCAATATTATCCAGTGGAGAGTGTTGGAGCAAGCCAAGCTGGCCGGAAGTATCATTCCATCCACAAAGCTCCTCGTCGGGTTCAATATGGCAAGCGTGACGACTCGTGGAGAGATTTTGCTGCCCACGAATGTTGAGGGGGTGATGAAGACGACCTTTTCGTGGTAGTAGATAGTAATATGGGCTACAATATTATCCTGGGGAGACCATGGTTGCACAAGATGAAGGCTGTACTGTCAACCTATCATCAATTGCTAAAATTTCCAACTCCCGAGGGAATTAAACTAATAAGAGGAGACCAATCGGCGACAAAGGAGATGAACGCAAGCTCAGTTTCCAGTAGTAAAGGGAAGGAGCATGCAACATAACAATTACAGGAACCGGCGCATGCTCCCGAGCCGAACGAAGTCAACCAGGGGCAGGAGTCTTCGAAATTCTATCAGGTACCAAGATATTTCCAGGTACCAGAATAAACGGACGCATCAAAGTCCACAGCGGAAGAAGTAGAATAAGTTGAGTTGTTCGAAAAAATCCTGGAAAGGAACTTCCACATGGGGACAGGACTAATCCCCGAGCTCAGGTCAGGATTTATAGAATTTCTTAAATATAATGTTGACTATTTTGCGTGGTCGCATGCAGATATGAAAGGTATTCCACCAGAAGTGACTGTGCACAAACTAATCCTAGATCCTAGCATCCCTCTGGTAAGGTAGAAAAAATGTCCTATTGCCGAGGTTAGAAACAAATTCGTCAAAGAAGAGATAACTCATTTTCTTGATATTAGTTCAATCCGAGAGGTAAAGTATCCTGACTGGCTAGCTAATGTTGTAGTAGTTCCAAAAAAGAATAATTAATTTTGCATGTGCGTAGACTATAAGGATTCATATAAGGCGTGCCCAAAAAACACCTTCCCATTGCCGAACATTGATCAAATGATTGATGCGATGGCCGTGCACGGGTTAGTTTAGTTTCCTCAGTGCTTACTTCAGGTACAACCAAATCAATATAAACCCAGAGGATCAGGAAAAAACTTCGTTCATAACGAACTTCGGTACATATTGTTATAATGTGATGCCTTTCGGGCTAAAGAATATCGGATCCACTTATCAGCGGCTCGTAAACAAAATATTTGAGAAAAAAATAGGAAAAACCATGGAAGCTTACATAGATGATATATTGGTTGAGAATTTGAACGCAGGAGATCACCTTAAACACTTACAAGAAACCTTTGACATCCTAAGAAAGCACAACATGAAGCTTAACCCCGAGAAGTGTGCCTTCGGAGTCAGCTCTGGTAAGTTCTTGGGATTCCTGGTGTCGCAAAGGGGGATTGAGATCAACCCTAATAAAATTAAAGCCATCGAAGACATCCCGGACCAGCTATCGAGCATGAAAGAGGTTCAAAGGTTAACAGGAAGACTGTCCGTTTTAAGTAGATTCATTTCTTGGTCTTCCGAAGAGTGCCATCATTTCTTTTCACTCCTAAAAAAGAAGAACAACATCGAATGGACTCCGGAATGTCAGCAGGCTTTGAAGGATTTGAAAAGGTATTTGTTGAGTCCTCTGTTACTGTCAAAATCGGAGAACGGCGAACATCTGCTGATCTACTTAGCAGTCTCGGAGGTAGCAATAAGTTTTGTTTTAGTCCAAGAGGATGAAGTTATGCAATATCCTATCTATTATGTTAGTAAAATTTTAACAGGAGCAGAAACTCGCTACCCACATCTGGAAATATTGGCCTTAGCTCTCGTAGTCATCGCTAAAAAACTTAGGCCTTATTTCCAATATCATCCGATAGCCGTGGTGACCTCCTTTCCCTTGCGGAATATCCTTCATAAACCTAAACCTTTTGGTAGGCTGGCCAAGTGGGCAGTCGAAATGAGTGAATTTGACATAGAATATAAACCTAGGACTGCGATTAAGTCACAAGTTTTGGCCGACTTTGTGGCCGATTTCTGTCCGGCATTGTTACCTTTTGCTAGAAAAGAAGCAGTAATGGTGTCAGAATCGACATCAGGAGTTTTGGAATTTGTTCACGGACAGAGCTTCTAATGTGAAGGGTTCCAGGCTCGACGTAATGCTATTCACGCTTTCGGGAGAAACCCTAAGGCAGGCCATAAGAACTGTTCCTTTGACTAACAATGAATCAGAGTATGAGCTTTGATTTCAGGACTTGAGCTGGCCCGGGGACTGGACTACGAGGTCATAGAAGTTAAATATGACTCATAATTGGTAGTAAATCAAGTCTACTGGATCTTCGAAGCTCAAGAGGAATGCATGCAGCAATATGTAATGAAAGTCCAGGATTTGCTCACACGGATCAGGGAATAGTCGATTATCCACATCCTGAAAGAAGAAAAGGCGGAGGCATACACACTAGCCAATTTGGGATCGCCCACAGAAATGAAGGGATCGGACTCTGGTACGGTCATGCAGCTTATGCATTAAGTGTTGGATACAGATAGCTATTATGAAGTAAACATGACTAATTTGGTCTGGGACTAGTGAAATGAGGTCACTGACTATCTCGAGCATGCAAAACTGCCTGAAGATCCTAAGGCATCTCGAGCGCTGCACACTAAAGCAGCTCGATACAACTTCAAGGGAGGCCAATTGTATAGGAGATATTTCCAAGGCCCGTTGGCCCGGTGTTTGGGAGCTTCCGCAACTAATTATGTCATGAGAGAAGTCCACTAAGGGATCTGCAAAAATCACTCGGGCACAGATTCCTTAGTGTTAAAGCTAATTAGAGAAGGATACTACTGGCCTCAGATAGAACAAGATGCTAAGGCTTATGTGAAACAATGTGATAGGTGTCAACGTCACGCACCATTAGTACATCAACAAATAGAGCTATTGCAATCGGATTTGTCGCCCTGGCCATTCAAGAAGTGGGGAATGGATATAGTCGGTCCGCTGCCACTGGCCCCCGGTAAGGTACAATTTCTTTTGATTTTAATTGACTATTTTTCCATGTGGGTTGAATCAGGTCCTTACCAGAAAATCGGCGAGCGCGAAGTGGTAGATTTCTTATAGGAGAATATAATTTGCAGATTTGGGATACCAAAAGAGATAGCCTGCGACAATGGGCCACAATTTATAGGCGCAAAGGTCACAAAATTTCTTGAAGAACTGAAAATCAAAAAGATCACATCGTCACCTTATCACCAGAGTGCAAACGGTCAAGTAGAATCAACAAACAAGGTGATTATCCAAAATCTCAAAAGAGATTGGAAGCGGCTAAAGGCAAATGGCCCGAAGAACTACCAGTAGTATTGTGGGCGTATCGAAAGATGACAAAATCAAGAACGGGGGAGAGTCCTTTCTCTCTTGTGTACGGTGCGGAAGCCTTGATCCCGGTGGAAGTAGTGGAACCTACCTTGAGATATTTCCAGGTGGACGAAGAAACAAATAATGAAGCAATGTTGGTCAAATTGGAGCTGCTCGACAAACGGAGGGACTTGGCTCATATAAGGATGGCATCCCAAAAACTGAGAATGGAATATATTACAATCTAAGAGCCAACCTCCGTTATTTCCAAGTAGGAGACTTGGTTTTAAGGAAAGTAACTCAAATACGTGGGAGCTCAATGTAGGGGAAGCTGGGTCCAATGTGGGAAGGCCCCTACCGAGTTTCAGTTGTCATCGGGAAAGGGTCATACGAATTGGAAAATCAAGAGGGAGTAAAGTTGCCGAACAACTGGAATGTGGCACACCTCAATAGGTACTATTGCTGATGCGCCTCGCCTTTACTGAAAGTATGCGCTACACTCTTTTTCCCTTCATCCAGGTTTTATCCTAATTGGGTTATTATTGCAAGGTTTTTAACGAGGCACCAACGGAAAAAATACTACGAAGGAATCTTCGTCAGCAGAAATAATACCTTTAAATGATAAGTCATGCAAGCAATGAGCCACTACGGAGCGGTTAGATAGTCTTTTGCCCGGTAACAAAGTTTCTACAGGGAATTAAAGTTTTCTATCGGACCAAAGGCTACCCGACCATTCACGAGTGCAAACCATTGGGGATTGTTAGATAATCTTCGGCTCGATAGCAAAAGTTCTTGAGGGGAAATGATGCTTGCTATCGAATTAAAGATTATCTAACCATTCACTAATAGAATCTTCAAAGGAGCAAGACTTCCAGTGTTCAAATTCGCATTCTTCGCATTCGAAAACTGGGGGGGGGGGGTGATATGAGAGTACGACAACAATGACTGCCACATCGATCGGGATTACGAAATCCGAAAACAAAGTTGTATCATCGGAACCGGGGACTTTACGGCCCGCCCAATAGAAACAAGTTGTTCAAGTTAGCCATAAGTTATACAAGTTAGCCACAAGTAATGAAAATTTCTTTTTTAGCACAACGAATACTTATGTACTTTTGAAAATGGAAAGAATAAAGTGAATTCCTTTTATTTTTATCTTGTTTCTTGTCCCATCGATGAATTAATTTTATAATTTAAAAGTTAAACAAGTACTTCAAATGCTAGTGCCGTAATGAACAGGAGACGTCCTCTTCAAGAGCACCGTAAACATAAGAGGGTCCTCTCTTATGAAACCCTCATGTTAAAGGGTTTATTCCGGTAGAACTTATGCCCGAAAATCCAAATGCTATCGGGGAAAAATACACCCGAAGCCTTGCATAATTCGACGCAAAGAGAAAATGTGCGCAATACTTAAATGGAAAGTATGCAAAAACGAAAACTTGCACAACACTAAAACAAAAAAAATACTTTTATATACAAAAAACATTCCAAGTAGCACAAGTACAAAAATATGGAAAAGCAAATCAAAGTGAAAAGAAAGCAAAAGCTAAGCTACTGCAGCCCCGTCATCCGGAGGAAGGGAGGCATTTGCACCCCAGGAGAAGTAGGCGGGTCTGCCACCAGCTCAGTATCTTAGCCTTCACCAGTTTGGCCTTCGGCATCATCCTCTTTTGGTTCTTTTTCAGTTATCGAGAACTCAGAACCAGAAGAGTCAGTACTATTAGGTTGGACCGGAAGACCCCTTTGGGCAGTTGACTTCAGCCCAAGTGCCTTAGCGATTTCGGCATCAAAGTCAATGACACCCGCTTTGGCCTCTTCCAAGGTTTGTCTCCTCATGCTATACCTAGAATATGATTTTTCAACAATGAGGGAAGTCGGCTGAAGTTATTTTTTATGAGTCAACCTCGGTCGAAAGGTTATCCCGCTCAGATCTATCAGCCTGGAGGCTGACATCAAAGTCACAGACAGTGGAGTTGAAAACATTATTGTTCTCCATGACTCTCTTATGCCTCTCTTCCAACCAGGAATACTTCTCCTCAGCAGCATCAACTTCTTCAGCTTTGCAGTTTAAGGTCGCCTCTAAATTATTCAATCATTTAGTAGAGGCAGCCTCGCAATAGGATACAGCAAGAACGACATTCTGGACCTCAACCCACTATGCCTTAGTTTCTTAAAATTATACCCTTAACAGGGTTGCCTCTTGGCCGAGGGTCACTACCACTTGCTCGCTTTGCTACAACTGAGCCTCCAACTCAGCGGCCGAAGCAGCTTGTGCTTCCAGTACTGGGATCAAGCTCTTCTTAAATGACAATTATGAGAGCCATTGAAAAATATGTAACGGTAGGCAAGGAATGTTCTCCATTAAATAGTATGGAATATTCTCCATTAAATGCTACCGGGTGGTAGGCATTTATTTTTCCTTTATGAGCATCACTCCCTTTGGGAATAAACGAGATTGTTTTCTTTGGACCCGATTGTCTTCTGCCTTCGGCTCCACGTGTTGCCTTAGTCCGATAGTGCCACACTCCAAAAAGGCCAGAGGACAAGCAAACAAAAAGGCGACGCTCCTCTTCGGCCGGGGCAAAAATAAGAAGGAGAAGAGTGTCGCGCCCGAGCCATCCGCAAATGCTGTGGTGATGAGCACCACGCCCGAGCCAACCATAGATGCCATGGTGATCAACGATGATGGATGAGCTAGTGATGAAGGGTCTTCTCTACATAGAAGACGACGACCTTCATCAGTTCAACAGAATGCTCAATCTGTTGAGCTAGTTTCGCTAACCCAGGACGACGTCCTGGCCCTCTAGGGGGGATTTGATATGGTGGAAGATGCTAACGCTTGCTTTCGAGTTCCAGTCGCTGTTGCTGGTACCGTGAGGCTGGGTACCGAGTCTATCCCATCTTTGGTTGATGAGCAACCAACAATTGGCACTACTTTTGCCACAACTCCTTCTCAACCTACAATGCCATTAGCTTCATCTCCTTCTTTACCAACTTTGCTTTCTCCACCAATAACTACTACATCATCTCCACCAGCCGCAGTCATCCGAGAAGAGGATGTCCCTCTTCCCCAGTCCCCAGTTCATGAGAATTTGGGGCATAATTATTCTGCCCCCTCCGAAGATCCTCAGAGGAGGAGGAGAGTTTCCCTCTCGGTTTCTACCGGATGCCAACTGTTGTCTTGGCCGGTGGAACTTGCTAATTATCTTCGGCCTCTAGCTTCATAAAAGGATAAAAATAAAATAATATCTTTATCGGGAGAGTGTTTGTTGAACAATGCCAAGCACAACGCAGTGGTTGTACAATCTTTATTTCTTTTATTGTTTCTTTTATCCTTATTATGGCAGAGTTTTTAGTTTGTTCTTCTGTTTTGTAGGATAACTTCCTTGCTTCTGAGGGCCTTCATAGGTTGATCCTCGACAAGGAGAAATACACCTTCGAGCGGGATCAAATCACTGCTCGCCTCCTGGTACAGGAAGTACAAGGTGCTGAGGACATTGAGTTGGAGGCTCTGTTGCAGCAAAGCGATCAAGAGGTGGTGACCCTCGGCCAAGAGGCTGCCCTGTTAAGGGTACATTTTGAAGATGCTAAGGCAAAGTGGGTTGAGGTCCAGAATCTCATTCTTGCTGCATCCGATCGTAAGGCTACCTCTACTGAAAGAATGAATAATTTTGAGGCGGCCTATAATTCCAAAGCTGAAGAAGTTGCTGCTGTCGAGGAAAAGTATGGCTGGTTGGAAGAGAGGCATAAGAGAGTCCTGGAGCACAATAAAGTTTTCAACTCCACTGTCTGTGACCTTATTGTCAGCCTCCAGGCAGCTAGATTTGAGCGGGATAACCTTTCGACCAAGGTTGACCATCTTAAAAAAAGAACTTCAGCGCCGAGCGGCATCCCTCATTGTTGAAAAACATAATCTATGTATAACATGAGGAGAAAAACCTAGGAAGAGGCCAACGCGGGTGTCATTAACTTTGATTCCGAAATAACTAAGGCTCGTGAGCTGAAGTCAACAGCCCGAAGAGGTCTTCCGATCCAACCTGATGCTATCGACTCTTCTGGTTCCGGTTCCGAGTTCTTAATAACTGAAGAAGAACCGGAAGAGGATGATGCCGATGCCCAAACTGGTGAAAGCCAAGATACTGAGCCGACGGCGGACCCGCCTACTTCTCCTGGGGGTACAAATGCTTCCCTTCCTCCGGATTCTGGGGATGCAGTAGCTTAGCTTTTGCTTTCTTTTCACTTTGCTTTTCTTTCCATATTTTTGTACTTGTGCTATTGGGCAATTTTGTTGTATATAAAAGTATTTTTTCGTATAAGTATTGCACAAGTTTTCCTTTTTGCATACTTTCTGTTTAAGTATTGCATAAGTTTTTCTCTTTCCGTCGAATTATGCAAGGCTTCGGGTATATTTTTCCCCGATAGCATTTGGATTCCGGGCATAAGTTATTACGGAATCAACCCTTTACCATGAGGGTTTCATAGGAGAGGTTTCTCTTATATTTACGTTGCTCTTGAAGAGGACTTCTCCTGTTCATTACGTCACTAGCATTCGAAGTACTTGTTTAACTTTCAAATGATAAAATTAATTCATCGATATGACAAGAAACAAGATAAAAATAAAAGGACTTCACTTTTTTCCTTCCATTTTCAAAAGTACATAAGCATTCGTTGTGCTAAAACCGAAATTTCCATTACTTATGGCTAACTTGTGCAATTACTTATGGCTAACTTGTACAACTTATTACTACGGCGCTGACCGTGCAGTCCCTGGTTCCGATGATACAACTTTATTTCTGGATTTCGTAATCCGGGTCGATGTGGAAGTCAACTGTCTGATCTTGATTTCAATGCTAAGTCCCTCCTTCTTATTTAATTTCTTTATCATTTTTGGGGATCAAATCGATTCACTTATCTATAAACCACGTATAAATGTAACTTTACCATTTTACGGGTAAATAGTTTGGCGGCCACTGTGGGGCTTAGACAGTTGTGTAATTGAGTTGGTCCATGCATATATTACTAACCTGTTTGATTCTTTGTTCTTAGCAAAAATCATAAAATATGGCAGATAACGATGTCAACATCGCACACAATGTTGAGGGCCAAGGAAATCAGCCTCAACATGAAGATTCGATCAGTGATACCCGCAACAAAGGGGATGAGGCCACACCGGTCCATGGCAGGCAATATCCACGTCATGTTCGAGAGACAACTCTTGATGATGATGAAGAAGATCACGTCGTTAAAATAGTAAGGATCCTGTGGGAGAAACAAAAAGCTATTAAGGGTCATCTCTCACGATAGGATCAAGTCATGATGGAGTTGAGGCAGGCGTTGTCACGTGCTTCCAATAACGCGAATAGATGAGGCACAGTTCCTCCCGGTGCTCCTGCAAATCAAACAACGCAGAGGGTCAATAACAACACCTTGAGAGGGAAGTCAGTTTTGACAGGGCCGGGCGGAACGGTAGTGGATCTGGTAACAACAATGTGAATGATCCTTTTAAAACTGAACTCATGCGGTTTATGAGGGAAATAAAAGCCCGAATGGATCAGATTCCGGGTGCACCACCATTGTTGAAAGGACCGGACTCAAAGAAATGCACCAAATTTCCGTTCAAACCAAGCGCGGAACCAGAATTGATCCTGAAGCAGTTCAAAATGCCAGACGTGTCTAAGTATGATGGGACTTCAGATCCTCAGAAGCACATCACCACCTATACAATGGCAGTGAAGGGGAATGATTTAGCTCCGCACGAGATTGAGTTAGTCTTACAGAAGAAATTCGTGGAGACCCTCATGAAGGGGGCCCTGACATAGTATTCGCTCCTGTCCGAGCACTCAATAGATTCCTTCGAGATGCTCATAGATTCTTTCATCAAGGACCATGCCGGGGCAAGAAAGGTACAAGCCCGAAAGGCCGACATATTTAGGATTGCATAAGAAGAGTCCGAGTTGCTGCGGGAGTTCGTGACCAGGTTCCAGAAAGAAAGGATGCTACTACCGGTTGTACCAGACAAATGGTAAGCTGAAGCATTCACTAAAGGACTGAATTCGAGAAGTGCCGATGCTTCCTGAAAATTTAAAGAAAGTCTACTCGAGTTTCAAGAAATGACATAGGCGAATGTTCACAACCGGTATGAGTCAAATATATGAATTGAGGATGATCAGCTCGGTTTCCCGGCATCAACCAAGGGTCGGGACCGAGAGAAGAACAAGGAGAAATTAAAAGATGATTTCGACATAGATTGTCAGTCTTCAAGAGGTCAGTTTTTGCCTTATGCAAGGGCCGAAGGATGCGACTGAGGTTTCTGGTCGCGGATAGGTTTGCTACCGATATGAGAGCATATCGCGACCGAAATAATAGGTCATTGCACGACAATGAGATATCAGGTTCCCGAGATTCCTCCTACCCCATACTTTCTGAATACAACTTCAATGTCAGCATAGTGGAGTTGGTGTTTTCTATGAGGAACATTAAGGAAGCACGGTTCCTAAAACTAATGAGATTCGATCCTAGTCAGAGAGATCCTAATCTGTGGTGCGAATTCCATAGGACCAATGGTCATCGGACTGGGGACTGTCGACATTTGCGCGAGGAGGTGGTGACATTGCTAAAAAATGGTCATCTCAGAGAATTCTTAAGTGATCAGGCTAAAAATAATAAGGGCCATAATCATGATAACATAAAACCTTCGAAAGCAGCAAAAGACCCTCCACGTTTGACGATCAACATGATTTTCTGGGGGAATGAGATGAATGGTGTGACATTTTCGGTGGCAAAAAAATACGACGATATTAGTAACCCACAGTAAGAGACTTCGGGAAATCGCTGAGGACGACCTTACTTTCACGGAGGAAGACACAGATGGAATGCTACTGCCGTGCAATGATGCCTTGTCAATCTCTTTAAATGTCTTAGATTTTAAAATAAAACGTGTTTTGGTGGACCCAGGAAGTTCAGCCAATATTATCTAGTGGAGAGTGTTGGAGCAAGCGAAGTTGACCAGAAGTATTATTCCGGCCACAAAGCTCCTTGCCGGGTTCAATCCGGCAAGTGTGACGACTCGAGGAGAGATTCTATTGCCCACAAATGCTGAGGGCGTGATGAAGATGACCCTTTTCGAGGTAGTAGACGGTGATATAGGCTACAATATTATCCTAGGGAGACCATGGTTGCAATAGATGAAGGATGTGCCGTCAACCTATCATTAATTACTGAAATTCCCAACTCCCAAGGGAATTAAACGAATAATAGGAGACCAACCGTCAGCAAGGGAGATGAACACAATCTGAGTTTCCAGTAGCAAAGGGAAGGAGCATGAAGCATAGCAATTACAGGAACCGGTGCCTGCTCCTGAGCCAAGCGAAGTCAACCAGGGGGAGGAGTCGTCGGAATCCTATCATGTACCTAGATATTTCCAGGTACCAGAAGAAATGGACACAAAAAAGTCCACAATGGAAGAACTAGAACAAGTAGAGTTGTTCAAAAATTTCTAGAGAGGACGTACCACTTGAGCACAGGACTAAACCCTGAGCTCAGGTTAGGATTTATAGAATTTCATAAATTTAACATTGACTATTTTGTGTGGTCGCATGCGGATATGACGGGTATCCCGCCGGAAGTGGCTGTGCACAAACTAAGCCTAGATCCTAGCATCCCTCCGGTAAGGCAGAAAAAACATCCTATTGCCATTGTCAGAAACAAATTCATCAATGAATAGGTAACTCATTTGCTTGATATCGGTTCAATCCGAGAGGTAAAGCATCCTGATTGGATAGCTAATGTTGTAGTAGTTCCAAAAAAGAATAATAAATTTTACATGTGCGTAGACTATAAGGATTTAAATAAGGCGTGCCCAGAAGACTTGTTCCCATTGCTGAACATTGATCAAATGATTGATGCAACGGCCGCGTACGAGTTAATGAATTTACTCCGAGTACAACCAAATAAAGACGAACCCGAAGAATCAGGAAAAAACTTCATTCATAACGAACTTCGGCACATATTGTATAATGTGTGCCTTTCGGGCAAAAGAACGCCAGAGACACTTATCAGCGGCGCGTAAAAAAATATTTGAGAAATAAATAAGGAAAATCATGGAAGTTTACATAGATGATATGTTGGTTAAGTCTTTGAACACATGAGATCCTCTTAAACACTTACAAGAAACCGTTGACATCCTAAGAAAGCATAATATGAAGCTTAACCCCGAGAAGTGTGCATTAGGAGTCAGCTCTGGTAACTTCTTGGGATTCCTGGTGTCGCAAAGGGGGATCGAGGTCAACCCCAATAAAATTAATGCCATCGAAGACATCCCAGACCAGCTATCGAGCATGAAAGAGGTTCAAAGGTTGACATTAAGATTGGCCGCTTTAAGTAGATTCATTTCCCGGTCTTCGAAAAAGTGCCATCATTTCTTTTTCACTCCTCAAAAATAAGAACATCTTCGAATGGACTCCGGAATGTCAGCAGGCTTTGAAGGATTTGAAAAGGAATTTGTCGAGTCCTTCATTACTGTCATAAGTAGAGTAAGGCAAACAACTGCTGATCTACTTAGCGGTCCCGGAGGTAGCGGTAAGTGCTGTTTTAGTTAGTGAGGATGAAGGTACGCAATATCCTGTCTATTATGTTATTAAAATTTTAACGGGAGCAGAAATTCGCTACCCACATCTTGAAAAATTGGCTTTAGCTCTTGTAGCCGTCGCTCGAAAACTTAGGCCTTATTTCCAATGTCATCTGGTAGCCATGGTGACCACCTTTTCCTTGCGAAATATCCTTCATAAACCTGAACTTTCAGGTAGGCTGGCCAAGTGGGCAGTCGAAATGAGTGTATTTGACATAGAGTATAAACCTAGGACTGTGATAAAGTCACAAGTTTTGGCCGACTTTGCGGCCGATTTCAGTCCGGGAATGTTATCTTTGGCTACCGAAGAAGCAGTAATGGTGTCAGAATCGACATTAGGAGTTTGGACTTTGTTCATGGACGGAGCTTCCAATGTGAAGGGGTCCGGGCTCGACGTAATGCTAATCACGCCTTTGGGAGAAACCCTAAGGCAAGCCATAAGAATTGTTCCTTTGACTAACAATGAAGCAGAGTATGGAGCTTTGATTGCAGGACTTGAGCTGGCCTGGGGATTGGGCTCTGAGGTCATTGAAATCAAATGTGACTCCCAATTTGTAGTAAATCATGTCTACGGGTCATTGAAATCAAAGAGGAACGCATGCATCAATATGTAATGAAAGTCGAGGCTCTGCTCGCACGGTTCACGGAATGGTTAATTACCCACATCCCGAGAGAAGACAACACTGAGGCAGATGCACTAGACAATTTGGGATCATCCAGGGAAATGAAGGGATCAGACTCCGGTACTGTCGTGCACCTTATGCATTCAGTGTTAGACGCACACAACTATTACGAAGTAAACGCAACAAATTTAGTCTGGGGCCTAGAGAAAGGAGATCATTGACTATCTTGAGCACAGAAAATTGCCTGAAGATCCAAAGGCATCTCGGGCACTGCACACTAAGCAGCTCGAAAAACGTTCAAGGGACACCAATTATATAGGAGATCTTTTCAAGGCCCGTTGTCCCGGTGTTTGGGAGATTCCAAAGCTAATTATGTCATGAAAGAAGTCCACGAAGGGATCTACGGAAACCGCTTGGGCGCAGATTCCTTAGTGTTAAAGCTAATTAGAGCAGGATACTACTGGCCTCGGATGGAACAAGATGCTAAGGCTTATGTGCAGAAATGCGATAAGTGTAAACGTCACACACCGTTGGTACATCAACCGGCAGAGTTATTGCACTCGATTTTGTCGCCCTAGCCATTCATGAAGTCAGGAATGGATATATTTGGTCCGCTATCGGCGGCCCCCGGTAAGGTAAGATTTCTTTTGATTTTAACTAACTATTTTTCTAAGTGGGTTGAAGCAAGTCCATACCAAAAAATTAGCGAACACGAAGTGGTAGATTTCTTGTGGAAGAATATAATTTGCAGATTCGGGATACCAAAAGAGATAGCCTATGACAACGGGCCACAATATATAGACGCAAAGGTCAAAACATTCCTTGAAGACCTAAAAATCAAAAGGATCGCATTGTTACCTTATCACCCGAGTGTAAACGGTCAAGCAGAATCAACAAACAAGGTGATTATCCATAATCTCAAAAAGAGATTAGAAGCAGCTAAAGGCAAATGGCCCAAAGAACTACCAGGAGTATTGTGGGCATATTGAACAACGACTAAATCAAGCACAGGGGAGACCTCCTTTCTCTCTTGGGTACGGTGTAGAAGCCTTGATCCCGGTGGAAGTAGGGAAACCTACCTTGAGATATTTTCGGGCAGACTAAGAAACAAACAATGAAGCAATATTGGTCAGATTGGAGCTGCTCGACGAACGAAGGGACTTGGAGCATATAAGGATGGCAACCCAAAAATAGAGAATGGAAAGATATTACAATCGAAGAGCCAAGCCCCGTTATTTCAAAGTAGGAGACGTGGTTTTAAGGAAAGTAACTCAGAACACCCGGGAGATCAACGCAGGGAAGCTGGGTCTGACGTGGGAAGGCCCCTACCCGGTTTTAGCTGTCACCGGGAAAAGATAATACGAATTGGTAAATCAAGACGGAGTAAAGTTGCCGAACAACTGGAATGTGGAACACCTCAAAAGAT
This sequence comes from Nicotiana tomentosiformis, assembly GCF_000390325.3. NCBI lineage: Eukaryota > Viridiplantae > Streptophyta > Magnoliopsida > Solanales > Solanaceae > Nicotiana > Nicotiana tomentosiformis. The sequence continues at coordinate 56,852,614 of NC_090822.1, forward strand.
ACTATTCCTGATGAGCCACACATATACTGAAAGTATGCGCTGCACTCTTTTTCCCTTCATCCAGTTTTTGTCCCAATTGGGTTTTTCTAGTAATATTTTTAATGAGGCAGCAACCGAAAGCATACTACGAAGGAAGCTTCGTCAGTAGAAATAAGACTATTAAATGTTAAGGCGTGCAAACAACGAGCCACTACAGAGTGGTTAGATAGTCTTTTGCTCGGTAACAAACTTCCTACCGGGTAGTAAAGTTTGCTATCGGGCCAAAGATTACCTGACCGTTCATGAGTGCAAACCACTGGGGGATTGTTAGATAATCTTTGGCTTGATAGCAAAAGTTCCTGAAGGGAAGTGAATGATATGAGAATACTGCAACAATGACTGCCATATCGACCGGGATTATGAAATCCGAAAACAAAGTTGTATCATCGAGACCAGGGACTTCGCGACCAGCCCTGTAGAAACACGTTGTACAAGTTAGATAAAAGTAATGGCACAAGTTATACAAGTTAGCCACACATAATGTTAATTTCCTTTTTAGCACAATGAATGCTTATGTACTTTTGAAAATGGAAGGAATAAAGTAAAGTCCATTTATTTTTATCTTGTTTCTTGTCCTATCGATGAATTAATTTTATCATTTGAAAGTTTAACAAGTACTTCAAATGCTAGTGCCGTAATGCACACGAGACGTCCTCTTCAAGAGCACCGTAAATATAAGAGGGCTCTCTCTTATGAAACCATCAGGGTAAAGGTTGATTCTGGAAGAACTTATCCCCGGAATCCAAATGCTATCAGGGAAAAATACACCCGAAGCCTTGCATAATTCAATGGAAAGAGAAAAACTTGCCCAATACTTAAACTGAAAGTATGCAAAAATGAAAAGAAAAGTACAAAAATATGGAAACGTGCTAGGTAGCACAAGTACAAAAATATGGAAAAGAAAAGCAAAGTGAAAAGAAAGCAAAAGCTAAGCTACTGCATCCTCATAATCTGGAGGAAGGGAAGCATTTGCACCCCTAGGAGAATTAGGCGTGTCCACAGCAGGCTCAGTATCTTGGCCTTCACCAGTTTGGCCTTTAGCATCATCCTCTTTCAGTTCTGCTTCAATTACCGAGAACTCAGGACCGGAACCAGAAGAGTTGGTAGCATCAAGTTAGACCGGAAGACACCTTCGGGCAGTTGACTCCAGCTCATGGGCCTTTGCGATTTCGGCATCAAAGTCAATGATACCCGCTTTGGCCTCCTCCAAGTTTTTTCTCCTCATGCTATACATAAAATATGTTTTTTCAACAATGAGGGAAGCTGATCGATGCTGAAGTTCTTCCTTAAGACGGTCAACATCGGTCAAAAAGTTATCTCGCTCAGATTTAGCGGCCTGGAGGCTGAAATCAAGGTCACGGACAATGGAGTTTAAAACTTTATTGTGCTCCATGACTTTATTGTGCTCCAAATTATTCAATCTTTCAGTAGAGGCAGCCTCGCGATCAGATGCATCAAGAACGGTCTTTTGGACCTCAACCCACTTTGCCTTAGCTTTTTCAAATTGTATCCTTAACAAGGCGGCCTCTTGGCCGAGGGTCAATGCCTCTTATTCGATTTGATGCAACCAAGCCTCCAACTCAGCGGCCTTAGAAGCTTGTGCTTCTAGTGCTGGGAGGCGAGCAGTGATTTGATCCTGCTCAGCCAACAATTAATCCTGCTCGGAGGTGAGTTTCTCCTTGTCGAGGATAAACCTCTGAAGGCCCTCAGAAGCAAGGAAGTTAGCCTGCAACAGAATCTGAGTCCGAGTCCGTGTCCGATTCGGATAATGAGCTTCTACATGTCGACATGAGTGATGAAGATGAGGGTGAACCAATAGACCGAGCTGCTTGGGAGAAGAACTTTGTTAATGAAAAGGCATTCCGAGCTTATAATAAGATACTGGGTTCAAAGAAGTACATTCCAGAAAAGCCAATCAACATCGGAACACTTAAGAAAAAGTACCTAGAGTTTCTAAAATCAATTCGAGAGGTGCAACAATGGGGCCATATCTTGAAGGGTCACGGCAAAGCCAACCTCACTATTGTCAGAGAGCTTTACGCCAATTGGCGTCATTCCAGGGGCAGCATTGTGAGAGGTCGAGGGATGGATATTAATGTCTCAGCTGAAGCTCTGAATAATTTCTTAGGGGTGCCACACACACTAACAGATAGGTTTGATTCCATATGCATAGCACCGGATTATGCACACATTCGGTCGGTCCTATGCCCATTTTTCAACAAACACTCTTCCGAGAGAGATTGAATTTTATTCTTATTCTTTTTTGAAGCCAGATGCTTCAGATAATTAGGAAGTTCTACCGGCCAGGACAACAGATGGTATCTGGTAGAAACCGAGAGGGAAACACTCCTCTTCCTCTAAGGATCTTCGGAGGGGTCGGAATAATTATGCCCTTAATTCCCATGAACTGGGGACTAGGGAAGAGGAACATCCTCTTCTCGGATTACTGCGGCCGGTGGAGATAATGTAGCAGTTATTGTTGGCGAAGAAGGAGAAGAAGTTGATGATGTTATAGGTTGTGAAGAAGCTACGGCAAAAGTTGTGCTAGTTGTTGGTTACTCATCAAACGAAGATGGGAGAGACCCGGTACCCAGCCTCACGGTGCCAGGAACAATGACTGGGACTCGAAAGTGAGAGTTAGCATCTTTCACCAGATCAAATTCCCCCAAGGGTGCCGGGATGTCGTCCTCGATTAGCAAAACTAGCGTAACAGATTGAGTATTTTGTTTAGCTGATGAAGGTTTTCGTCTTCTATGTAGAGAAGCCCCTCATCACTGACTCCTCCATCATTATCAATCATTACAGTGTCTATAGATGGCTCGGGTGCGATGTTCATCACCATAATATCTGTGGATGGCTCAAGCGCGACACTCTTCGCCTTCTTATTTTTGCCCTCGGCCGAAGAGAGCGTCGCCTTTTTGGTTGCTTGTTCTTTGGACAGGGACTCCGAGAGGAATCACTTGCACCAGATGTAAGTCTGACAACACCCGTTCGGGCAAAGGCCTCCTGCAACAACCTCACCGCATCTGAAGGATCAGCCAAAATGTCCTTCTCGGTGACAGAAATAGAACCCCGCGGTAGACCTGAATGCGACAGAAAAACAAGTTAGCTAAAACTTCTTTTATGGAAAATAAATATAAGGCTAGTTCAAGAATCAATTTACCATAATTTTTGGCCTTCCACCCGTATTTGAGGGCCAGTTCTTTCCTTCGGCGGGTCTCAGACGTGGTAATATCAAGAATCTTCCAGACCCACTGGTCCAAGCCTTCGACCCTTAGAGGTATCCACCGAGTTTCTGAGATGACAAAAAGAGAAGAGAAAGAAACAACATGAACAATTATTAATCATAGAAAAGGGAAGATATCGAACTTGCGTGTACAATTCCAAGATTTAGGAAAGGATGGGGTTGTGGCCTGGATGGTGTCCCTAGTGGCAACTACAACGAACAGCTCCATCCACATACGGTCGTTGTCATTATCCATGTTGATGACCAAAGCATGGTGACCACGTTTGCTAAAGTTTATCACCCCCCCCCCCATGAAATATATTGGGGGAATAAAGGTTCATCAGCCGAGCCAAGGAAAGCTCTTCCCCCTTCTCCTGGCATAGCCGCCGAAGTCATGCTACTGTATGCCACAGAGAAGGGCTCACCTATGCCAAGCAGACCTGGTAGCGGAAGCAAAACTCCAAGATAACAGAGTCAAGCCCCCTGCTCAATGAGAACGGGCTGAAAGTGAAGGGGTACGTGTAAACGTACGTAAAACCCTTATTAGAGAAGGTTACCCGCTCCTCTAGGTCAAGAGAAATGATGCCCAAACCTTGACAACCATAGTCTTCCTTCACAACAGGGATGCTAGAAGGATGAATGGAAAAAGGATATACGCCAACAACCCACGTGCGGGAGTTAGTAGAAGGGAACTTCTCTTCGAAGTCCTTAGTTGTAATGAGCTTTCTGGGGATAATGGTGCTCACCGTAGGAGGAGCATCATCATCAGTGTTTTCCTTGTTCTTTGAAGAACTGGATATTTTGGAAGAAGAGGCCATAATTATCAGAAGGAAATAAAGGTTCTACTTTGAAGAGGGAGATTAAAGGAAGTTGAAAATAAGTGTGAGTCGAATAAAAAAGAGTTTTAGAAAGTGTAGAGAATTATGGAGTGTAAAGGAAGAAGGTTGATGCGTATAAGTAAAGGAATAGGCGGCTAAAATCATGGCCATAATTACCTCGATAAACGGCAAAAGTGTTGTTGAATCATGGGATGACGCATGTTCAGGGCATTAAATGCAGAGGAACGTGCATCTAATCAACCGTCAAAAACTTTTCAGAAGGGGTCAAAGAAATTCCTACCAAGAAAGGTATCTTTACCAACTTCCCGGTGACTCAAGGATATGCCGCTGGAAATCTGGGGGACTATCTGTATAGGATAAAATATGTTCATATTAAACGCTCGCATAATAAAGCGACACGTGGAGCCGAAGGCAAAAGACAATCATGTCCGAAGGCAACAATCTCATTTGTTCCCGAAGGGAGTGATGCTCATAAAGGTAAAATAAATGCCTGCCACCCAGTAATATTTAATGGAGAATATTCTATAGAATTAAGTACGTAGTTCATTATAGAGAATATTCCATTCATTGCATACCATTACACATTGTTCAATGGCTCTCATAATTGTCATTTAAGAGGAGCTTGATCATAGGACCTTGTTCCCTAGGTGCAACTATAAATAGTGAGCTCAACAACCGTTGTAGGGGGAGAAATTTTCTGACAAACTTATGTTATACACTGTTCAAAGCTCAATAATATTTAGTCTTCTTGCTTATTTGTATTGTAACTGCTGCCTCCGGATGCTCTACTCCCGGAAATAAGATTTTAGCTATCTTATCTTGATTTCAACGCTAAGTATTACATTCTTGTTTAATTTATTTATCATTTTGGAGATCAAATCGATTCACTTGTCTATAAACTGCGTATAAATTTAACTGTACAATTTTATGGGTAAACATATATGTCTATCGAGTTAGAATGAACAAGAATGCATTTATAATTCCCGTGTAATAACCAAGCTAGTCAATTAGCATATATCTATCCTAACCGCGAATCTATTCCCCGATTCCTGGGTTTAAGAACTTGCTCTACCCAATCATATGTGCAACCTAGAATTCCCACATTCGAGTTCAATTCTAGGTTTGTAGATAGTATCTAGTTGGTGATCAAGCAATTAACTAATTAAGCCCAAGATTGAATAAATAAACCAATACGATAAATCAAGAAATCAAAATCAATATTCGAATAACAATAGTAATGAAGGAACCATAACCCTAGAACGTGAAGCTTAGCTCCAGATAGACATGGTAGCCAAATAACAAATCATACAAAGAAACATAAAAAATCTTAAGTTTTGTGGAACAAAAGAAGAATCCCGGCCTCCACGGCGGCTCTGTGCTCTCCATTCATCAAAACTTCCTCTCAAAAACGTTCCCCCTTCTCCAAAATAGGTTTTGGACCCCTTTTATATGAGTTGTGACCGTGTAGGGCCGAAATAACCTTGCCCCACGCGAAATAGGAGACTTCCCGTCACCCAGCGTCCAGGGTAGCGTGGGGCGTTAGCCCTGACGCTGAATCCAGTAGCCTTTGACGTTGCTCTTTCAATTTTTGTTTTGAATTGTAACTCTTATCCCCTTTTGTCTTCCACTTGGGGGGACAAACACCAAAGGGTGTCCCCTCATTGTCTCCTTTTTTTTTTTTTTTCTTTTCTTATTTCCTTTGTTGCACATTATTTTGCACTAGTCAAAACAAGATTCAACTTGTGATTTCTCTGTTATTGATAAAAGAGAGTCGCCACCTAATATTTAAAGGTATAGTAGGGTACCTATTTAATTACTAAGTTGTATATTTTATTAGTCTGCTAACTGGTGAGATTATAATTAAGGGTTCTTGTTCTTCTAAGGGGAAGGTGTTAGGCACCCCTTAAAATCTACCTGAGGTAGCTCCATAAGACTTAGACTAGATTTGGGATCAATTATTTATACTATGCCTTAATTAGCGCTAAAGAGTACGACTCGTTGTGTATCTAAGTGAGAGTATGATGTTAATAAAAGGGATGTAAGACTTTAGAGAGGATGTGAATTTATAAAGGAGTCAAAAATATGTTGGTGATATAATTGAAAGAGTTATTGAAATATGTATGTGAATAGTTTATATTTATAAAGCATGTGGAAAGGGGTTATAAAACACTTGGTTTAGAGAATGGATGTTCATGTAACTCTAAGAGATGTTTGTAAGAAAAGTGAGCCTAAGATATACCTTGGTTTCTGAAATCTTAAATATTAGACTTGAGGAATCGTTTTGAAATCTTTACCCGGCAGCAGTACTTTGGTTTTGAAAGAGTCAATTTTCTTTTAGAAGGCTAGCCTTGCGATTCCGATCTGATTTTCCTTTCGAAAATGGGGGATGCTATTTTTGCTAAGTTCTGCGGCTTCAAAATCTTGTGAAGAAAAATAGGTGATCGAAAATATAGTATGATATAAACAAATGTAATCAGCGAAATGGGGATTAATTACTAACTAATTCTTTTTTTAAATCCTATATTGTTTAGGGCTTGCCTATGTTATATATGACTTAAGGTATAAAGTAAAGCATGTAATCCAATATATAAGTGTTAAATACATATAGGATAGAATAACCACAAAAGATGTAACAAAATGCAACAAGCAGTGGGCTAAACTAGCGAAGCGGTAAACAATAATAACGGAGTTTAAGGAGAGAATTGGACTCTGGAAATTGGGCCTAAAAAAGGGAAGCCCCCTAAAAAAGGGAAGGCCCAGCAATACGGCTGACTCCAAACTTCCAAAAAATGCAGCAGTGCTAGGCTTGGGCCTGAGTTTCCTTAGGAACTCGGCAGTCCCAAACAAATGTACATGTCCAAAAGAAGGAGAAGATCATTAGATACATGCTCTATATATTCAGCACATTCAACCATGTAGGAAATATATAAAGAAATGATTGGAGCAAGAATATAATAAAATATTAATATTCAAATACTGTGAGAAAATTATACTAATGTGGTGGTTATATATGGCAAATAATTTATTTTAAAAATCTTTCATTGTCAATAAACACTAAACCCCTAAAGAACAATAAGTGTCAATGAATTAAGGGCTAAGGAGAGAATTCTACTCAAGGTTGATGCCCCCTTTGAATCCCCCGACACTTCAAAGTTCCCAAGGGTCTCAAGGCCCCGGGCAATGCGTGTGCCGGGGAGAGCAGCCCAACCTAGAGTTAAACTCCACTCCCAAATACCCCTAACCACTAACGACTCATTTTTTCCTATGGGTTTAAATGCCATTGAGGTCCTTTTAATGTAAACTAAATACTATAATATTCCCTGCAACAGAAGTATACTTTCCTCCTAACAAGATAATATAAGAACAATTTCACTTTTAACCGCACTTCTAATATCAAGGCAATGGATACTCATGCTAAACAAATTTAAAGGTAAGATTTCAAACACATATGAAGGGAGAAACAGAAACACTATAGTATTAGATCCAAACACTTAGGGTTACATTCAAAGGAGAGGCATAGAACACATAATTTCGATATGCAACAACTCGGAAAATGTGGATATCTCTACCCTGACAGACTAATTATAGATTGATTAGCTTAGGTCTTGCCATAGCACATGTATAGATTAACAATTCTACTTGGAACTTTTAAAGGCATTAGTAGAGGGTTCAGAAAAACATGCTATAATTGGCAACTTTTGAATAAGTTATTAGGGACATCAGAACATAATCAAAAATCTTAAGAGGTCTACAGATCTTCAGATTTAAACAGTGGAGTTTCTAGAATGCTTAAACAGATCAACAGATTACCAATCTTACTTCACTGCAGAATTGAGGATATAATCACACCTCCCCAGAATACTAATCTTATATTGAAATAGGTAAAAACTATTATGTCTAAGCAACAACAATAAGAAATCCTCTTAGGGTTCCCAAACTATGTTCAATTCAACAGTAGGGAAAGAAAGGATCAAGTGCAATTTCAAGACAGAGTATAGAGACATGAGGTCATGCAGACAACAGAGAGACATGCAGCATTTGATCAACTATTCATAGATGCTTTACACGAGGTTACAATTTTACAGAAGACAGGGTGAGCTTTACTATTATAGAATTAAGTCAGCAAGGTCATAAATGAAAGGGGGAGGGGGAGGGGGGTTATAGAAAAGGGACGGATTATACCAAACATGATTGACTCAAACACATAGCTGAAGGTTTTATCTAAACATGAGACAATTGTGTCAAGCTTGAAGAAAGTCAAAACATGTCACGACCCGGAATTTCCACCTTCGGGGCCGTGATGGTGCCTAACATTTCATTTGCTAGGCAAGCTAACATTAGAGGATCTTTAAGCCAATATTTAGTCAATTCAATTAAGTAAAACTAATTAAGCTGAAAAGAAGCTAAAACAGAATACAAATGACATAAAACAAATAATATCTAAGTACAACCCGGATCTAGAGTCACAAGTTCATGAGCTTCTAGAATCTCTACAAAATAGGGTTTGAAATAAATACAGATCTACCTCGAGTCTCCAAATGCCAATCCGAGCTGGTACGCCTCATGGAAAAGAAGTGCAGAGTTAGTATGTGTACTACCGACCCAATGTACTCCGTAAGTGTCGAGCCTAACCTCGACTAGGTGGTGACGAGGCTATGACAGGACACCCATGTAAATAAACATGTACAGATGGAAATATATGTACAACATAACAACAAATAAAGAATTAACAAGTACTATTGGGAGGGGACATGCGAAAGGGGTACAAGATACGATAACTACAATAGGGAATGATAATAAGAAATTGTCAATAAACCTTTAACCAACAAAATGAACAAACATAATGAATAAAACTGCACGGCATCACCCTTCGTGTTTTTACTCTCATCCTTACCATGAAACAGTAATAATGGTACGACATCACCCTTCGTGCTTTTGCTCTCAATTTTACCATAAGATGATAAATACGGCACAACATCACCCTTCGTGCTTTTACTCTCAATTTCATCATGAACAATAGATATGGCACGACATCACCCTTCGTGCTTTAACTCTCAAATATTGCACGGCATCACCCTTCGTGCATTAACACTCAAATATGCCATGACATCACCCTTCGTACATTAACACTCTCCCTTACCATGTAACAATGAACATACAACAATAAGGAGATAGAATAAGCAAAATCAAGTCTTATGTCAACAATGGTTCCACAACACCAATATCTTCTTCAGATAGCCCATAAATGCGGAAAGAATGATCAATTTAGTAATGAACTAGTCTAAGCATGGATATCATGATCAAAGAAAGAAATAAATGACAAGAAAAAAGTCCCACCCGCATGCTTTGACCCAATAACAACGCATAAGTACTCGTTATTTCACATATACATTGAACCCAACATTTAAACAAGTAGCACATAGAAAACAAGTCCTAATCCCTCCAGTCAAGGTTACCAACGACACTTACCTCGCTCCCAAAGATCAACTCAAAGCTTAACCACTGCTTTGCCTTCCAAACAACCCTCCGAACCAACCGAATCTAGAAACTTATCAACCAAACAATTCAAAATAAGCCTTAGGAACTACCCACGAATAAAAAAAGGTTCAATTTAGGTCATTATTGAGAAAATCAACAAAGGTCAACTCCCGGGCCCGCTTGGTCCAAACCCGAAATTCGAACCAAAACCCGATTACCCATTCACCCCCGTGCCCGGTTATGTAATTTGTTTCGAACTCCGACCTCAATTTTAGGTCTAAATTCAAATTTTACAAAAATTCCTAATTCTTACCAAACCCCCAATTTCCACCATGAAAATTCTAGATTTTAGGTTGAAATCTTATGAAAAGTAATGGAAACATTGAAAGAAAGTAGGTTAGAATCATTTACCAACAAATTAGGGAAGAAAAGTTCATAGGGTGAATCGCCTCTAGGGTTCTCTAGCTTTGAAAAATTAAAGAATGAACAAAATCCCGTTTTTGGGACTGTTTTAATCACTGGCGTCAAGTATGCATCGCGTTCGCGTGAAACCTGACGCTTTCGCGAAGAGCAAAGCCTCAATGGCTTACGCGATCACGAGTTGATCTACGCGTTCGCGTAGGCTTAGACCCCCCAGCCTCCGAATCCATGATCCTTGTATCGCGTTCACATAGAGCAACAGTCAACTCCCAGCCCCCACCTCTATTTTACTACGCGTTCGCGATTGACTGGCCGCGTTCGCGAAGAGCAGGCCCCCCAATGCACCGCATTTGCGACCAAGGTTTCGCGTTCTCGTAGAACAAAATCTCCCCCAGCCCATTTACCCTTCGTGATCGCGGGAGTATATTCGCGACCACGAAGAAGGAAACACCAGAAACCAGCAGAAGTGAAAAACCAGCAAATTTTCTAAGTTCAAAAGGTCCGTAGGCTATCTGAAACTCACCCGAGCTCTCGGGGATCCAAACCAAATATGCACACAAGTCCAAAAACCTGATACGAACTCGCTCACGTGATCAAAACACCAAAAAAACACCTAGAATTATGAATCAGACACCAAATCAAATGAAGTTTTCAATGAAATTTTAGAATTTCTATTTTAACAACCGGACGTCCGAATCACGTCAAACTAACTCTGTTTCTCTCCAAATTTGACAAACAAGTCATAAATATAGTAATGGACCTATATCAGGTTCCGAAACCAAAATACGGACCCGGTATCAAAAAGTCAAACATTGGTCAATTCTTTTAAGTCATTAAGCCTTTAAACTTCAAAATTTTGACAAAAAGCGATAACTCGAGCTAGGGACCTCCGAATTAGATTTCGGGCATACGCCAAGTCCCAAATCATGGTACGAACCCACCGGGACTGTCAAAACATGGATCCGGGTCTGTTTGCTCAAAATGTTGACCAAAGTCAACTCAAATGCATTTTTAAGGCAAAAGTTCATGTTTTATCAATTTTTAACATAAAAGCCTTCCGGAAAAACACTCGGACTGTGCACACAAATCGAGAAAGGCTTAAGGAAGGTATTGGAGGTTTTGAAACATAGAATTAAGGTTTAAAACTCTATATGACCTATCGGCTCATCACATTCTCCACCTCTAAAACAACCATTCGTCCTCGAACAGACATAGAAAAGTACCTGGACTGGTGAAAAGGTGTGGATATCCACTTCGCATGTACGACTCAGACTCCCAAGTAGTAGCCTCGACGGGCTGACCTCTCCACTCGAACTGAAGAATAACTCTTAGATCTCAACTGTCGAACCTGCCGGGCAAGAATAGCCACCAGCTCCTCCTCATAAGTCAAATCCTTGTCCAATTGGACTGAGCTTAAGTCTAACACATGGGATGGATCAACGTGATACTTCTGGAGCATGGACACATGGAACACCGGATGGACTACTGATAAACTAGGTGGCAATGCGAGCCTGGAAGCCACCTCACCCACTCTCTCCAGAATCTCAAAGGGTCTGATGTACCTAGGGCTCAATTTGCCCTTCTTTCCGAACCTCATCACACCCTTCATGGGTGAAACCCGAAGCAATACTCTCTCTCCGACCATGAATGCAACATCATGAACTCTAAGGTTGACATAACTCTTCTGCCTAGACTGAGTTGTGCGAAGTCGATCCCGAATAATTTAGACCTTATCCAAGGCATCCTGTACCATATCTGTACCCAACAACCGAGCTTCCTCCGGCTCGAACCATCCAACTAGCGATTGGTACCGCCTCCCATATAATGCCTCATAAGGAGCCATTTGAATTCTCGACTGGTAGATGTAGTTGTAGGGAAACTCTGCAAGTGGCAAGAACTGATCCCAAGAACCCCCGAAATCTATAACACACGCGCGGAGCATATCCTCCAATATCTGAATAGTGCGCTTGGATTGTCCGTCCGTCTGAGGATGAAATGTTATGCTCAACTCAACCTGCGTGCCCAACTCACGTATACTTCCCTCTAGAAGTGCGAGGTAAACTGCGTACCTTGATCCGAAATGATAGACACGGGCATACCGTGAAGACAGACGATCTCGCAGATATAAATCTCAGCCAACCGCTCTAACAAATAGGTAACTGCCACAAGAATGAAATGCACTGACTTGGTCAGCCTGTCCACAATAACCCATACCGCATCGAACTTTCTCTAAGTCCATGAAAGTCCAACAATAAAATCCATAGTGATACGTTCCCACTTCCACTCAGGAATCTCTAACTTCTGAAGCAAACCACCAGGTCTCTGATGCTCACACTTTACTTGCTGACAATTTAGACATCGAGCTACCTAAGCAACTATGTCCTTCTTCATCCTTCTCCACCAATAATGCTGCCACAAGTCCTGATACATCTTGGCGGCACCCGGATGAATAGAATACTGGGAATTGTGGGCCTCCTCAAGAATCAACTCACGAAGCCTATCTACATTAGGTACACAAATACGACCATGCATCCTCAAAACTCCATCATCTCCAACCGTAACCTTCTTGGCACCACTATGCCGTACTGTGTCCCTAAGGATAAGCAAATGAGGGTCATCATACTGTAGCTCCCTGATGCACTCAAAAAAAGAAGACCGAGCGAGTGTACAAACTAGAACACAACTAGGCTCTAAAATATCCAACCTCACAAACTGATTGGCCAAAGCTTGAACATCTGATTCAAGCAGTCTCTCACCGACTAGAATGTACGCAAGGCTGCCCATACTCGCTGCCTTTTTACTCAAGGCGTCAGCCACCACATTGGCCTTCCCGGGGTGATACAAGATGGTGATATCATAGTCTTTCAATAGCTCTAACCACCTTCTCTGCCTCAAATTGAGATCCTTTTATTTGAACAAATACTGTAGACTCCGATGATCCGTGAAAACCTCACACAACACGTCGTAAAGGTAATGCCTCCAGATCTTCAGTGCATGAACAATGGGTGCAAGCTCTAGATCGTGAATAGGGTAATTCTTCTCATGGACCTTCAACTGCCGCAACACATATGCGATCACCCTGCCATCTTGCATCAATATTGCTCCAAGCCCAACACGAGATGCATTACAATATACCGTATAAGATCCAAAACCTGTAGGCAACACCAACACTAGCGTTGTAGTCAAAGCAGTATTGAGATTCTAAAATATTGCCTCACACTCGTCTGACCATCTGAATGTGGCACCCTTCTGGGTCAATCTCGTCAATGGAGCTGCTATAGATGAAAACCCCTCCACAAACCGACGGTAATAACCCGCCAAACCCAAGAAATTCTGGATCTCCGTAGCCGAAGTAGGTCTACGCTAGTTCTGAACTTCCTCAATCTTCTTAGAATCAACCTGAATGCCCTCTGCCAATACTTGGCATACAATTGGCTATCTCTCAGAGTTTGAAGTACAATCCAAAGATGCTGCTCGTGCTCCTCTCGGCTGCGGGAGTAGATCAAGATATCATCAATAAACACGATCACAAAGGAATCGAAATAGGGCTTGAACACCCGGTTCATCAAATCCATAAATGCTGTTGGGGCATTTGTCAGCCCAAATGACATCACTAGAAACTTATAATGCCCATATCAAGTTCAAAAAGTTGTCTTAGGGACATCGGATGCCCTAATCCTCAATTGATGGTAGCCATACCTCAAATCAATCTTCGAAAACACTTTGGAACCCTGAAGCTAATCAAATAAGTCATCAATCCTCGGCAATGGATACTTGTTGTTGATGATGACTTTGTTCAACTGCCGATAATCTATGCACATCCTTATCGACCCATCCTTCTTCTTCACGAACAACACAGATGCACCCCAAGGCAAGACACTAGGTCTAATAGAGCCCTTATCAAGCAAATCTTGCAATTGCTCCTTCAATTCTTTCAACTTTGGTGGGGCCAAACGGTATGGAGGAATAGAAATGGGTTGAGTGTCCGGAGCCAAATCAATACAGAAGTCAATATCTCTGTCGCGTGGCATTCCCAGCCGATCTGCAGGAAACACCTCTGGAAACTCACGAACAACTGGACTGAATCCATGGAAAGAACCTCCGCACTAGAATCGCGGACATAAGCTAAATAAGCTAGACACCCATTCTCAACCATATGTCGAGCCTTCACATAAGAGATAACCCTGCTAGTAGAATGGCCAAGAGTCCTCCTCCACTCTAATCGAGGCAACCCGGCAAGGCTAAGGTTACCATCTTGGCATGACAATCCAATATAGCATGATAAGGTGAGAGCCAATCCATACACAAGATGACATCAAATCCACCATATCGAGAAGTGGGAGATCTACGCTAGTCTCAAGACTCCCAATGGTAACCTCATACGAACGATAGACATGATCTACAACAATAGAATCTCTCACAGGTATGGACACATGCACAGGAGCACTCAAAGAATCACGAGGCACAACCAGGTATGAAGCAAAGTAGGATGACACGTAGGAATAAGTAGAGCCTGAATCAAATAGAACCAAAGCATCCCTATGGCAAACTAAAATAATACTTGTGATAACAACATCAGATGACTTAGCCTCAGGCCTAGCTGGGAAAGCATAACATCGGGGTTGAGGCCCACCACTCTGAACCACGTCCCTAGGACGACCTCTAACTGGATGGCCTCTAATTCTAACGGCCTAACCTCCACCTCTAACAGCCAGACCTCCAACTCTAGCTGCCTGACTCCTACCTCTAGCTGGCTAAGAAGGCGGTGAAGCAACCGGTGCCAGAACCATTGCACGAGAACCCTGCTGCTATGAGCTGCCGGGTGCCCGAGGGAAAAATCTAGCAATGTGCCTCGGGTCACCACAAGTATAACAGGACCTCGGCTGCTATGATTGCTGACCCTGAAACTGACCCTGTCAACCTGAGTAACCACCCTAAAAACTCTGGAGCGGATGTGCACTAATAGGAGCTGGTGGTGCACTGTAGGCTAGCTGATCGGGATGAGACATATGAGGGCCGCGACCACCTGAAGCACCGTGAGATGCCTAGAACACTGAATGATACGTCATGGGAGGATGGACCCTACCGAAAGGATCGCTACTTCCAGATGATGCGCCACTGAACCCACCAGAATGATGATGCCTTTTAACAGACCCCTGTCCTCTCTCCAGAGTAAGAACCACCTCGATCCACCTGGCGACATTGGCATCCGCCTGAAATGATATCTCACACCCAGTCTCCTTGGCCATCAGAAGCCTGATTGGGTGAGCGAGTCCCTCAACAAACCTCCTCACCCTCTCTCTATCCTAGTAGGAAGCAGAAGGAGAGCATAACAGGCTAGATCCATAAAACGAGTCTCTTACTGAGTAACAGTCATACTACCTTGCCGGAGATGCTCGAACTGCCTGCTGTAATCCTCTCTCAAAGTGATAGGGAGAAACTTCTCTAGAAATAGCTGTGAGAACTGTTCCCAAGTAAGTGTAGGTGACCCAGTTGGTCTGGTCAACATGTAATCTCTCCACCACCTCTTGGCGGAACCCATCATCTGAAATACAACAAAATGGACCTCATTGGTCTCAACTATACCCATGTTCCGTAGCACCTCATGGCAGCGGTCAAGATAATCCTATAAGTCCTCAGAAGGTGTACCACTGAAGTGAACTGGGAAGAGATTTGTGAACTTGTCCAATCTCAATAAGCCCTCAAAAGTCATGGCGGGCCTATCACCGGCCTGTACCGCAATAATTGGCTAAACTACCCCAACTGGCGGGGCTGCTGGAGACTGATACTGGGGAGCCATCTGCTTCGGAGTGTGAGTAGTGAGAGTTTGTGCTCCTCCTCCAGCCTGAGAGACAGTTGGTGCCACAGGAAATGCCCCGGCCTGGGCCACACTCTCCATAAGGCCCACCAAATAGACTAGAGCGTCCTGAAGCATTGGGGTGGCGATGAACCCCTCTGGGACATAAGATGGTCCAACAGATACAGTCTGAGTTGGAACCTCATCATCAAAATCTACCTGAGGCTCCACTGTTGGTGCTGCTGCTCAAGCTCTAGGCTGAGCTCTGCCTTTGCTTCGGCCTCTGGCGCGACCTCGTCCTCTACCCCTAGTAGGAGCTGCCACTGGGGGATCCGGTTGCTGTCCGGCTGAAGATGTTGCACATGTTCTCGCCATCTACGGGAGGACAAGAATAGAAGAGTTCAATCAGCAATGATAGAATAAAATCGCACGACAGAGAAGAATAGAAGTGAAATTTGTTCCTTTACTTAATAGCCTCTGGAAGATAAGTACAAATGTCTCCGTACCGATCCTTCAGACTCTACTAAGCTTGCTCGTGACTCGTGAGACCTAAGTAACCTAGTGCTCTAATACCAACTTGTCATGACTCAGAATTTCCACCTTCGGGGCCATGATGGCGCCTAACATTTCACTTGCTAGGCAAGCCAACATTAGAGGTTCTTTAAGCCAATTCATTTAAGTAAAACCAATTAAGCCGAAAAGAAGCTAAAACAAAATACAAATGACAAAAAACCAATAATATCTAAGTACAACCCGAATCTGGAGTCACAAGTTCATGAGCTTCTAGAATCTCTACAAAATAGGGTTTGAAATAAATAAAATTGTCATGAATGAAAAGAACACTAAATAGAGGAAATGAAAGGGGACTTCAAGGTCTGCGGACGCCAGCAGATGTACCTCGAGTCTCCAAATGCCAATCCGAGCTGGTACGCCTCACAGACAACTGGGACCAGTACCAAAATCTGCACAAGAAGTGCAGAGTGTAGTATGAGTACAACCGACCCAATGTACTCTGTAAGTGTCGAGCCTAAGCTCGATGAGGTAGTGACGAGGCTATGACAGGACACCCACATAAATAAACCTGTACAGACGGAAATATATGTACAACATAATAACAAATAAAGAATTAACAAGTACTAATGGGAGGGGACTTACGAAAGGGGTACGAGATACGATAAATACAACAGGGAATGATAATAAGAAATAGTCAATAAACCTTCAACCAACAAAATGAACAAACATAATGAATAAAACTGTACGGCATCACCCTTCGTGCTTTTACTCTCATCCTCACCATGAAACAATAATAATGGCATGGCATCACCCTTTGTGCTTTTACTCTCAATTTCACCATAAGATGATAAATACGGCATGGCATCACCCTTCGTGCTTTTACTCTCAATTTCATCATGAACAATAGATACGAGACGACATCACCCTTCGTGCATTAACTCTCAAATATGGTACGACATCACCTTTCATGCATTAACACTCAAATATGGCACGTCATCACCCTCCGTGCATTAACACTCTCCCTTGCCATGTAATAATGAACATACAACAATAAGGAGATAGAATAAGCAAGATCAATTCTTATGTCAACAATGGTTCAACAACACCAATCTCTTCTTCAGAAACAATATTCAATTATCACAGATATCCCATAAATGCGGAAAGAATGATCAATTTAGTAATTAACTATCTAAGCATCGATATCATGATCAAAGAAAGAAATAAATGACAAGAAACAAGTCCCACCCGCATGCTTTGACCCAACAACAACGCATAAGTACTCGTCACCTCACATATACGTTGAACCCAACATTTAAACAAGTAGCACATAGCAAACAAGTACTAGACCCTCAAGTCAAGGTTAACCACGACACTTACCTCGCTCCCAAAGATCAACTCAAAGCTCAACCACAACTTTGCCTTTCAAACAAGCCTCCGAACCAACCGAATCTAGGAAATTATCAACCAAACGATTCAAAATAAGCCTTAGGAACTACCCACAAATGAAAAAGGTTCAATTTAGGTCATTATTGAAAAAGTCATCAAAAGTTAACTCCCGGGCCCGCTTGGTCCAAACACAAAATTCGGACCAAAACTCGATTACCCATTCACCTCCGAGCCCGGTTATCTAATTTGTTTCGAAATCCGACCTCAATTTGAGGTCTAAATTCTAATTTTACAAAAGTCCCTAACTCTTCCCAATCCCCCAATATCCACCATGAAAATCCTAGATTTTAGGTTGAAATCTTATGAAAAGTAATGAAAAAATTGAAAAAAAGTAGGTTAGAATCACTTACCAACAAATTGGGGAGGACAATTCTTGGGAGAATCGCCTCTAGGGTTTTAGCTTTGAAAATTTGAAGAATGAACAAAATCCCATTTTTGGGACTGTTTTAATCACTGGCGTCGGGTGTGCATCGCATTCGTGTGAAACCTGACGCGTTCGCGAAGAGCAAAAACTTAATGGCTTATGCGATTGAGAGTTGATCTACGTGTTTGTGTAGGCTTATCCCTCCTAGCCTCCACGTCTGCGATCCTTGTATCGCGTTTGCATAGAGCAATAGTCAACTCCTAGCCCCCACCTCTATTTCACTATGCGTTCGCGATTGATTGACCGCGTCGCGAAGAGTAGGCCCCCCAATGCTCCGCGTTCGCGACCAAGTATTCGCGTTCAAAAGGTCCATAGGCTATCCGAAACTCACCCGAGCCCTCGGGGATCCAAACCAAATATGCACACAAGTACAAAAACCTGATACGAACTCGCTCGCACGATCAAAACACCAAAATAACACCTAGAATTACGAATCGGATACCAAATCAAATGAAGTTTTCAATGAAATTTTAGAATTTCTATTTTAATAACCGGATGTCTGAATCATGTCAAACCAGCTTCGTTTCTCACCAAATTTGGCAGACAAGTCATAAATATAGTAATGGACCTATACCGAGTTTTGGAACCAATATACGGACCCGATATCAACAAAGTCAAACATTAGTTAATTCTTTAAAGTCATTAAGCCTTTAAACTTCAAAATTTTGATAAAAAGCGATAACTCAAGCTAGGTACCTCCGAATTTGATTATGGCATACGCCCAGGTCCCAAATTACGATATGGACCCACCGTACGGTCAAGATATGGATCCGGGTTCTTTTGCTCAAAATGTTGACCGAAGTCAACTCAAATGGATTTTTAAGCCAAATTTTCATGATTTATCAATTTTTAACATAAAAGCCTTACAAAAAAACATCCGGACTGTGCACGCAAATCGAGATAGGCTTAAGGAAGCTATTGGAGGCTTCGAAACATAGAATTGAGATTTAAAACTCTTGATGACCTATCGGGTCATCACATAACTATGTTTGTTTTATGAAAGACAACTTGATAACAGCAGAATATAGGCAAAAAGGGTCACTGAAGTTCATAAGAGTTCATCTTAACAACACTATTTCATATAGATACAACCAGTAGTTAGATATGAATACAAGGCTGTCACAATGGCAACTTAGAAGCTATTCTCAGAATTAATAGTCATTAATATAGAGAAGGAGAGCATTTCATGCTTCAGTTAAATGGTGAGGATGTAAACTATGAACTTTCAAGTTTTGTCCTAACTAGGATTATCAAACAGTAATCTTGACCACAAGAATGCAGGAAAATATTGTATGAAGATAGAGATCACAACAAATTAATTAATAGATTATATACGAAGTCTAAGTAAACACGAGATGTCATTTGAAGCACATTAAGAGAACTAAATCATGCAGACTATTAGGATTCAGAAATGAGAATCATTAAAGTCGTACAACATGCTAGTCAATATCAATTTGAAGATATTCAGAAACATGAAAATGATCACATATTAACAACACCGTATCCTGAACATGGATATAACATTTATATATTAATTATAACATCACAAACGACCACAGTCAACAGAAGACAACAAACACATCCATACCATTCTAATAAGATCAAGAAAAGAAGAGTTAGAGATGTACTGACCTTCTCGAGGTCAGTAGACCAAACAGGGATTTCTCTTCATTGCTTAAGACCCAAAACTTTAAGTTCAAAGCAGTGAAAGACTCAGAAACATAAAAGAAAGAAATCAGTAAGAAGCCCTAGTTTTTTGAAATCTCAGAATTACTCTTAGGTAGTTGTTGGTTGTTTTCTCTGATAGGTTGTTCGTGTTAGGTGAGAGCATTAAAGCCCCTATTTATAGTGCCATTTAAGACTCTAGGGTTTCAACAGATTCAAAATAATAATGGAAAGTAATGAAAGATTGATGATGATAGCAAGACTGAGGAAAATCTAACAGAGGTAGAGTGAAATCATAGTGAATCAAAGAGGAAAATGAATGAAGTTTTTACCTGTGTGCACGACAACCGTTACAAGTGGAGAAGCCATCGGGTAAAGATCGGAGGTCCAAAAGTCATTGCATTTGACCTCTAGTTCAGAATAATCATCACGAGGAGCTCATGCATGCTCTGATTTAGAAGAACGAGTGGAGAAACCAAATGAATGAAGTTTCATCATTTAGGTCTATGGTTTCAACTTGGGGGGTTTCGAATTCAATCAATGAAAATGGAAATTGAAATCACTGGCTTCATAACCTAGGTACAAAGTAGACAAATCTGTAAGTCGAATTTGAAAGAACAAAGAAAAAGTGGGGCTTCAACTTTACTGGCCGCGTCTGGTGTCTCAGACTTAAAAAAAAAAAGGGAAAATCAGTGGGATTCGACGATGGATAAGTAGGGAAAGACGATTTGGTAAAGGTTTTGTGACCTTGCACTGATTTGTGCAAGGTTTCATGACTCATGGGTTTGAAGGGATGAGAAAAAGGAGAGAGGAAAGGGAAAGAGAGGCATCAGGCGAGGTGAGAAGTGATTAGGTTTTGGGTAAGTTTAGGGGTCGTCTCCGAGTTTAAGTTGGGAGATGGAACGGGAGCCGTTAGATATGTTGATCAAGTCTCCGATCATTTTGATAATTAGGAATTCAGAAATGATTAAAATGGGAAATATCGATGGCCGTTGGATTACTTTGATCAGACGGTTGAAAATAAATCCCTGGATGCTTAAGAATTAAAGAGAAAATAGAGTTAAAACGTGGGCCGTTGATTAAAGAGATGGACAACCCAGATGGTTTGTGTGCGCTGGAGACGGGTGATGTGGAAAGCATCCATTGGTCAAGAAGTGATGACAAAGATTGCCAATAGGGATTAAAGGGGTTGTTTGGGTTGGGTATTTTCGGGCTGGGCTTGTCATTTGGGCCAAAATAAATTTAAAAGATGACCACTTGGTGTTTAGTTGAGAATTTCAATTGTAGCCTTTTGTCTTTTAATCCCTTTTTAAAAATTAATTTAAATAAACTTAATAATTTTCAATAAAATGCGGTAAAATTATAATTGTTATATATATTACTAATTATGTTAGTTAATTATTTAAAAAAATACTTTATTTTTAAAATTGTAACACTAAAATTGTAACACTATATAGGCCTATGTGATGTATATAAAGTTATTTCAATAATCTTAAAATGGTAAGTATGTTTGTAATTACATAATATTAGTGCTACGTGATTAATTTTAAAACTAATACTTAATTAATTTGTAAAAGTATGTATTTATTACTAGAAAATACTTTTACAATATATATTATAAATTATTAAGTATAAATAAATTAAATTTAAAAGGGAGGGTCAAAATTGGCTGTCAACGGCTACCTCTCTTTGACCGGAGACGATGAGCAAAGAAATTAAACCAAAGTCAATTTTGTCCCGACTTTAGGCATGCATTGCAGTAATGATATGAAGATTTCATGGTTGAGTTAAGGAAGATTCTGGGAAGATTTTGGGGAGATTGGGGTCGAATTCTGGTTTTGAATTGCTTACGTACCTCGGGTTTAACGAGGATCATGCCTCATGTAGTTTTGGAGTGAAGATTTCTGAGGGAGCGGCACTCACGGGAATTGACCCAGTATTATATTATGACTATACGACAAAACGGAGAATTGGGCACTCATGATAGCTTGAATTTTGCGGCTTGATTTGAAGGATTTGAAAATTTTGAGTTTCACTTGTCGTCTTGAACTTGGATCCTCGGTCTGCTAATGGGTCTACTGTCCTTCATAGCGTTGTAGTTTGGCCTACTGCTTAGCAAAGTTGCACGTTGTGGTGTTTGTTCTATCAAAACAAATGAGATACATGCATACCAATATATTTCAATGCCGAATATACTAAGATACGATGTAAATGATGTAGGAATGATGACGCCTGGCTGCCGAGGAGCCGTTATTTCGGATCGGGATGATGGGATACTTGATTTTGACTCGATTTGTTAGCCAGGTTGTGTACCATTTCGCAGCTGTCGGAGCATTTGAAAATTGTCTTCGCTTATTGGGAGAGCTTGATAGAGTGCGTCTCCGCTTGTTGGGAAAGCTTTGCACTGAGAAATGTCTCCGCTTGTTGGGAATGCTTGATTTGTAAAGTGCGTCTCTGCTTGTTGGGAGAGCTTTGTACTGAGGAATGTAAAGTAACCTCTACTTGGGAGTGATTGACTAAAACCGTAATCATGCCTGAAGTTGCATAAGCAGAACGTCAAAACATTCAAAGTAATAGCAAAGGAAATGAAAGCATGCCCAAGAGATACTCTTGACTACGAAGCTAAGTTGCGGCCATCGATTGGCAGAACATCGACGACGAGGTTTGCGACTATCTATTCTGGCATCCATTGTGACAGAGCGGCGATGCAGATTGGTCTATTGGCAAGATTGTTGTTTGCTATATATAAGGCTCCGATTGGTGAAGCCGATGTTCGATCTATACACGGCGCTACGATTGATTGAGCTGATGGTTTTCTATATACACGACTTTAATTGGTGAAGCCAACGACTCGTTTGTAGAGGGTGATCCGATTAGTTGAGTAGAAGGTTTTCTATATACATGGCTTCAATTGGTGAAGCCGATGACTCGTTTGTACAGGGTACTCCGATTAGTTGAGTAGGCAGTTTGCTATATACATGGCTTCAATTGGTGAAGTCGATGACTCGTTTGTACAGGGTGCTCCGATTAGTTGAGCATGCGGTATTCTATGTATAGGTTTTTCCGTATCAACTGTCTAATTCCAAGGTACCTGCAAAGGATTCAAAGGTTAGCTTTAGCTGTATCAGAAAAATTCAAGTAAAGGAGAAAGAGAGATAATCTTAGGCAAGTGGCGGATCCTTCATTTGCCCCAGTGTGTTCTTAGTGCCTTACTCTCTGTTGACCCCGCACTCAAAGAAAAATTCTTAGGGGGGGCGGGGAAGTTGGTTTGTGTCGACCACAATGTTGGTTTGCCCCGGCCTTTGACATGGTTGCACCGGGAAGTTCGGTAGATGGAAAAAATTACTGTATGTATATTTTTGTTTTAGAAAACATTTTGAAAACAATTTGTTTTTAAGGCAAATTTCATCGTTCCGGATTATGACATGTTACGAAAGGTTGTCCACATGCGAGCGTATCCTCTTGAGAACTTTGTCTTGTTGATGTCAATCTTCCATGACGCTTCTGAGAACACGGTTGCTTGTTGTTGTGACTGCATCCTAATTCTAACTAATGCATTACAAGGCTTTCCTAAGGTTATGACCGAACCCTTTCAGGTTGCCTATGTATCCAAAACGAAAATAGTTCTGAACGTAGTTTGTGTATTATGATGAAATATGATGAAGATAACCGAGCCTGACTCATGGAGCCTACGTATCCAAATGGAATTTGGTTAAAGCGTAGTTCGATTACAACAGATGCAAAATGATGAGATTAGGAATGAAAATGGTCGAGTTTGACTCAGATTGCCTACGTATCCAAATGGAATCAGGCCAGAATGTAGTTGAATTACAAAACACGACTGAATCCGATGAGGATTACCTACGTATTCCTTTCTGAGGAAATCAAGTCGGCGTAGTTCCTGAATATCATACAAAAGTGATATTTGGTTTTTCTATTACAATAGAAAGGGGGAGGGGGAGAGAAATTGAACGCTATGTGGGTTTCCTACGTATCCCTCCGTGGGATGTTAGGTTGAGTGTAGTTCTGTTACGGCGAAAACCTAACTCTATTTATCATCAAATATAGTATCTCTTGATTGTGTTGGAGTTGATGGGCTTCGTGTTGATTCTTCCATCCATTTCTTCCAAGATTAGAGCTCCAACCGACAATGTTCAGTGAACTACGTAAGGACCTTGCTAGTTTGGTGCGAAATTTCATCTAACTTCTTCTTGGTGGGGAAATATTTTCCTCAAGACCAAATGCCATGGTGCGAACTAGCGAGGCTTCACTCTCTTGTTAAATTCATTGGCCATCTTGTTTTGATATAGCTGACCATGACATACTACATCCATTTTTTTCTCGTCAATGAGCATGAGTTGCTCCTGTCTGACCCGTATCCATTCTGTGTCATCCAATTTTGCCTCTTGAATGACCCTTAAAGACAGTATTTCAACCTCTATGGGTATCATAGCTTTAGTGCTATATACCAACATGTACGACGTTGCCCCAGTGGATGTTCTCATGGTGGTCAATAACCCAGTAAGGCGAAAGGTAGTTTCTCGTGCCATTGTCTGTGATTGTCCACTATCTTTCGTAGAATTCTCATGATATTCTTGTTGGCTGCCTCGACTGCCCCATTCATTTGTGGCATGTTGGCTATGGACTTGCGGTGGATGATCCTGAACTTCTCGTAGGTTTCTCTCATGAGGTCAATGTTGAGGTTAGCGGCATTGTTAGTAATGATAGACTCCGGTATCCCAAATCTACAAACAATGTTGTTTCGGACGAAATCAGCCACTACTTTCTTTGTGACGGCCTTGTAAGTAGATGCCTCGGCCCATTTGGTGAAATAGCCGATAGCTACCAAGATAAAGCGATGTCTATTTGATGCGGCAGGCTCTATAGGTCCATTCACGTCCATACCCTAAGCGGCAAATGGCTACGGTGAACCCATTACGCTTAACTCATTTGAACCCATATGAAATCCACGTGAATCTGGCACTGGTGACACTTCTGTACTTAGCGAATACTGTCGCTTTCCATAGTCATCCAAACATATCTAGCTCTCAATATCTTCTTGTCTAATGTTAATCCGTTCATATGGGGTCCGCATGTTCTTGCATGTATTTCCTCCAATAGTCTGGTTGCCTCTGTAGCACATCTCAACAAACCTAAGTCTGGGGTCCTCCTGTACAGGATTTCTCCGTTAAGGAAAAAGTAGTTTTCTAGCCTCCTGAGGGCTCACTTTTGACCATTATTAGCATTTTCCAGGTATTCTCTGGTTGCAAGAACTTTCCTGATGTCGTGATAACATGGTTTACCATCTGGTTCTTCATCTACATGGAAGCAATAGGCATGTTGATCCCTGATCTCTACCTTGATAGGGTCGATGTAGTTCTTGTCTGGATATTGTATCATAGATGATAGGGTTGCAAGGGCGTCGACGAACTCGTTCTGAATTTTGGGGACGAGCTTGAACTCAATCTTTGTGAACTTCTTGCATAGCTCCTTTACGAAGTGCTGGTATAGAAGTATATTGACATTCTTAGTGGACTATTCCCCTTGGACTTGGTGTATCAATAGATCGGAATCCCTTATGACCAAAAGTTCTATGAACATGTCGACTGCCATTCTGATCCCAAGGATGCATGCTTCGTATTTAACCATATTATTGGTCCAAGGGAATCTTATCTTTGCCGATGCTGGATAGTGCTATCCAGATTCTAAAATCAGGACTGCCCCAATTCCGACTCCTTTGAAGTTTGCTGCTCCATCGAAAAACATTCTCCATCCAGGGTACGATTATGTAATATCTTCTCCAACGAATAATACTTCTTCATCGGGAAAATACATAGTAAGTGGCTCGTAATCCCCATCCATCGGATTCTCTACGAGGTGGTCATCTAAAGCTTGCCCTTTGATAGCCTTTTGAGTTATGTACACAATGTCAAATTCACTGAGGAGAATTTTCCATTTAGCTAGCTTTCCAGTAGGCATCGGCTTCTGGAAGATGTACTTGAGTGGGTTGAGCCAAGATATCAGATGCGTAGTGTATGCTGACATGTAATGCCTTAGTTTCTGGGCAATCCAAGTCAAAGCACAACAAGTGCATTCTATCAGAGTATACTTGGCCTCGCATAGCGTGAACTTCTTAATTAAGTAGTAGATGGCCTGCTCCTTTGTCCATGTTTCGTCATGCTACCCTAACACACAGCCGAAGGTGTTATCCAAGACTGACAAATATAGTAACAATGGTTACCCGGGTTCGGGGGAACCAACACTGGTGGTTTTGATAGATACTCCTTGATTCTGTCGAAGAATTTCTGGCACTCTTTTGTCCATTTTGTGGCAGCACCCTTCTTCAGTAACTTGAAAATGGGTTCATAGATTACTGTGGGCTGGGCTATGAAGCGGCTGATATAATTTAATCTACCCAGGAAACTCATCACATCTTTCTTGCTCTTTGGTAGTGGTAATTCCTGAATGGCCTTGATTTTTGATGGGTCTAGTTCTATCCCCTTCCTGCTTACAATGAAGCCCAACAGCTTTCCAGCAGGGACTCCGAACGCGCACTTTGCCAGGTTCAACTTCAAACTGTACCTTCGTAGGCGTTTGAAAAATTTCTTCAAATCGTCCAAGTTCTCTGCACTCTTTTGAGACTTTATGATGACGTCATCCACATACACTTCAATCTCCTTATGAATCATGTTGTGAAAAAGGGTCGTCATGGCCCTCATATGGGTGGCACCGGCGTTCTTGAAACCGAATGACATGATTCTATAGCATTAAACTCCCGAAGGTGTAGTGAAGGCCGTCTTCTCTGCATCTTCCTCGTGCATTAAGATTTGGTGATACCCTACAAAACAATCCACAAACGACTGTAGTTCATTCTTCATGCAGTTTTCGATGAGGATGTGGATGTTTTGGTAGAGGGAAATCATCCTTTGGACTAGCTTTGTTGAGATCTCGGTAGTCCACACATATTTTGATCTTTTCATCTTTCTCGGGTACTGGGACAATAGTTTCCAACCAGTTGGGATAGTTGGTGACCCTTGCCACATTCGCTTCTATCCGTTGGTCACTTCTTCCTTTATCCTCAGATTTAAATCAGGTTTGAATTTTCTGGGTTTCTGCTTGACTTGCGGTCTGGTAGGATCGGTGGGCAGTCGATGTGAAACAATGTCAGTGCTTAATTCCGACATGTCATCATATGACCATGCAAACACATCGATGTACTGTCGCAGGAGCACAACCAGTATTTCCTTCTGCTCGGCTTCTAAATAAATGCTGATTCTGGTCTCTCTTATGGCTTCTTCACTTCTGAGGTTGATCACTTCTATTTCTTTAAGGTTGGGCTTTCTATGACTCTCCAACATCTCAATCTCTTGAGGGAGATTGTCTGGCATCATATTCTCGTCATACTCCTCGTAATTTGGGTTGTTGCGCTTGACGGTTTCATTACATGTCATAATCACAGGACACGGGTTTTTAGCATTTTGATTAATGAGAATAAAATCTAATTATAAATGAAGTGGTAAACAAAGTTGCAATATTTGAGAAAATAATTCTTTTTTATTTCATCAAAAGAGGAACATCTTAAGCGTTCAAAAGAGGCAAATGGCAAAAAGGTACAGACACGGTGGGGCCTCAATTGACCGTGCGCTTTTCAAAAGAAAACTTTTACAGTTCCATACTACAAAGACTTTCGGCGAACCAAATATGGATTGGAGGTCCAATTCGGTAGCTCTTCCCTTGGTTTGGCATCCCTGATATTCAGTGTCTTGATGTCAGTCCCTTCACATAATTCTTTAATCATATTCACTAACAACTTTCCCATCCCATCGATGATATCATCTTCTGGTACTGAACTCTGACCCAAACTTGAAACATGCTCTGGCACAAAAACCTTTTTCCCGGAGCTTTCCCCTCCGGAGGCTGATATCCTATGTCAGCCTTTCCTTTCTGCCCATTATGTTCAATTTGCTCTGTGATTCCATCTGACCTGGATCCCAACCCTATTTCTAGCCTATATCCATATTTCATCATTTCCCTCATAGCCATCTTGGATCTATACGGTGACTGCATTCCCCAGTTTTGTTCAGTATTTTCCATTTCGGTAGCCTGCATTATTTCCACTACATGGAAAGCAACTTCGTCCAGCCCTTCAATGATTTGAACAACATACTCCAACCAAGCGGAGTGACCATACTTGGCGTGAACCATGATCTCCTAACATCTCCACTCAAATTTTATGCATTGGTGTAAAGTGGATGGGACGACCACTGCCATGTGTATCTAGGGCCTTCCCAGCAACAAGTTGTAGGAAGAAGAGATGTCCATTACTTGAAACAATATGGGAAATTTGACCGGCTCAATCTGCAAGGCCAAATACATTTCTCCAATAACATCCTTTTGTGAACCATCTAAGGCCCTTACCCTCACGTGGCTTTCCTTGAATTCCCTCAAATAAATTCCTAACCACCGTAGGGTGGAGAGCAGACAAATGTTGACTCCTAACCATCCATAGACAAACACTTGATACACCACTTTGTCCCTACATTTGACGTGACTTGCGCCTTCGATAGGAAGTTCGTCTCTTATGAAAGTGATCATATTTGCTTCGACCATTTTCCTAATTATTGCGGCGAGCGCCTCACTGGTGGTGTTACTTGGTACACTTACCCCACTTAGTACTTTCAATAGGGCGTCCTTATGACTGTCAGAACTTATTAACAGATCCATGATTGATATCTGTGCTAGAGTGTTCTTCAGCTGCTCCCCCATATAATACTCCTTGGTCGACATTCTCTTCCAGAACTCGACAGCTTTTGGGTCTGTTATGTTCCTTCTTTGAATTTGCTCTCTTCCTAAGTTCCCTCAATTGACATCTTCAGGAGCGTAGCACTTCCCGGACCTAGTCATGCCATGGGTTGTGGCAAAGTTTGTCATTTTGGCCTTCCCCTTTTGCTGGTACGCCCACGGGATGGTTTTGTATTCCCGACTTTCTTCGTCCTCTGTAGTAAAGGTAGGTTGTCGATGATAGGTCTGAACAATCACTATAGGTATCACTTGTACTGTAATCATCGGAGCCCTTTGAGAAGGGATCCTGGCGGCTTCTACATATCCTATAGTGACAATCGTTCCCTTTAGGTCATATTCTTCATCCAATGTGATCATGTTAACTCCTTGGTTTCGGTAATTTGGCAGCGGATTGCAATTCACATTGTGCGGTGCCAGAGTGCATTGAATGGCTTCGCTATTGATCAATATTTTGATCTCAGTTTTTAGATTAAAAAAATCTTCAGTAGCATGCCTAGGCACATTAGAGTGGTACACGCATCTTTTAGTTGCATCAAAATACTTGGAGGGGTATTCAGGAACCTTTCCTTTAACCGGATGTATCAATCCTTCCCTTCTCAATCTCTTGAACAATTGGGCCAGAGGCTCAGCAATCGGGGTATAATTTCTTGGACCCCTCTCTTCAAACTTGGGCCAAGGGCGTGGTGCATAAGCGAGTCGGTTTTGGTGAGTAGTGGTTTGGACATGATCATATGGTCATTGTGGGTTCTGGTTATTGTTGGCTCGAGGAGGGTTGTATTGTGGTTGAAGGTGGTAATATGGCTAGGTATTATAGACTGGAGCGTAAGCGGGTGGTAGTGAATGATTGTTTGGGGAATAGGAAGTGTTTCCGTGATATGGGTTGGGTTGATAGTAAGGGACGACTGCTAAAAGCTCCTCTTTCTTCTTCTTTCTGCTATTGATTAACCCTGATTGGATGGCCTTGCTAGCCACTTGCAGTGCTGCCATGGATTGTACTTTACCAGATTTTCTATACCATCATTCCCATAATATTTTTAAAGTATATCCCTTCTTGGGCTCTAATGAAATACTTGGTTAATCCACTGTCGTCCACCGTAGGTTTTGCCCTGGCGGCCTCTGACCTCCACCGATGTGTATATTCTTGGAATGACTCAGATGGTTTTTCCTGCAGGTTCACCAGTGCGAAACGATCAGGTGTGATTTCCATATTGAATAAAAAATGATTCTTGAAGACCTCTGCCATATCTTGCCAAGTTCTCCAATTTCGCAGATCCTGTCTAGTATACCAGTTGAGTGCTTCTCCCGTCAAACTTCTTATAAATAACTTCATTCTTAGCTTCTCATTCCTCCCCACTCCGACCAACTTGTCATAATATGCCCTCAAATGTGCATGGGGATCACCCGTCCCATCGAAGATATCGAACTTTGGGGGTTTATACCTTACTGACATATCCATATTCGAATGAATACATAGATCTTCGTAGTCCAAACTTTCACTTCCTCGGGCTACTTGGAGGCTTTTCATCTTCTTTATCAAGATTTGAAACTGCTTAGATACTGACTCTTCTTCCTTACGCCTGGCTTCCCTCTCCATTTCGGCGTATTGGTCAATCATATAAGGCACCCTGACCTAGACAGGCACTATAAAGGTAGGTTCAGAAATGGCATATACAGGGGGGAACATACCGCTCATGGACGGCGGCATGTGCCACAGGTATGTGCTGGTTAGTTGTCAAGGTGACCCTATCTATAGAGTCTAGATAGGGGGATTTGGTGGGTTTACGAGGGTTACTAGGGGTATGACTCGAGTGGTAGGAGCTGTAGTTGGGGTGTTGCTGTTTTGGCATGATGTGGAAGGAAAATGGTCAGGAATCGAATCCAAAGAAGGGAATCGAGGTGGTTGAGGAAGCATTGTCACGGCCAGGTGCGCTAGTTCCCTGATATGCTGCATTTCCTCCCTTAGAGACTCCATTTCATGGGCCATCCTAGCCACGTGTTCATCATTCCCGGTATCGTTCTTTCCCCCTGATCGCCCCGGGCTGTCGGCTATGACCAGAGCATGTTCAGTTGGGTTTTCTACGGTTAACATCTTTCTTGTTGACCTTAGATTGTATGGTGGTTCTGCTAGTTTTGGTCGACACAAACCAGTTGTAATGATCCGATCTGTTATTTTGAGCTCTAGTGCATGGTTCGGCAGTTTGAGGCCTTGAGTAGCTTCACTTCATGTATCATGACTTGTACATGAGGTCAGAATCGAGCTTCGGGAAGTTCGGAGTTGTTTCGGAATGAAAATTCTCAATTTTGAAGCTTTAAGTTGGAAAAGTTGACCAAGGTTCTAATAGTTTCGTATGATGATTTCGGACTTGGGCGTATGTTCAGGTTGAGCATCGGGTGGCCCGGGAGCATTTCAGCACTTATTGTGGAAAGTTAACATTTTGAAGGTTTTAGAAATTCCTAAGTTTGATTTGAAGTGGACTTTGGTGTTAACGATGTCCGTTTGAGATTCCGAGCCTTGGAATAGGTTCGTGTTGTGATTTATGACTTGTGCGTAAAGTTTGACGTCATTCCGGAATGTTTAAGTGTGATTCAGACGCGTTCGTCGAAGTTTGAATGTTTGAAAGTTAAAAGAAGGATTTGATCGTCGATTTATGGTTTTGATGTTTTTTGGTGTGATTTGAGGCCTCGAGTAGGTTCGTATTATGTTTTGGGACTGGTTTGTGTAATTGGACGGGGTCCCGAGGTCCTCAGGTGTGTTTCAGATGTGTTTGGGTTGTATCGCGCTCTTATTTGATGTTTCAACGTCGTTTCTTTGGACATAAAGGGCACCATATTGAGAGAATGACCTTTTGTTTTTGATTGGATTGAACCATTACATCCATATTGTAATTACGGAGCCATAGCAACAAGAATCGTCAAATTCCGATGTCGTACGAGAGAGTTATGCCCACTTTCGTGTCACACAAAATTGCTGGTTTCTGGTGTGAAGCTTTGTTCTTCGCGAACGCGAGAGAGGTTCCGCGAATGCAAAGAAGGATTTCTTGGTTGACCGGTTAACGCAAAAAAATTCTCTTCGCGAACACGAAGGTCTCCCGCGAAGGCGATGAAGAAAAATCATTTGGACAGTGTTTTAAACCGAGAAATTTATTATTTTGGGCATATCTTGAGTTCTAGAGCCCCGTTTGAGGTGATTTTCACGGCGTTGTTCTCATATCAACAAGGGGGGTAAATATCTGACCTTTACTTTGATATTTTTCCATGATTATTTTCGTTGGTTATTATTTTTATCCGTGTTTGGATTGTAAAAAATTGGGGTTTTGAGCCCCAAAGTTATGAGATGGTAAATCCTTAATTTGAGGGTCAATTCATGGGTGAAATTAGATGATTTTCGAAATATATACTATATAAATTATGGGTAATAATTATTTTTAATAATTTTCAAAATCCGGGCATGTTGGCCCGAGGGTTGACTTTATTGACTTTTCTAGCACGGTTGAAAATTATTATAAATTTATTAATTATGGGTATTAGAGTATATTTTTATTGGTTTGCACATTATTTGACTAGTTTTGGATCGACGGGCATCAGTTTGAGGTGTTAGAGAGGCTTTGGAGCTGGTTATGCAACTTCTGAGCGAGGTAAATCTCCTGTCTAACCCTGTGAGGGGGAATTTACCCCGTAGGTGTTATATTCTTATGTGTTACATGTTGTGGGAGCTACACACATATTAGGTGACGAGTGTCCGTGCGTATGCTAGAATTCCTAATTATGTCTGGGTAGACTTAGGTCCACGCCATGCTATAATTGTACTATTTGAGTTATCTTTGCTCGTTTAATTCCTTTATTTCGCGTTACGACTTGAGACTAGACTTACATAGGGTGATAGACTCGCTATTATAGAGTTGTGACGAGCTACTTGATAATCCTCGGAATAACTTGTGCTTCCCTCATGAATTTCTCCTGCATTGTACGTATTCATTGTAAAGTTTTCCTTAAATTTCATAACTCACACGTATATTCGTGAGTGGGGTCAAGGACCCGTTAAAGCTTTTTACTGTCATGGCAGCGGGTCGTTCGCCTCACCAGTATAATAGATGCCTCTATGTTTCGTGCCGCTCGACCCTTGGCAATGTATACATTATTATGGGATCAGGCCGTTCGCCTCAGCATTTCTATAAATACTCTTATGAGATCGGGCCGTTCGCCTTGGCAGCGTCGTGCGTAATTGTCACGACCTGGAATTTCCACCGTCGGGATCGTGATGACGCCTAACATTCCACTTGCTAGGCAAGCTGACGTTAGAGAATTATTAAGCAAATCCTTATTCAATTCAGTAAATAACAGCAAATAAGCTAAAATGGAATACAACAAGTGAGAAATAATATAAAAACTTATTTTAGATAGGTTGCAGACTGATTTGGTATGACTCTTGTCTTGCTGGTGTTGTTGAACTGTAGATCTCGTATTTGCAAGGTATTGCTTGCAAATACGAGTCTCGCATTTGCGAGATCATGCACGTATTTGCAATGCTGGAGGAGGCTGGGCAGCTTCGCATTTGCGAAGCTATGTCCGGTTTTGCGATGGGTGAGGCCTTCACAATTCTGATGGGCTGGTCGCTTTTGCCACTCTAGAGAACAAGGGACAACTTCGCTTTTGCAAAGACAATTCCTCATCTGCGACGGTCCCCTGTTCACATTTGCAATCATTGTGTCGCATTTGCACCATCAGATGAGCTTAGGCACTAAACTCATTTGCGATCAGTGGTTCACATTTACAGACAACACAATTGCAAACAGGAGTTTGCAATCGCGATACCTGCAACTGGGTAAAATGTGGGGATTTCGGGACTTAGCTCATTTTACACTATTTCTGAGACCTAGACTCCATAGAGGCAATTGTTGGAGAGCAATTTCTTCCCAACTTCATAGGTTAGTAACTTTAACTTGTTTTTATTCAATTTCATTACCTTTTCATGAATTTTCACCATCAAATCTAAGATTTCGTAAAGTAGAAATTGGGATTTTGGGTAGAAATTAGGGATTTTGTAAAATTGAGATTTAGACCCCAAATTGAGGTCGGATCTCGAAACAAATTGCATATTTAGACTGGGGGAGAATAAGTAATCGGGATTTGGTCTCAATATCGGATTTCGACCACGTGGGCCTGGGTTGACTTCTTGTGAACTTTTGGATTTTGACTAAGATTGAACCTTTAGTGATTGGGGATGTTTCTTTTAGCATTGTTTGACTTCCTTAGATGATACGTGACTAGGTTTTGAGCGTTCTGAGGAGTATTTCTAAGGAATATGGAATTGGATTATGGTTTTTTTTTTGGAATGGGGTAAGTGTCTTGCCTAGGTTTGTTGGGGAATATTTCCTAATAATTAATATTGTTTGCTACATGCGGGGGTCATGCATATGCGAGGTGGCGAACGTATATGCATGTGCGAGGGTTTCCATGCTCGGGAGGGGGGGGGGGATTATATACTTCTTTGTGCCTTGTTGAACTTGGTGATCCTTTAACTTATGCTTCATTCAATTCTATGACTGACGAGTTTAATTATCCATGTTAGAACTCATGTTAGAATGTATGACATCTTAAAGGGATTTAATGCATTGTTTTTGAGATTTTTTACATACTTAACTTGACTGTATCAATATGAACACACATCTATACCTGTTATTTACATGTTACTTGAGCTTCTTTATCCGTAATAAGAGATGATAATTGGGGCCTTAGTGAAATTTTTGGCATGATGGGTATTTCCGTGCGTTTGATATGATGTTGGCACGATGTGTACTTCCATATGGTTTGAAATAAGATTGGCCTGTTGGTTGTTTCTGTGCGAAAAGAATGGGAGTTGAATTGTTGTTATGATTACTCTATGTTCCTTATGTAGCTCACCTCTATGTTTCCTATTTGGTATGTTAATATCATATCTATGTTCCTACATTGTATGTTACCATTACATCTACGCTTTTACTCTATTTACTACAGCTACATGTCCTTACCTAATCCATGTCTTTGCTTGTTACTAGACTTTACATGTTACATGCCCTTATTTGTTACGTGATTTACTTATTAAATGCCTTAACCTGTTAAGTGCCACTTACTACATGCCCTCACTTACTATATGCCTTCACTTACTATATTCCTTTACTTGCTACACGCCTCTACTTGTTACCTGATTTCACTTATTAAATGCCTCCACTTGATACCTGTTTTTACTTACCATGCATCTTTACTCATTTTATGTCCTACTCTTCTATGCTTAGTCGGATTAGATGGCTTTTAGATTCGTTGTGTATTTATGCTTTGTGGAAGCCTTGTTATTATATATGGGAGACTAACTCTTTAGTGGGTTGCCCATCTTACTTTGTTTAAGTTTGTGTTTCCTAGTTAATTCCGCGTGTTCACTTTCTTGGTGTTAGGTTATGAACTTTCACGTGCTTGGTTGTTGTTGAATAATTTCATAAGAACTGATATATAAATGTGGATAGGATTGCACGCCGCAACAATATTTTTATTTATATGTTGATCGGGTTGCACGCTGCAACAATAGTATTATTATATATGTGGATAGAATTACATGCTGCAATAGTATTATTAGTATTGATATGTGGAGTGGATTGCGTGCCGAAACGAAAAAGATTAATTGTGGTTATTGTAGAAATGCAGGGTAAGGCTGCGTACAATAGACCCTTGTGGTCCGTCCCTTCCCTGGACCTCTCACATAGCGGGAGCTTAGTGCACCGGGCTACCGTCTTTCTTTGTTGTTATATTCCACCACCGTGTTGTGTTTTAAGACTGTGATGTGATGATATTCTGGGGCCCTCTGTCATTTATTTTCTTGTTCCGTTTATTATGTAGTTTTTCATTTCTCTATCTCGTTATTGCTTCTCTGCTTATTATCTATATAGGTAAAAATAATAAGTGAGTATCTTTTAACTTAAAACCTCGTCACTACTTCACTGAGGTTAGTCAAGATACTTACTAAGTACATATCACGACCCACAACCGCCAAGCGATCGCGATAGCGCCTAATGCACTTGCGGCAAGCCAAACATAATAAAAGCGGAACAAGATAACATAAATAATGAGAATAATACACGTCTAAAGCCACTAACATAAAATAGCTGCATCGATACATAAAAAATCCCCCAAAACTGGTAAATACAGAGTCATGAGCTCTAAAATGGAAGTACAAGTTTGAATTACAAAGTACAATACTATATGAATAAAAGCAACAGTACATAAATTAAATGAGATGCCAAACACTGCGGTCAATACCCAGCTTTACCTCATCTCTTTGCAAATCCTCAGCTACGAGTCACAGCTACCCATGCCTCGATATAACACCTGGATCTGCACAATTAGGTGCAAAGTGCAGTATGAGTTCAACCGACCCCATGTACTCAGCAAGTATCATAATTAACCTTGGCGAGGTAATAGTGGAAAATATTATTAATGATACTCGCTAATAACCTGTACAGTTCATGAATCTCACAAGTGCACATCAATAGTATCAACAAGTCATGAATCACAGATAAAGCCTCCTCGGAGCACAAGATAACGTAACATGCTCCGTTTCAGTTAATCAATCCGACATATAGAGAAGATATGCAAAACAAGGCACGTATAAATTCCCGGTCTAGCATATAGAGATGATATGTGAGTAAAACATGTATACAACCAAGGAAATTGCAAGTAAAGAAGAAATTCAATAACCACAAGACACACTGGCCAGTTTTCCTCTTATTGCATGTACACTGTCAAGAGAGAAACATGAGATGGGGGCGCTAGGGGGATGGATCCTTATCCACAAGCTATACGAACAACTCACGTGCTTATATAACCACCGCACAGATAACTCACGTGCTAACATAACTAAGATCCGCACAGACAACTCACGTGCTATTAACCCATTCCATATCACATAGAATATCATATACAAGAATACATGTACAGGAAGAATGGATATCAATTTACATACCCATGGACTGATATAAGTGACATGCTAAAGTATACGCATGTGCGAAGTATGCTACCATAGTTCTAGTCAGGCTATTACTCCACAAGAATAGCAACTAATATGTTAGACGAAGATCAACCAAAAAATAATCTCTAACATGATTCAACTGGCTTACAATGTGAGTACATTATAAGAAACATGATAACATGAAGCTTAGCAATCAAGTCAAGGCATACAATAGCCTAATCACTACCCCGAGCATGGATAATACCCCGGTGCATGCAGATGGGTTCAACCCTCCTCACATGTGCGCCACCCATTGCACATAGCTATCACTAATAACTTAGAAAAATAGTACCTCAGCCGACAATTAGAGTCTTCAGCATTTGTTCAAGCAGAATGACCTTAATTTGCAGCAGCGGAGATGGTTACAGTTTCTGAAAGACTATGATAACACCATACTATATCATCTGGGGAAGGCCAATGTGGTGGCCGATGCATTGAGTAGGAAGACGGAGAGTATGGGCAGTTTGTCATATTTACCGCTAACAGAGAGGCCACTAGCCATGGATGTTTAGGCTTTGGCCAATCAGTTTGTCAGACTGGAAGTTTCGAAGCCTAGCCGGGTTCTTTCTTCCATGGTTTTTTGGTCTTATTTGTATGAGCTCATCATAGCATGTTAGTATGATGACCCCCATTTTCTTATCCTTAAGGACACAGTGCAGCACGACGATGCCAATGAGGTTTCTATTAGAGGTTATGGGGTGTTGCGGATGCAGGGACGGATATGTGTGCCCAATGTGGATGGGTTGTGAGATTTTATTCTTGAGGAGGCCCACTGTTCGCGGTACACCATTCATCCGGGTGCTGCTACAATTTATTAGGATTTGAGACAGCACAATTGGTATTGTAGAGTATCTGGCTTGGTGTTTGAACTGTCATCAGGTGAAGTACGAGCATCAGAGGCCGAGCGGTTTACTTCATAGACTTGAGATTCCAGAGTTAAAGTTGGAGCGTATCACCATGGATTTCGTTGTTGGATTCCCATGGACTTTGAAGAAATTTGACGCACTGTGGGTTATTGTGGATAGACTGACCAAGTATGCACACTTCATTCCGGTTGTGACTACCTATTCTTCAGAGCATCTTGCTCAAATCCATGTCTGTGAGATTGTTCGTCTTCGTGGTGTGCTGGTGTCCATTATATCTAATCATGGCATGCAATTCACATCGCATTTATGGAGTGCTCCGTAGCGTGAGTTAGGCACACAGGTCGAGCTTTGCATGACATTCCACCCCTAGACGGATGGGTAGTCTAAGTTCACCAATCAGATCTTGGAGGATATGCTACGTGCTTGTGTTATGGATTTTAGTGGTTCATGGGATTAGTTTCTACCGCTTGCAGAGTTCGCCTACAACAATAGCTACTAATCGAGTATTCAGATGACTCCTTATGGGGCTTTATATGGGAGGCGATGTCGTTCTCCAGTTGGTTGGTTTGATCCGGGAGAGGCTAGGTTATTGGACACTGATTTGGTTAATGATGCCTTGGAGAAAGTCAAGTTGATTCAGGATCGGCTTCGTACAACACAGTCTAGGCAGAAGAGTTATGCCCAAAATTTGATACGCTCAAGTTACACCTATATAAATAGTGTAAGGCGGTCGATGTCAAATATAATAACCCAACTAGGTTGGGGTCTAATCCCATAGGGAATAGGTGTGAAAAGGTTACTTGAATAGTGTGTAACTTGACTTAAGCCGTAATTCTACTCTGTTAGTTTGGAAAGAGTTTTGTAATTGTGAATTGTTAAGAAAAGCTATTTTGTTAAGAGAATTGATTAAGAAACCAAGGTTGTGTCCCCGTCAATGGAGTGTAATGCTATCAGTGTTAATATGATATATTTCTAATGTGAAGTCCTTAGATATGTAAATGGTTCATAAATGACTACCCAATATTTTTCAATAATTAGGTAGCATTTCCTCTTTATGAATTTCCCAAATATAAAAGAGTTACAATTAAGAACAACCAATTTATGCCAAGTAGAACCCACTTAATTCTAAGTGATTCTATTAAATAAGGTTTAAAGCCTTGATTTCTTGCTATTCAATTCTACCAAACCCTAACCCCACTTTTCCAAGTAAAAGATAGAGTAAAATGTCACTAGTTAATGTTTGCAACCATCAACCATAAATGAAGCATGAGAAATGAATAGAAATCAACCAACCATTATATATATATATTCAATGATAAACACCCATTAAAATTACACCCACTTAGGGTCCACAACCTTAGTATTTAAATTTAGCTACTCATACTAGAATACAAGAACAAAGAAATAAATAAAGTAATAAAAGCTTAAAAAGAGGACAAAGTCTTAGATTCTCTCTCAAAAGCTCCAAGATAAATGGTGTATTCAATGCTCTAAGTATAGCCACTTTTTCAGACAAGATATCTCACAAAACACTAGTCATTGTATTTATAATGTCCCAAAATTTGTGGACAAAATGTGACAAAAATGACCCTTCAGATTAAGTCTGTGGCCGCAGAATAGGCCGCAAAACATATTCGCGGTCCGCACATCTTCAGCCGTGCCGCAGATCTGATCACAAATTTTTCCAGTTCTCCCTCGCATGTTGATTATGTGGTCCGCATACTGATTTCACAGCCGCATAGTGTAGCACAGATTCATCTTCAGTAGAAGTCCTCTTGCATTTGTGCGGCAACTTTGTGGTCTGCATAAGAGTTATGCGACCACATAATGAGGCACATATTTGACTCTTTGATATTGGGATGGCTTGGTTAGCTCTACAATGGGTATGCGGTCCACACATCACTTCCGCGGTCACAGATCTGTTGCATCTATGCCTTTTCATGGGTTTTTGTCATATTTTTCATGTTCTTGGTTCTTCAAGTCATGTTTCCTGCAAACACCAAAAATACAAAAGAAATGACTTACAATGCTTTAAAGGATGAGCTAAAGTCTACATAATTAGTATCAAAAGTGCCACATTTCTACGACACATAAGCTGATCGGAAGGATCATGATGTATCATTTATGATGGGAGAGAGAGTTTTGCTTGGAGTTTCACCCATGAAAAGTGTGATGAGGTTCGGGAAGAAGGGCAAGTTGATCCCTATATATAATGGTCCTTTTGAGATCCTTCAGAGAATTGGTGAGGTGGCCTACAAACTTTCATTGCCACCCAACTTATCGGCAGTTCACCCGATATTCCATGTTTCCATGCTCCGGGAGTATCATGGTGATCCGTCCCATGTATTAGATTTTACCACATTCCAATTGGACAAGGATTTTACTAATGTTGAGGAGCCGGTGGCCATCTTGGACAAGCAGGTATGAAAGTTTAGGTCAAAGAATATTGCTTTAGTGAAGGTTCATTTGAGGGGTCATCCGGTCAAGGAGGCGACCTGGGAGACCGAGCATGACATACAGAGTCATTATCCTCAACTTTTTTCCACTTCTGGTATGTTCTTATGCACATTCGAGGATGAACGTTTGTCTTAAGAGGGGGAGAATGTAATGACCCAACCCGTCTTTTTTTGTATTTGAGCCCCGCTTCCCCTTTTAATGCTTCATACATGTATATTTGTGGTTTTATGACTTGAGGGGTTGGTTAATTTTGTTGCGGGAAGATTTTTGGTTGATTTGGACCCTTTGGTTCTTATTTTAGAAGCTTAAGTTAGAAATATTGACCGAAGTTTGACTTTTATGAAAATGACCCCGAAACGGTGTTTTGATGTCTCTGATAGGTTCGTATCGCGATTTTGGACTTGGGCATATGCTCAGAATTGAATTCGGAGGTCCCTATGTTGATTTGACTTGTTTTGCCGAAAGTTGGCAATTTGATGTTTAGAAGTTTTCCCTAAGTTTGACCATAAGATTACTTTATGGCTATCGGGTTCAGAATTTAGTTTTTGGACTTAGAATAGGCCCGTTTTGCTATTTGGAATTCATCTGCAAAATTTGATGTTATTTGGAGTTGGTTTGATAGGATTTGACGTTTGGTTGCAATTCTAGAGATTCTTACGTTTTGTTTTGAAATTCATGTGTTTTGATTGGTGATTCATGGTTCTTGATCTTATTTTGGTATTTTGATCACGCGGGCGTGTTCGTATGATGTTTCTAGACTTGTGTGGATGTTTGGTTTGGAGCTCAGAGAGCTCGGGTAAGTTTCAGACGTGTTTCAAAATGGTTTGGACTCAATCAAAAGTTGCTGGTGTGCTGGTGCCTTAGGTGTGGCAATTGCGAACACCAACATCGTAATTACGATACCTTGATCGCAATTATGAAGAGTAGGCTACACATGCTAGTCTCGTATTTGCGACAATTTTGTCGCATTTGCGATGGGAGCAGGCTTCGCAAATGCGAAGCCAATGTTACATTTGCAACTTCCCAATAGGTTGTCAGGCTCCGCAATTGCTAGATCTTCTTCTCAATTTCGAGGATTTGCAATTGTGAACCCACTGTCACAAATGCAACATTTGCGCCTGAACAAAAGAATTGGGAAGACGGGATTTGATCTCATTTCTTTCATTTTAGAATCCTAGACTCGGTAGGAGGCGATTTGGAGAGGGGATTTTCACCTACAATCATTGGGTATGTGATTTTGATCAATTTTCAACAATATTACATGATTATGTATGAGATTTAATATCAAATTTATGTGAATCAAAGAGAAATTTAGGGGATATTTGTCCATGTTTTAAAAAATAAAAATTTGGGATTTGAGAGTCAAACTAGACTCGGATTTGAAAAAAAAACATATATGGAGTCGTGGTGTTATGGAAAGTCGGGATCTACCTTTGGACCTGATTTTGAACGGGTGGGCCCGGGGTTGACTTTTGTGGACTTTTGGGGAATTTTGTAAGGATCTTATCTTTATTTAACGAAATTGATTTCTCTTGCATTCTTTGATGATATTAAGTCCTCTTTGGTTAGATATGAGCCGTGCGGAGTCGAATTATAATGGAAAAGTCATTTTTGACTGTTGATTTGGCTTAGTTAAGGTAAGTATCTTGTCTAACTTTGTGTGTGTGGGGGGGGGGGGGGGAGGGAACTACCCCTTACTATTTGAACTATGTGAAAGACGTGTACCTGAGATGACGAGTGTATACCCGAGCTTATGTGTGATATTTGACCGGTTTAGATACTTAGATTACTTTTAATCACTTAATTGAAGTTATTATTATTTTCTCTATCTCTCGTTGTCAAGTTTATTCATACATGCCTTGATTGAAGTTGTTATTACATGTACTAGTTTCTATTGTCAATATTACTTATATATGCATTTATCTGTAGTTGTTGTTGGATGCTATTCTCTCCATCGTAGAATTATACAGCATTTAGTCATAGTTGCTATTTCATGCTATCTCCTTCATAGTTAAGCTATGTTATGTATTTGAATTGGAAGTTGCCTAATGTTTGGCGATAAATGTATATTTTTAGTGCATTGCTTTCCTTACATTTTTATATTTTAATGAATAAATGTACGACGTTTGAGCTTAATTATGTTGCTTTTTTGTGTAGGAGCGTTGGGGGATGGAAATCCGTAAAGGTTGCACACAAAGATGTCAAAGATACATAAAAAGAGCACGAAAGGCAAAAATCAGACAAACTCCAAAACCAGGCACCAGGTGAGGCTACGCCTTGTCCTCGGCACGGTACACCAGGCGCTGGAGTGGGCTAAGCCTGCTCTGAGGCACGCTTTACACCAGGCCTCACGAGCTCTGAGGCCTGGTCCTTTCATAGTCCGTGCATTTTCTACTTGGATTGGGGCTTAGGGACTCCAACCCTAACCTATAAATACCCCTAAACATGATTAGTGGGGGGTTGGTTAATTTTGGAGGCAAGCAAAGGCAAAGAAACACAAACGGAGCACGGAATTCATCAATCTTCCATCTAGTATTCATAGCTTTTATGTTCAAAAACAATATTTTGAGTATTGTCATGAACATGAGTGGCTAAGAACCTCATTATTCTAGGGTTATGGGTTGTTATTGACTATTGTAGTTTGACTGTTGATAATATTGTTTGAATTTATCATATTAATTTATTTATTCAATCTTGCACTTAATTATTCTATAATTCATAGTTGAACTCAAAAGTGGGAACTATAGATTGCATATAAGATTGAATAAAGTAAGTTCTTGAATCTGTGCATCGGAGAATAAATTCACGATTAGGATAAACACATTCTAGTTGCCTTACTTGGTTATTTTTGTAAGAAATACACTTGCGTTCTTGTTAATTCTGATTCTATAGACATATATTCTTAGGTTGGCTTGAATAGGGAGTGAAGCGTCGAAAGAACTTCACGAGAAAAATAAACCTTGCTAATCAACAAATTAGATAAATCAAGTGATTGAATCAATCGGAAGAATACAATAGGAGAGACATTAATCCCAAAACCCCAGAATATCCCCATCTCATTGAATTCTTCTAAGTGTTTGTTTGCTCTACTTGCGATCTTATTCTCTTATTTGCTTATTAGTTCATAGTAATTTAGTTAGTAAGAATCACA
The DNA here is from genome assembly GCF_000390325.3 of Nicotiana tomentosiformis. NCBI lineage: Eukaryota > Viridiplantae > Streptophyta > Magnoliopsida > Solanales > Solanaceae > Nicotiana > Nicotiana tomentosiformis. The sequence goes on from NC_090822.1 coordinate 56,895,772, forward strand.
ACCATCTTCCTCAAAATCTCTTGAACAAATAACTCGTAACTAGTTTAGTTTAGGCGGTAGTTGATCATAAATCCTCGTGGGAATGATACTCTCTCATCACTTAATTACTTGTCGACCTTGTATAGTTGCGTGTGCGTTTGGACCCAACAAGTTTTTGGCGCCGTTGCCAGGGATTTAGAAATTAGTTATTTGTCTGAAATAAGCTTTTATTTGTTTTTGTTCGAGTGTTAATTTGTTTGACTATTTCTGACTCTACAGGTGTTCACCTTGAATGCTAAGAAGAAGCAACAGTTTGAACAACCTTTCTCATCTTGATCCTGAGCCGGAAAGACTCTTCCACATGTTAAGGAGGGAGGCGGAAGAAAGAGCAAGAATTTCAGAGTTGGGCATTATAGTCCAACCACAGCCAATCGAGATGGCATAAAATGAAGAAACACTGGTGATTGAGGCTGCAAGGCCTAGTCTCGCGAACATGACTTAGGATATCATGAAGCCTCATTTAGCTGGGCACTTTTGAGCTGAAATAGTACATGGTGCAACTGATTCAATCCACATGGCTATTTGTGGGGTTGTCAAGTGAAGATCCCCAAAGGCATATACAATTTTTTTGGAGATTTCAGATACATACAAATATCTGAACGTCTCTAAGGACTATGTCAGACTGACTTTGTTTCCCTTTTCTTTAATGGGGGAGGCAAAGGAATGGATAACAAAGAGATCACAAGCTCAATCCACACTTGGGATGATCTAGTATGAAAATTCTTAATCAAGTTTTTTCCCACTAAGAAGACAAAGGCACTGAGGAATGGCAGAGAATTGGAAGAAGTACCAAAAAGAAAGAAAGAAAAAGTCACTCCTGAGGGCAAAAAAGTTCCTCAAACTGTGGTGGAAACTGAGAAAGAAAATCAAGAAAGTAAAAAGACTCAAATTTCAAGGCCACCACCTCTCTTCCCACAAAGAGTAAAGAAGAAAAGTGATGACAAGATGTTCAACAAATTTCTTGATATGCTGAGCCAAATTCAATTGAATCTCCCATTGGTTGACGTGTTACATGAAATCCCAAAATATGCTAAGTACATCAAATATATTGTGGCTAACAAAAAAATGTTGACATAATTTGAGATAGTGGAACTTACTAAAGAGTGCACCTCAAGAATTCAAAGAAAGTTGCTGCAAAAGTAGAAGGATCCAGTGAGCTTCACCATACCTGTTCAAATCGGTCAGATAGATGTGGGACTGGCACTTTGTGATTTGTGGGCTAGAATAAATTTTATGCCCCTCTCTGTTTTCAGTAAATTTGGGTTGGGAGCCCCAAGGCCAACCACAGTCATATTGCATCTTGCTGATAGATCAATTTCCATCCCGAAGGGGTAATAAAAGATGTGCTATTACAAATTGGGTAGTTTATTCTTCTACTAGATCTCATTATACTAGACTATGAAGTTGATGACATGTCCCCATCATCTTGGGATGACCTCTCTTAGTAACCACTGATGTTGTGATAAATGTTCATGAAGGAAAAATGATTTTCCGGGTTGATAGTGTGGAATCAATCTTTATGTGTGTAGCGAAATTCATCTGCCAAGTCACTATGAGGATCTGGCTATGATATCTGGTATTGAAACATAAGATGAAGAAAAAATGATATGGGTGCATATCTGGATGGTTCTCTAGAAAAAACACCTATGTTATTTGACAACATTGACTTGGACGATGAGGTGAAGGAGATGGTGCATCATCTGGATGCATGTGCTTACATCAAAGGATTGATTGATTTTGAGCATCTAGATAGAGCAGTTGGGCTACCTCCCAAGCCATCTATCGAAGAATCTCCCAAATTGGAACTGAAGCCCTTACCCTATCACCTTTATTATGCTTATTTGGGTACTAATGAAACTTTACATGTTGTTGTATCTTCTGAGCTAGCTGTTTTCCAGTAAGAAAAGCTACTTCGCGTGCTTAGAGAGAACAAGCGGGCGATTGGATGGACCATGACTCACATTCGTGGTATTAGCCCAGTATTTTTTATGCATAAAATCCTCATGGAGGATGGGCATATACCGAGTGTGGAACCCCAACGCCGCTGGAATCCAGTTATGAAGGAAGTGGTAAGAAAGGAAGTCATAAAGTGGCTCGATGCATGTATAATATTTCCCATCTCTCACAGCAAGTGGGTAAGTCAAGTCCAGTGTGTACCTAAAAAGGAGGGAATGCCGGTGGTCATAAATGATAATAATGAATTAATTCCAAGTAGGATTATCATAGGTTGGAGAATTTTCATAGACTACTGGAAATTGAATAATGCCACTAGAAAGGATCACTTCCCCCTTCCCTTCATTGATTAGATGCTAGATAGGTTGGCCGGACATGATTATTATTGTTTCCTGATAGATATTCCGGCTATAACAAGATATCAATTGCACCAGAGGACCAAGAGAAGACCACATTCACTTGTCGTTATATAGCACCTATGCTTTTAAGCGAATGCTATTTGGCTTGTGCAATGCACCTACGACTTTTCAAAGGTGCATGACAGCAATTTTCACTGATATGGTAGAAACATTTATTGAAGAATTTATGGATGATTTTTCGGTCTTCAAACCATCTTTTGATGAATGCTTAACGAATTTGAGTAAAGTGCTTGCCAAGTATGAAGAGACGAACTTAGTGCTGAACATGGAGAAGTGTCATTTTATGGTACGAGAAGAAATTGTACTCAGGCACAAGGAGTCCAACCATTGAACACATAATTATTTCGACACAAGGCTTATTTGACAACAATTCAATTTATAAAGGGCATCACGAGACTTACAAGGACATTGCGGGGTTCAATTCTAAGAGAAGGGTTTAGCCAACATACCTTGCCTCGAGCCTTTTTAAATTACTACAATGTTCCAGAATTCTTAGCTTCTTCGATCTATTTGGAAATATATCAAAATTGAACACAAATTAGGAGAGAGTTTATGGTTCCAGCTCATTTAAGCATTTTATCAAACACTAGGTGGGTATTATGATTTCAAGGTCCTCCCATGGTGGATTCTCTCACCCCCACTACCCAAAGTCTACCCAATTTAGCTCAACATTCTTCCCCCAAACCTTGATAGTACATGCAAGGAAAAATAAACAACTCCCATACCCAAGAATTGCCTTACTAATTTCCTATTATCAATTAGAATCACAAAATTGAGGACTATGGAGTAGAAAATAACCTCTAGGATGAAGACCTAGTGATTTCTTCTTACAATTTCTTCAACTTTGAGCAAGAATTAATGGATGATAGGCTTAGGAACTCCCCCCTAACTCCTTGGCACTCTCTCTCTCTAGAATGTAGGTTTTTGCTTCAGAAGCGGTCCATTACTCCAATATATCAAAATAGGGTCGGGTAAAAAAATTAGAAAAAAGGAGCCCCGTCACAGATTTGCGGTCGCATATGCGACCGCATAATGCTTCTACGGTCCACGAAATGGGTCGCAAAATGGCTCCCGGAACTGGGCACTCTTGCCCCACTCTGAGGCCATTATGCGGTCTGTAGACCTGTTCTACGGTCACATAATGCACCACAGAACCTCCCTCCAGAACAATCTTCATGTTGGTTCCGCGATCGATGTGCGGCCCGCGAAATGGTTTTGCAACCGCATAATTGACCGCACAATGCCATCCAAACTTGCCCAGTTTCCTACTTCACTCTGCGGCCATTCTGCGGCACGCAGAGTGATTCTGGGGCCGCATAGTGGGCCGCATAAATGTCTTCTTCTCCCAAAAATTTTCCTTTACTCCCCAGCGCACTGTTCAACCAAAGAAGTCCGTACCGCGGGGAGGTTGCTCGCCGCGAAGAATCTCTACATTCGTCAACACAAAAGCCTACTTTGGCACCACGAAACCCCAGGATTTTAGAAAAATTTATGGGGCCTTACATCCTCCCCAGCTTAGGATCATTCGTCCTCGAATGAGGGTCAAATTTCACCATTAGCTTACAATGTGACTCAGTTGCTACAACACACACCAGCAATTCTAATTTTTGACTAACTCCCTAAATTTCCAAAAATTTTGCCAGAGTCTCCCCTGGAATTGGGCCTATCCACCTGCCTGAGAATCCCAAAACTAGTCCTAACAACATATATAGGAACCAAAGATGCAACATAACATTAAAACAATGCCAAACGTGGCCTCACGAGCAGTATACCACCAAAAAGGAACATTTTTAACATCAACGGTACAAATGATACATAATTTGTAGAAGGTAACTCTTAGCATTTTCATAGAACACAACTTTATAAATACATGGCTATTCAAACAAATAAGGATACTTCTTCTTCATTTCTTCCTCGGCCTCCTAAGTGGCCTATTCAACCAATTTCCTGCTTCACTCTGCGGCCATTCTATGGCCCGCAGAGTGATTCTGCGGCCGCATAGTGGGCCACAAAAATGTCTTCTTCTGCCAAATATTTTCCTTTACTCCTCAATGTACTGTTCAACCCAAGAAGAATCTCTACATTCGTCAACACAAAAGCCTACTTTGGCACCACGAAACCCCGGGTTTTTAGGAAAAATTTATGGGGCCTTACATTGAGGTAGAATTCTGTTAATGGCCAAGATACCCTTTGGATCCCTGACACTTCAAAGTTCATAAGGGTCTCGAGGACCCCAAGCAGTGCTTGTGCCAGGGAGAATATCCTAACCAAGAACTAAATTCTATTCTTAAATACCCCTAACTACTCACACTTACTCTTCCGTAGAGGTTTAAGTGCTAATGAGGCACTCAATGTAAATTCCAATACAACAGTAATGATAACACACAAGGAGATGTATATTTCGTGCAAATAACTGTTCAGAACACTATAGATAACATCAAAGAGATCATAGTTTGCACACAAGCTTGTAATACATTGTCATATGCTTCAATAAGCTTAAAAGTACTAAATGAAGTCAGCTACAGGCACACATAGGGAAAGAGCACTAGGTGAACACTTTGGAAACCTAGGCAACTAAATCATATAACTCAAGAATAGGAAGATGCATAGTTACAATCTAAAGTTATGATCTCTTTATCCTATCAACCTATGTTCAAGAGTTTATCCCTAGATTAAGTCTCAAACTTCTATTAATTGTACAAGTTAACATCTTCAATTGGAATCCTTGGCGGGTGTTAACAGGGATTCAAGTAACAAATTACTCTCATGGGATGATTCTTTTTCTAAAGCTCTTAACTCCATACTCATAATAATCTCACAAAGGGTTAAAGCATATCACCATAAACAGGTAGTAGTGGAGAGTTCATTTCTAAGTTCACAGGCTAGGCCTTGTTCATTTCAACGATAATAAAAGAGCATACATAATTCACGAGAGGCAGGCAGTGTTATTTAAGAACAAGATAAGTACAGAATACTCAAGAGAGAGAGAGCATACATAGGATATTCCAACATGATTACAACATCACAAACTTGGTTGAGTCAAAACAATAGTATTACTATATATAAGTTTAAGGAAAAGA